>NW_020456087.1:7093468-7210019 GCF_003342845.1 Nothoprocta perdicaria | reverse complement strand
CCCGCCGCGCCCGCCTCGCGCGCAGGAGGAGGCGCCGCCGCCGCCGCCGCGGGCGATGTAGGGGCCCCGGCGCGGGCGGATCCCGAGGCCGCTGCCCGCCTCTGGAGCGCGGCGCCGGGGCTGGGCCCGGCGCGATGTTCTCCAAGAAGCCGCACGGCGACGTGCGGAAATCCACGCAGAAGGTGCTGGACACGCGCAAGGACCCGCTCACCCGCCTCAAGCACCTGCGCGTCCTCATCGGTGAGGAGGGTGCGCGGGCGGAGCGGGGCGGGCGGGGGGCAGCGGTGTCCCCGGSCCGGGAGGCGGCCCCGCCGCGCTGGCGGCCCCGGGCCCGTGGGTCCCGGTAACCGCTTCGAGCCCTTGCGCCCCGAGCTGAGCGCGGCCCCGGTGAGTGCCCCCCGTGACGGGCTTGGTCGGTTCCCCCGCTTTTGTGCCGGGATGGGCCGGGGAGGCCCCCTCTGAGCAGAGACGTGCTGTGTTGAGGGCATCTGCACAGCCCGACCCGAGAGCTGCACGTTGCGCCTAGGTGCACGAGCTGCGTGACGAGAAAACAGAGCTAACTACGTGCCAATACTCGTTACCTGGATGTATCCGTGACAATCAACATCCTCCCGCAGTTGCCCTTGAGGAAGGGGGTTTGCTCCGGGGGTGCCCGTGTTGCTGCTGGCACCGGGTCCGCACGAGCAGAGCGGCCCCAGGGCAGCGCGCCCCGCGCTGAGAGCGGGGGGCGGCCTGTGCCCCACATCTGGGGTGTCTGGGAAGCTCCTCCGTAGGCTAACGAGAGATCCTTCCCGCTCAGAGAAGGCGGCTGTTGCTCCATTCTTTCCTCCTACGTTAGTATTTGAAGGAACATCAGTKCACACGTGGCAGCACCTCCTGCTACGTGATCTTTTGTAATTTTGGTAGGCATAAATAATTACTATGCTGCAGAAAATAAAAGTACTGTTTTCTAATTAAAATTAAAAACACCCCAGTGGTCGAATGAACCTGCTTGCCTCACTCAGAATTAAAGAGCTCTTCCACGCTACGTGTACTTACTTGTTYGTTCTTGTGCTGATTTTTATTTGTTTTTAGCTACTTCCTCAGTTGAAGAAGCTTAGCTTCTTTATATAACTCTTTTTATTTTTTATTCTAAGTACAATTCTGAATGTAGGTTTCCTGGCTAAAGTATATTGTATATTTCTAGTGTTGCTTTAGTTTACAAAACACTGTGTCTGGCCCTGGTCTGGTCTGTTTCAAACTTGGCATTACTGTCTTTTATTAGCAGCATTTTTACTTCAGCTTTCTTGGGTGCAACGGGTCACAGCTTTATTGAGCCTCAAGCTCTGTATCAGCCAAAGGTTCTTATCTGATCCAGAGTTTGTGCTTACTGACTGTAGGACAAACTAAATCTGCAGGAGAACCTGCCCCATCCATTCCTTTCCCCCACACATGCATGTGCCTCGACTGCAGGGGCACAGCTCCCACACCTCCTGTCTGCAGGTGTGGGAGAAGGCCCCTCAGGTATATACCACATGTATGTAGTGTGGGTTTGCTGGGTTTTGTTGGTTGCTTGTGTGTTTTGCTTTTTAAACCTTTGCAGTTAACTCCTGCGTTAATTTAAGAGAAATCTCTTGTGGATTTGAGGCCCATCTTCTGCTCTGCTCACCTCTTTGCCTTTCCCCTTAAATCTTGCTGCTTCGCAAGCTGGCTTTCCAGCTGGCTTTCCCTGCTTCTCCAGCTGTTTATTTGACCACTCTGCAGAACCAAACTAAAAGAATAACGTGCCTGCGTTGGCTGGGCTGCTGCCTGAGGTGACCGCTCATGCGGACACTGTCCTGCATCTTGAGCAGTGAAGAAGTAGATTTTCTGTTTACCTTTTCTGTTTTTCTTCTTCCCCCTCGGCCTTCCCCCCAGTGATAGCTCCCCCACAGCACAATAGTTGGTGGCTTTCCATTTGCTCCAGAGGAGCCCGGCTAGCTGTTGCCAGCTCCCTATTCATGGGGAAAAGCACGCTGAGCTCTGTCCAGCCAAGCTGAGTCTATCTGTGAAGGAAGCCTGGCCTGTCTTGCTGTGCTTATGCAATCAGCATCTGCACATGGGTRACCAGAAGACCACCAAGGAAAAAATTCTGTTTTATATCCCAGGAGTAAAAAAGCTTCCTCTGTTCATAAGCTTAAGAACCTTTCAGTAAACCTACACTGTATATTGAGCATGAGTCGGGGKTTTTTTTCTGCTTTTCTTAGTCTTTGGTGTAGCGATGATAAACCAAGGCATACCTATGGATTCATGGTTATAACTTTAACTAAGAGACTTCAGGGATGGCGAGGAAGTACTGGCTCATCTTCCCATTACTGAAGCATTCCAGATACTTTCTTCAGGAAGACATTACTAAAATAATGAAGTAGTCTTGAAAAAGGCAGAGTGCTCATGAATTATAAGACTATGTGTTGCTGATTACCCAGAGGAGTGTGGTTGGTTTCATTGCTGTCATGAAAGATTGACATTTGGATCTTAGAAGGCRTTTTAAAGATCAATGTAATCTAAAAATATTTAAATAGAGGAATAATGAGAGAGCATGATATCATAGCTAACAAGTGACTGTACAAATTTGAAGTACTTGGTGAAGCTCCATGAATGGGTAGTGGAGAGACAGGTGGGTTTTATGTCTGATAAATGAAAAGTAGTGCAGATTAGATGGAATTACTTAAATATCTCTTACAAGATTGTATAGAATGCAGTAAACTGTATCATTTTAAGAAAAAAAAAAGCCTTGTCATTGGTGACAACTCAGTTTAAATTTATGCTTAATAAGCAGCATCAGTCAAAATGGAAACTTGTCTCTGTGCAAAAGGAGTGTAGAAAATACCATGTCCCTGTAAATCAATGGTGCACCATTACCAGAAAATGTTGTGCYAGCCTTAGTAGTTCTGTAGTTAGCACTGGAATTGGAGACTCTTTTCTCCCTGCTGCCCCTCACCTTAGGTATGGCAGCTGCTTCCAGCTTCGCATGGTTTCCTAATGCTCTGTGATTTCTGTCAAATCGTTCCTCCTCCCGGCTTAAAAAGGCTGCTGGAAGCTGCAAGACTTTTGTTTGCTCTCTGTTCCCTTGGCTGTCAGATCACGTCCTCCCCGAGCAGGAATGTGGGACGGGCTTCTCCTGCGCCCTGCGTGGAGGTSGCTCGGTCCTGGTGGGAGAGGATCCCTGCTCCTGAGGGAGCCCCACAGCTGCAGTTAGTGCCCGTGGGAGCACTGCTAGCTCCTAGGGAGCCAGGAGAGGAGGGACTCGGTGCGCCTATGGAATTGGGGGTTGCCTTCGGAATGAAGTCTGCAGTTTTCACTTGCTGGCAATTGCTAGGGGATTAATAGCTACCTGAGAGTTGTAGGATTGTTAGGGGAAAGAGTGCGAAAACCGCTGTTTTTGTAGTCAATGTTGTACTTTTTAATCAGACTTCTGGATCAAAAAGGTCCTTTTGCTTTTGTGCACTAGAAAAAGCAAAAATATAAAAATGTTATGATTATAAAATTATGTTTTAAAAGTTCTTTCTAGTAGTTCTTGTAATTTAATTTGTCCTTTTATTACAATACTAATTTGAGAACTTTTCAGATAAGTTAAGGCAGCTGCATATAGGACCATTTTCATAAGGCGATACCTTAACAATACTGATTTGTTATTTTAGGTCTGACACTAGATATGTCACAGCTACGAATTTGTGCTTTCGGTCAGAATTTGTGAGTTTATGTATTGGAAAGATTAAAAAGGACTAAAAATCCTAAATCTTTAGGGGCTTCTGCATAGTCTTACTATATACAAGGAAAGTTGGATATATTTAGTTCTAAGGCTGAACTTTTAATAGCATCTTCTTTTTTTGTGTTGTGTGGTTTAAGAGTCATAGGCTTCTCTTAACCCACAGTAAAGCAGTAAAGAGAGAAAGAAAAAAAGGTATTTTATTTCTAAGCATTTGTTTTCCTTTGCCCCTGATAGCCCAAAGCCATCCTAATTGTATTCCTGAAATCGTGGAGAATGCAAGTAAAATGCAGTGCTGAGAAAACACTGTCTGAAGTGCGCAAGTTGTCGCTCATTGTTCTTGTTTCTCTGCTTTGTTTTACTCTGTGATTTGTTGGTACGTGGGATCACACGTGAGTAATTTTTGGAAAGGAAAAATCCGTCTGTTTTGTACAGGATGAAACATTCTGCTTTGGAGACCCACTCTGCTGTGTTTAATCAAATGCTTGAACACAGACTGCATTTGTCCAAAAAAGGGTTTTAATTTAAGAGATCTACTTGACTGGCATTGAGCCCTAATGCTTCAACTCAATGACATTCACTGTGTTGCCCTTGAACATGGTTGATAGTAACACCGATGGTAGTAGAATAAATGAAAATAGTGTTAGCATAGAGGAGAAAGGGAATGACAGCTGCTGCCCGGAGTTCTCTATCTGGTAGRTGACCCTACCAGAGGTTTCTGTGCATGTGCGAAGCTGCATTTTTTTTATTTCTTTTTTTGGCAAGTGTCRTGTGATTTATTTTGCTTTGTGACTTCCCTCCACCTTTCCTGATAACGCTGACTGCTCTGGGTCTGTTTTTGGTGTGGTTCTTGTTTGGCCACAGGTTGAGTCCAGCTTAAGAAATTAGGCTCGGTGTAATAACAGGCGTGGCTTAACTCGTGGACTAAGTTAGGTTTTTGACACGTGAGGCTTTTAAGAAAGCCTTTTTAAAGTGTTTATGAGTTTTGTAACTCCTRTGGAGCCTATGTGCAAGGTGGAATATTAGCTGGGAGAGCTGTCAGCTGCTTTTGCTCCTTTATGAGGAGCCTCAGTAGCTATTTGTATGGAGATGATGGTCATTAGTGCTTTTGAAACACTTACTCATGCGGGATGTTTCTCAGAGGTTTGTCTCTGCCAGATGCTGGTCCTCAGGAGTTCAGACTTGTCTCATGCAGGATTTAAGTCTAGTAAAAGATTTCATGAAGTATTTTGATACCCAAAAACCTCAAGATATACTTTTTTCTGGGGTCAAATAATGCATTTTTTCCCTTTCTCTCCCTTTCTTTTTCCCTTCCCTCTTCTTTCCGCCTGTCTTCTGCCCACCAGTTTGAGTTCTCTGGTTAAGTAGCTGTTGGTGATCTGGAACAAAAGGAAAAAGAGAGTTTGCTTAATAGATTTGCATTTGCAGGACTGTATTTCTAAGCAGTGTGACTTGTTATGAGGCCTCTTTCACTGTGACAATCAAACTGTGCCAGAGCCTGTGGTAGCTTCTGAACACTTTTTACCTAGCCTTTCCAAATATCTTTATATATTTGAGAGGATGTCCATATTTTCTGGACTGACTTTCCTAGACTGTTTTGTTGGAAAGCTGCAATTGTACTTTCATTCCTTGCAGAGCTAAGAGTATATTGCCATTTTGCTTATGTGTTAACTGAAACTTATGCCACTTAGGTGCTATTAGCAGGCAACAAGCTTCTATTATAAGAATTGATGCTGAAAGATTCAGTTCTCAGTACCTTTTCTGTAAAGCAGAGACCCTTTAGAAATACAGCCTTCTTCCAGGTCTCTGTTAGCTGCAGTTGTCAGTAGCCCTTCATTTTGGGGTGAAGATGAGGCTTAGAAGCTCACTAAATATCTTGGATTCAGGCATGTTTTTATAGTACTGTTTCTGTTTTAGGTATAAACAAATCGTTAAACWTTGAAACAGTTAAAATCAAATGTCAGGTTAAGCACAGCTTGTTCTCTAATGGTGCAGTGTCCCAGGCTCTGCTGTCACATGCGTTTCTGTGCTGCTGTGCATGCACAGGCTTAGGTGTGGATTCATTTCCTCTTCAAAGTGTTTATAAATTTCTAAGATCCTGGGGGGGCGGGATTTAACTAATATTTTCAAGGRCAGTCCTAAAAACAGTCCTAAAACTAGTGTCTTAGGGCAATCCTAAATAATCAAAATGTTATAAACTAATCTGATTTATAAGCTTTTAACTTTATACAGCAGGTGATCATCTAAGTAATATAGATATATGCCCTTACTAAATGAACCTCTTTGATATATGAATTGATTCTGTGGAATTAGCTTATCATTTATAGTGTAATGAATAGAAAATGAAGTAAATAGGGAAGGAAGATAGTCTGTTGCAAGCCAGAGGTCACTGAGCTCTTCCTCCTATGGAGGATCAGGGTGTTGTATGTGTGGGCTTGTATAGGTGTTGCGAAGTCTTGTGCASATTGTCACTTGCAAGCTTTAATATAAAGTAATAGTCTGTGTTGCTTCTCTTGCATGCTTTACTTACAACTTAAGGTTGCTATTTCAAGCTCTCTGAGGTGGTACTCTTCTAATGTGTAGTGTTAAAGGATATTCATATTAAAATAGCGTCATTCACTATGGCCACCTTCTTTGGCAAGAGAATTAGACCTGGAATCCCCTTTTGCTAAAATAGTCAGCCCTTGTAGGCTTTAAAGCAACTAACCTGTAAAAGAWTTGGAAACTTGAAAATATAAGAAGGTAAATTCTTAAAAATATTATCACCTAAAACGTAGCACTTGTTAGGAAAGCTTGTTGAATCTTTCAGTGCTGCAGCTCAGTCTGTAAGGTGGGGAATAACAAAATTTCCAAGTTTCAATGGGTTCAGAAGAAAATGATTTCTGGTTTATCTGGTTGTGGAATACTGTTGTAAGGAATTCATACAAATAGTTTAGTTAACCAAAAACAGAAGTAAAAAGCAGTTTGATTGTCTGTTTATTTAATCAAAGTAGAAATGAAATCCAGAAGCTGAATGAAGCTTCTATAATTAGAAGGGGGGGGGGAAGAAAAAGTAAAAGCCCACTCACATTCTTAATCATGGCCCTAGAAAAAAATAAAAGGCATTTTAGGGAAGCATTGTGGGAGGAGTAAAGGATAGAGTAGTTGTGTAATGTCTTTTTGTAATGTCTTTTTTACTTGCACTGTTCTCATTTTTTTATATTAAAAACATATAGAACATAAATAAGCAGAGATTCATTTTTTTCACTTGCAGAGAATTAGTGAGGAAAATGCAGCCATCAAATGCATTTTTTTTTAAAGCTGTTGTCAAACAGGGAGAGCTACATTTTCCTGCCAAACAGTTTTTGTAAATGGTACCGGAACTTTGAATTTTAGTGCGTGGAAGCTATTTTTATGCTTTGCAAGCCTTGTTTTGCTATTGTTCAGGTATAGCAGTATAGCAGTACGTATTATCTCTCTCTCTNTTTTTTTTTTTTTTTTTTTTTTGTCTCCTCTTCTAGGAAACTTTTCTTACCGATTTAAGTAATGCCAGACCTATTTCTGAGCCTTTTCTTTTCTCTTCTGCTCTTTAAGCATAAGGTTGTCAAGAGCACAAGGAATGGGTTAGCCTGGGTTAGCTGCAAAGGAAAAGGCTGTGTTTGGTTTTGTAGCATAAGGAGGAAAGGCTGTTTCTATGTCATCCCTCTGCATCCAAAAACAAGCCTGTCTCTTTGCCTTCTGTAAAGAGGCGGTAAGACTTTTAACTATTCAAAACATACAAGTAACTTCCTGCAAATTTCCAGTTCAAGGCTGTGTGAAAAGAACAGATATGTGTAATCCTAGTAGGGAAGATGTTTTGTGTCTTTTTGTACCATTCATGCTTCTTAAGGGGTCTGAATTTTAAGAAAGGATTTTTGAAAATTGGAAGAGTGTAAGAAGAGACAAGGAAATGACTTAGGCTTGGAGAAAATGCTTTAAGATGAGAGAACTTGAGAGTTATATGTTTTAGTTATTCAAGATAAAATCAGGTCAACTAATATGTATTAGAAATCCTTTCACTGGGCGCAGATCCCTAGTTAATGAAGAACGACATAAAGCATTTTGCTGTAAGCTGTGAAAGAAATTCGGATGGTGGGTGAGTGATACACTTCAACAGTGAAGCGCTTTGAGCGAGGAGAGCTCCAGTCTCTTCACAGATGCCTTCCATCATACAGGTTGTGTTTGGAATGGGGTGGCTATGAGACTGCTTGGGGAAGTGCGTTTGCCAGGAGAGTTAAAAATTGTAAGAATTGTACCAAAAAAAGCTACAGGCTTCCGGAATGATTTGCTTCTTGAAAGTCCTCTGAAATTCCTTCCTGAACTGGATTCCAGCAGGGCAGAGGGCCGCGAGGCTGTGTGCTCTAGTGCCGGCCACATGTATGCACGTGGCAAATGGCACTGCAAGCTGCTTGGGCGGTTAGTGTTTTATTGAAGAATCCGGGAATAGGATCTGTAAAAATTAAGAACTGTTAACATTATGAGTCTTTTAAAGGAAAAGTATGTGGGGTTTTTTTTTTTTTGGGGGGGGGGGGGGAGGTTCCCACGCCTCAGGATTTACTTTCTCCATCTCTGATGGGGAAAAAAAAATGCTTATTTTGGGATTGAAAGGAAGCATTTAACAGGCACACACAATGCAGCATTCCTGTATGTTGGTTTGCTTGTTTAGCTGCTTCTGATTCTCTTGGTGTTTGGAACTAGTTTTTTTTTTTTTCCCACTCCTTGATGAAATATTCAACAATTCTACTGCCTTTTTTGTCTTATATGCAATTCCCACRTAGCAGTTACATATATGGGGTCAAAGACCATCTTCTGCCACCTTCTTTTTTTCCTAATGCTCTCAGTCACTGTTTATTTATCTTCCTGTCCCAAATGTTGCCCGTTTGCTTCCTGCTGTGGTCTCTTGGCCCAGCGCGGGCCTCCTGTCGCTCTGCCCCGTGAGCGAGAGGGCTGTAAGGGCCGGGCCCCCCGTGCAGTGGTAGCTCCTGGGCACCCACACAGCGCCTCCTCTCCACGTCCACGACCTGTCCCAGCCTCTGATCTCCTGGGATCACCCAGGGAAAGGAGGACAGGGAAATGGTCTGGACAGAGAGGGAAAGTGCATGGTTGGAGCTGGGAAGGAAGAGGGATGAATCCTCGTTTCGCCCCAACCATTTCCTCTAAGTAACAGAGGTCATTTCTTACCTTCCTTCTCTCTGCTTTTGGTGTAAGTTTAGCTGTGGCAGGAATTACAGCTCGCAGGGAAAAGAGGTAGTCTTGTGTCATAGGATTTGGGGGTGGTAGGTGCTGGTTTTATTCTTATTGAGTTATCAATTAAAACAACTTTGTGTATGGTGGCAGTTCCAGTTGACTCTGCCCTGTGACCAGGGTTTGGAGGCATCGCTGTCATGCAGTGAGCGTGCAAGAAAAAAGGTGCCCTCTCCTGTCCTAAATGCTCACTTGGCCTACTGTATTCAATTTAATTACCTTTACTTTTTWAAAAAATTGTCATATTCTTTACCAATAAAAGCTATTTTTTTATTCTAGCAGTCTTTATTTTTACTGCTGGATAATGTTATACAAACTGTACATGACTAAATACTTACAAGAAAAATATTCTGTTCTATTTTTCAGAGAATGCAGAGTCAATCGATCTCAAACAGTTTTTTGACCTACATTTCTCACATATATATTATGTGTTCTTTGAAAATTTTGTGACTATCGAAGTAGGCCTTAAACAAAAAGGTAAGTGTTTCTAATGCAACACTTTCCCCCTTCAGTGGTTCTTGTGCTTGTGTGTTAATKTAAGGTGTCTGTGATTAGCAATGGCATCGTTAGCTGTGCAGAGATATCTATAACTGCCAGCAATGTGCCCAAAATAAAAAWAAWAAWAWWAAWWAAAWAWAAAAAAAAAAGGCAAAGAAATATGTAATGAGGGGRTGGCTATTTTTGCCCTTTTGCAACATGGGATTCTTAAGTTGTTAGGCTCTTGTTCTGTGTTCTGCAGAATTACTGCAAGGTTTGCTTTGCAAGATACAGTGTAACTTAATCTTTGCCAGCTGTTGATTCTTTAATAGAAACAGTTACAGTTTGCAACTTGCCCAGTTTGTGTGGCTAGAAAGTATATCCTTTTCTTTGCAAAACGGGTTTAGATCACTTTTATGATTATAGAATACACATTACACATCCAAGGATCTTTGTCAATGGTCTTTAAATTCTATTTTAATAATGAAAGTGTATCTTCAATTTATTTTCACTTACGTCTAGGTCACAAGTCTCAGAGGGAAGAGTTAGATTCTATTCTTTTTATTTTTGAGGTAAGATAATTTGAATATCYCACTATGAGTTTTTAACTTTGCATTTAAGCCTTATTTATTAGCATAGAAATATGCTTTAAATCTAAATACATTAATTTATTTTGCTTAGAACTTAGTCTTTTGCAGGAAGGTGCCTTGACTGGAAAAAGATGCTCTCTATCTGCAGGGGCAGAAATTTTTGGGTTTTGTTGTTATTTTCCTTCTGAATTGTGCACTCTGAAACTCTTTAAAAAGTGTTCTCCAGTTATTCTCTTTGATATTATGTTACCCTAGGTTTTCTCACAATAGTCCTTATTCTGTTGCAGGTTTTTTTTCGGGGGGGGGGGGGGGGGAGGGGGGGCTAGGGGTTAAATAATAACAAGATACAGAAAATATGATTTGAAAATAGAATTGCTCTTACCAAAAGTGTACTCTGACTTAACCAAGGTGATCTGGAAACTAACTGAATTAGATCAAATCATTTCTGAGCAGAGGCAAGAGTTTAGTAATAGCCTAGAATGTCGAGTGGCGCCTTCCCTGGATGATGGAGGCTCCTGTTGGAGCCAGGATTGTTTTTCTGGAGCTCTCACGCCCCAGTTGAAGTGGCTATGAAGTTCTGTATCTGTGCAAGAGTTCTTTTTAAACATGTGCAGATGTTGAATTTGAATGTGCAGTTATGCAGATTCCTACCTTTGCACTTCTTAAAGAATACTTAAGATTGAAAGCTGGTGAGTGCTCATCCCATGGTTGAAAACAAGTTGGGGGTCTTTGCACCAAGTGCACCTTACTCAATGAACTAGGGCTGGCTGCTACAGGGGGAGTGAAACTGAAGAGAGTTACTTGATTTGTTCACTGTTGTTTATATAAAGTGTTAGTAGGTGCCCTGTGCTTTTGAAGCCAGGCACAGGCTTCTAGAGTGACAGGGTAATTCGTTTGGCAAATTAGGCTGTTTACAATTAGCTAATGACTCTAGCATGTAATGTGACTAGAATAGCTAAAAACCTATTATGCAGCACTTGAACATTTAGCTATATAACTGCTCTCGCCATTAACTGTGCCCTGTTCCTTATGATCCAAAAGATTTTTGACAAATCTGACTACAGGCCATTATTGCCCCAGCTCTGTTTATTGCTTCRCTGTAGCTCATTACATCTCCTTTCTTCTGAAAGGCTGAAGTAAATGTTTGCCTGTGCTGTAGAGGCAAACACTTGTTGTGAACCAGAGCAACAGAGAGATGGATGTTCATCCCATTCCACCCCCTGTGCAGTAAGAACCAGCAGAGAGGCACCGGAGCTGATAAAATGCAGGGCTGCAGAGACATCTTAACTCCCTCTGATGCAGGACTCCTCAGGCAATCTGTAGAGCCTTTGGGCGTCTTAGCTTTGAGTGGGATTATCTGGAAAAGACTATGTTTCCAAGGAAACCAGTGCAAAAGTCTTCTTTGAATTAACTCTTCAATTTCCAGTCTGTGGGCTTTGTGAGAGTGTCCTTTGCTTTTCTGAATGTGATATCTGCAGCACAGTCCTCTGGGTTCTGTTTTTTTGTAGAAAATACTGCAACTTCTTCCAGAAAGGATTCATCAGAGATGGCAATTTCATAGTATTGGTAAGCTGACTGATTTATTCATTTATTCGGAGCACTACATTTGAGCTGCTCATTTCCTTAAACTTTAAGCTGCATAACGGGAATAAAGGGCTTTCAAGTTAATAAAATAACTGGCTTTATAGTATGGGATGCTTTTTCCTACATAGATTTAAAGCTGGGAGTCCAGACTGAAAGGTCTGTGTTTACAGAAGGGGAATATTGATGCTAAAGGTGTATTTATACACACCCACATGCACGCACATGCACCTCTTCTAACACATCCCTGGGAAAAGATATTACAGGTTACAAGGAAGCTGTGAACGGTGACTTTTATTTTTTCTTCTTCTGGCATTGAGAGTTGCCTGAGGATATCAAGTTCACCAAGAGTAAACTGGAGATTGCCAAGGACTTGTTCAAAAGATGCTATCAAGTCTGACCGAGAACTCTGACATTTTCCCTAATGAAGAAAGCAAAAACCAGTTACTTTTGTTTTCTTTTCAGGATTGATTTTAAAGAAGCTTCTTCACACTGGAAATTCATTAAAGGTATAGGGAAAAATTGCATGCTACTTTTTTTTTTTCCCTAAAACATGTGAAAGTATTAAAAGGAAAGAAAAAGGATTATCAAGGTGTATTTTTATAGTAATAGTACTGAGGTCAGAACCTGATCATGACTTTTAATTGTTAGCTTTAACTCAGTAAAACTTCTTACAGTAGTAACATGACTATTGAGAATACTGAAGTTGAGTGCACACGAGTGGATGAAGGATCTTGCCCAAAAGCAGAAATGGGCCTTAACTGCTCATTGTTGGAGCAAGGAAAGCATGGTTCAGGAGGCTGGGCTGTCCTGGAAGTAGAAAACTTCTACCCACTACTACTGCTGGTAGTGGGTAGGTGACCTAGGGGCAGAAGGCACTAACCAAGGGTACTCCTGGATGTGCTGCAAATAAACATTCCCCTCCTTTCTGCAACTCCTGCAGGCTTTGCTGGTGCTGAAGCAGTCCAGCGTGAGGGGTGGGAGAGGGCTGCCGTTCTCCTTCCCTGTTCCTCAGGGGGGAGGTGAAGAAAGAAAAGTGAAGGACGAGTCCTGCAGAAATCTTTGTTATTATAATTGGCAGRGCCGTTTAGTAATTTCCTCTTTATTTTTGGATATTATGAAAGGTTTCTTTCTTTTTTTTTTCCTATTACAGAAGGACCTATTTAAAATAATAATAATAATAATAATGAAAACCTCTGTGGGGCAAATATGATAGTGTGAAGATATCAGGGTTGTCCTTGTACTTCTGCAGAAGTAGCAGATGCAGTAGCTTCGCTCTTCTGAGTCATATTGTCCATCTCATCTTTTTATCTCTTACCTTTTTCTCTCCTCATCTCTCCACGGCAAACGTAAATATCTTTGTATATTCTGAGCCAACTTATGCTTATCTCTCTCTCTAATTTTTATTTTTAAGATACGTCGAGAAGGTGTGCGTCTCTTTCTCCTGTGGCTGCAAGCRCTTCAGAATAACTGCAGTAAAGAACAGCTATGGATGTTTTCTTGCTTGATTCCTGGATTTTCGTCACCACAATCTGAATATGGGCCCCGAACACTAGATAATCTCATTAACCCACCACTTAATGTTCAAGAAAGTAAGCAATTTGATACTTCTATGCTCTTTATACATAGCAGTTCTCAGGATAGGAAAGATACATGGAAATAAAAAAGGTGATACAGATTTCAGAGCCCATAATCTAATCGGTGGAGCTCTTTTCAGGTTCTTGGTGTTTCAGCTGATCCTTTCTGTTAAATAGGGCAGTAAATATAAGTACTGTTTGGAGCTCTCATGTATCCCTCTACAGGAGGAAAGGAGTAACAAATCTAGACTGCATTTAGGCAGCACAGAATTATGAAGTGCATAGTGTGAAATGCAAATTTCTAACTGCAAAAATGAAGGAGGTGTGTGKGGGGGAGAACTGACTAGCTTCAGAGTGCAAAAGAGAAGAACAGAGCTAAAAACTCTGTAACAGTGTCAGCTCCTAAATGAAGAAAATGGTGATGTAAACAAATGTTTGCCTGGCTTTTTTAAAACATAATTGTGACACTATATAAATTCCAAATGAAATAACTAACACCCTTTGAGAATCTGTCTACCAAGACTAAATATATCTAAAGTTCATAGAAAGATAGAAAGAACATATTATTCTTTGTATTTCTTATGTAAAGAATACATCTATGGGTAGCTTGTTTTGCCTGCAGTTATCACTGCTTACCCAAGTAAATGTGTAGTGTTATAATTTGGTTAGATACTCATATTTTGAAAGAAACTGGATAAAAATAATTGCTATTTTGTTTTTTGTTTTGTTTTTTAATAGCACAAGTGACTATAGAGGAAATCACTCCACTGGTTCCTCCGCAATCAGGAGACAAAGGACAAGAAGATTTAACTAGCTACTTTTTAGAAGCACTTTTGAAATACATGGTAATTCAGGTATGTTCTATTGGTTACAAACAAATGTTAAAGATCTAGAACAGGTGATATCRGGAAGCTAGTGTGCCATGGAAAAAATGTGGCTAAACTATTACATTTTATGTAATTCATTTGCTGTCTTCTGAGCTCATAGAATCATTAGGATTGAAAAAGACCTTCAAGATGATTGAGTCCCACTGTAACTCCCTTCACCACCAGGCCTGTTAAATCATGTCCSTAAGTGCCTCATCTACACGATTCTTGAACGCCAAGAATGTGAACACCAAGGACAGACTTGGTAATAAAGAACAGAAAAAAATGCTTTTTTGAAAATTCCTGTTGAGTGGTAGACTTCACGAACTAGCCAACTCTGCAAGCAGATAAATTCTGCAGAACAAGAGCAGAAACTGGTTTATCATTAAGAAGCACTTTGCCATGCTTTTCAGTAGGAAAGTGTCTTGTGATGAAGAAGGATTAGCAGCACTTCTGACCTATGAAGGTAGACCTGCGTAGCACAACTTTAAAGTGGCATCATCTGCTATTTGTGGTTGATGACGGATTGTATATTGTCTACCATGTGAATGAATTATCTTCTGTAACAAATCTATMTGTACAAGTTACTTGAAACAAACTTTCAGAGACGCAAGGGTGACTGTTCTTAAAGCATTTTGAAAACAATTTTATTAAATCCARTCGATCATTTCAGGTTTATTTCTGACTTGACCAGAAGGCCCTCGAAGAAGACCTTAATTCTGTTGGTTACAGTATTTAGTGTGGTTAAGCTAGCTTTGAAGGAAGACTTGGAGTGGCAAAAAGTCTTTACATTTCATCGAATGTTTCCCTCTTCATTCCATTGAATGTTCCCAAAATATTTCATCTGTTTTAACTAGTTTATCTATGCCCAAAGTGTTTTGTAAGTGACACATGAACTAATCCAAAACAGTTCTATAGTGAAGAAAATTATCAATCATCTTCCACTTGTAGATGTCRCAGTAAAATTATTTAACACAAGTCATTTGTTTTTTGTAGGTTAAGAGTTTGGAATGGAAGAACAAGGAAAACCAGGAAAAGGGATTTTCATTTTTGTTCTCAAATTTTAAGAAATACTATTTGCCTTCTATTTTCCCAAACATCTGTAAGGAGACCAGCCTGTATAACCCTGTACTCGGTAAGTGTTAACCCAGCAGATTAAAATGACYACCTTTACTGTAATACTGAATATAGCAAAGCAGGTATTCTCATGAGTGATGTTGCCCATGAAGAAGCTTCTTCAAAGTAGTGGTTCTGGTTCCTATTTGTGATTTTTCTATATTCATGGAGGCAYCTGACTTCATTAATTTGAATTGAGCTGCTATATTTACCTTATTCAATTACATTGTTTTCTTGTAAAACCTTCTTTCAGTGCAACCTTATGTTGATGAAAGCTCAGAAACAAACTAATTGAAGGATAAAATGGATTATGCCTTTCTTGGGGGATATTAACATTGTCTGCATAAAAATAATAGTTTTGCGATGATATGATACACACATTAGATTTCAGGCAGGAGCAAGCTGGTTATGTTTCCATTGTTTTTTGTCAAAAGCTTGAGATACAAAGAGGAGCTGAGGTTTTAACATAGTCTATATGGTTGACTGTGCTAAAATGTATCTTTTCAATGTAGAGCATGGGATTTTAGGTGTTTTGCTAAGCAAACATAACTAAAACTTTATCTAGAGATTTTTAGCCCATTCTAAACAAAGAAGCTGTTTATGTCTTCATTTCTGGTAATTTTACATGCATCAGTGCRTAGCAGGGCTGTAAATCACAGAGATGTTTCTCTGCAAATTACCCTCTATCCAGGCTTTAAGCTGCTATATTTTTGCTATGTTTGCATAACGTGGATGCTTCATGGCTCCTYTTGCCTGTTGATGCCTCGCACCATGAGGATTAGTAACTTCTCCAGTCTCAATTTCAAAAATCAAGCTGATAGGGAAGTGTGTTAACAAGATCTTGTTTTCTGCCAGTGTTTGTGGGTAGTTGGATTATGTCTTTTAAGAGGAGAGTGTTTCAAAACCGTATTCTTCTGGAAAAGACAGTGAACGTTCTCACGTGGGGAAGAAGAAACAATATAAGCCCATCATCCATAAGCCACTGTACAGTGAGAATTGAATGAATAGCTACAAATGAGATGGTAGCAACTTTGGTTTTCCCGGTATTGTTTGCCACTTGAGGTTCTGCAAGAAGAAGTATGGAAGTGAGGTGAAGTTCCCCTTCTATATGAAGGTCTTGATTCGGTCTTTCTTAGAAGTGGTTCCACAGTCATTTCTGGGACTTCTTTTGTGAAGCATGAACAGTTAACTTCCAAAACCCCCATAAAGAAGAGGAGGAAGAAGAAATAGACACAGATCTCCAAGGCTTCTGTCATCAGCCAGTCAGTGTCCTAAACTGTGCAAAGTCAAAACCAGTCCTGAGAAATTTGGGAGAAGCACAATGATGAAGCAACAGAAATACTGGTAAGTAGAACAGTCTTTTATCTTCAAAGAAGTCCTTCTGGCATGCTTCTCTCCATCCTATTTTAAACAATCCTGTTCTTTTGTTCACAACAGGCAAGAATTTAGATAGAAAACACTGGAATACTGAATACTAGTTTGCTGAGCCTGTTGCTTAAAAAAAAGGATGCCACTGGTCTAAAGTATAATTTTAGAAATGTTGTGAGGTACAAAGTATTTTTCATACCATGGGTACCTGGATTTTGCTGCAGGTCAATATATTGAATTGAGATTTTTATGCTAAGGCAACTTGGCAAATGTATACACCAGTTATAATAGTTAACATTCCAGTTACAAGTAGGTCTATTGTGGAACTAGAGCTAAAGAAACTGAGAAGGGCACTATGATCAGTCCATGTATGTAGTGGTGAGGATTTTTTTTTTTTTTTTTTCTCCTCCTGGGTGAGAAGAGGGAGAAGTCAGGGTTAAATTTCTTCAGCATTTGTTTGGATCCTGTAAGACAGTCTTTGGRAACTCTTCCATAGGAACCTTGCTCTCATACCTGCAGTTCTAGGTTCATTTTTCTGTCATAGTAAAGCATCTTTTTACGCTACTTCCAAGTCWTTTTAGGTAGCCCTTTTCATTTGCAGGCAAACAGAAACAAGATGAGCTGTCCTCATTCCTTCAGAGTCTTTTATTGCTCTTAAAAGTAAGAGCTGTCAATACTTACACAATGATACCTACTCGGATTAACTAGCCTTTTGATTTTATCTTCTATGTGTCTTCCATCACCTTCCTTGCCATTTCTGCATTTATCACATCTTAGAAAAACAGACACCTTTCTGGTTTTCATTGGTGTGCTGTAGAACAATCTATGTGTGAATTTAAACAACAATTTAAAAATCTAACAAGCTTCTGTTTTGCTTTGGTTTTAGATCAGCATCCTCATCTGGAGCCTTGAAACCTGCTTCTAAGACTGACAGAAATGTGGAAATGCAAGAGAAGTGAGGGGGGAAATACACTTGAGAGGCTGCAGGACAGAGTGCTGTTGAGAGAGGATAGACAGACAGGATGTTCTGGAAGGGTATTGTGAAACAACAGGAGGAGGCAGCCCAGGCAGGTTTTCTGCATGCCTGCTCGATGTTTCATCCTTCTGAAAATACTGTATGAGTCCTGTTAGTGTATTATCAGTATTACAGCTGCTAGATACCACAGAGGACTATCATTTTTGAGTCTAAATACTATGCTATGACATGATACTTTTTTAACGCTGTTGTTGCTTTTGTAAAAACCTTCCAATGTTAGTTTAAAAACTACTGCTGTTTTAAGATGTATTAATATCCTTTCTGAGTTGCTGATTTGCACAGAATGAAAACAATGCACTGTGTCTTTTTTATTGTTTCTAACAAATAAAATCCTTATAAGTTTTAAAAGAGTATTCTGTTCATTCATAGCCAAGCCTGTAGTAGATGCTTAGTTATGTGTAAGCCTCCTTATGTCTAAGTTATGTGTATAGGAGTTGTCATTTCAGATTTTTTGTTTGTTTGTTTTCCACTTTAATGGTTTCATTAAAAAGAGTGCATGCAAGTCTACAGTGTTTTCTAATAACGTTCCCCAGATGAACAGCATCATGAGGAGTTTGTTACTGCTTTACTATCTGGCTGCTGAGAGGACCCTGGCGTGTTCTGCACTGGATACCCTCAGTGCTGGCGCTGCGTGTTCTGCTCTGTACCTGTAGTGTTCATGGGAAAGTCTTAGCAGCAGGTTGTGTGTTGACTTCAAATGCCAAAAACAAAAATATGACTATCACAAGTAAACTCTGAAGATAGCTGATTAATTCTTTGATGCTGTCCAGATTTGTTCCTCTATATTATGGCACTATAACCCGTYGAAAGTTTTGCTGGATCCCTTAAAATACCTATTGATCTAACATTAGGAGAACACAGTTAGGGAAGGAATTTCTTATTTCAAAAAGCTATGGCCTTTTGGAACAGCCTTCTATTCTCCAATATGACTATTTTGTGTCCTTGACACCCAGAATTAACATCTTTGGATTGCATTCTGACCTACCGGAGCCTGTAAAACTATGGAAAATCTCTCTTAACTAAAATGTATTGAAAAACRTAAGAAGGTTGGGACAGTGCTGAAATACTGTCACCCATTGCTCTCCATTTTCTATGCCTTGAGGGTTTTTTCTTTTTCTGCATGCTGGTATGAGATAAAGTCATAATACTAAAACTACAAGGGTATGATATACTCTTGATAGGCAAGTCCTCATCAACCTTCAGGCTGATTTTTTTACAATACTGAGGTACCATATGTGGAGCTCAACTGGCTGGTATATATGCTCGTAGAATGATGCATTAAGCTCCACATATGTTGTCTTTCTGCATGTTCTTAAGACTTCCATTGCACGCATGGTTACCATTCCAAAGCTGCTTTACTACACATGGCCAAGTTTTGCTGAAGCAAGTTCAGGATGACCTGTGACACAGTCACCATCCCTGTTGCTGGCAGGATGGAGAATCAGAAGAGCTGTGACATTCTGAACCATTGTGTAGAGAATTGAATAGAGAAAGCATTAATTGCAAACTGTAAATCTCTAAAACAATCATGCTTCTTTCTTAACAAGATTGGCATCCTTGTGAGCATCATTTATGGTGGTGGAGGTAGGACCACAGAACTGTCTTTCAGCTGAGTCCTGCAGAGAAGCAAGTGCACTTGCTGTGGCAGGGCATTAGTGTAAAGATTGTTTTGTCAGAATCTTCTAGTGCAGGAATGGCACAGGCTGAAGCTGTGAGGCCAGAGGGCTTTGGATCACTCTTCTTCATCTGTCCTAGGGCCTGAAAAGGCTGTATTTATTACAACTGCTCTCAGTATAAAGTTTGAAGTAAAAATATATCTAGATGAATGCAAAGATATTTTCACTTGCTCAGGAGTAGAAATCAAATCAAGGCTGTAAGTTCATGCAAACTGCTTTCAGATCAAAAGGAAGAGCTTTTTGCTTCATAGCAAAAATACGCAGTCTCTGCTTTCTGAGCAAACAATTTTGTTTGCTCAAATACAAACAAAAATTTGTTTTTCACTTTGTCACATTTGTATCATCAGTTAGTATGTGCTCATCTGGGAGCTGTAATTAATGAAGAAAAAGGTTTTCTAAATAAACTTTCTGCTTATTAATTCAATTTAATGTTCTTTTTTTTTCCAGCTTTGGAATCGCTTATATCTATTTCAGTACACTTGGTTATGAATTGCGCAATAGGGAATATATAAAATAATAATAAACAACTYCTAAAATTCACTTGTACTGGTTATAGTCTTAAGCTTCCTTATATATTTGGAGCTTATTCTTTACATATATGCTTAAATGCTGCATCTCCCTACAGAAATACCCCAGATGAGACCAAAGCCTCACTACGTAATGATTAAAAAAGATGCTGAAACCAATGAAGCAATATATTGCACAAAGGAGCCTTTCATTAAGGCTCGTGTCATTGTCATTCGATGGCTGGTGTCTTTCTGGCTTGAGCCAAAACCTCATACAGGACCTCATATTCCTGGAACAGAAGGTGAAAATGTGCCAAAGAATATTCAGGTAAGACTAAGTACAAACTGAAGTATGTTTATTTTTGTAATAACTGTATCATCAATAGTATGCTCTGTTCTGGTACTTACCAATGACAAGGAAAAACTCTTCTACGTAAGCTTTCTGCTTATTAATTCAACTTAGAAGGGCTTATTGGACTTTATTTAGAAAAAAAAAAGTCCAATAAGCCCTTCTAAGTTGAATTTTGTTTTTAATAAGTAGAGATGAAATGCAGAGTTTTGAAATGCAATAACTTTTCTTTTTTTTTTTCCCCGAGTTCTTTGTTTTAAGGAGTGTTTAATTTATATTACTAAAAATGAACTATGAAATATTCTCGAATTCTTGTTTCAGAGAGCAGCTGCTAGCATGGCTTCAAGGGAAGACAGCAAAAATGAGAATGCAGATAAACAGGATAGAAATGCAGAGCCAGAACAATCTCATTCTAATACGAGCACTCTAACAGAGAGAGAACCAAGTTCTTCCAGCCTCTGCAGCATTGACGAAGAACACCTAACTGACATTGAAATAGTCCGCAAAGTGTTTTCTTCCAAAAGAAGTAATGTTAACTTTCTAACTGAAATCTTTCGACAGGTAAGGAACACTATCTAGAATGCAGAATTATTGATTGTTATACTGTAAGCTGTCAATAGTTCTGTTTCAAGTATATTTGTTAAGCAGAATATTTATGCATTTTTTCTGTCTTCTTACCTTAAATATTTAGGAATTGAAAATGAAGAAGAACCCTAACATTTCCCACATGTTGAAATGCAAAACACTGAAATTAGTTTAAACAACAGAAAACTAATCATTTAAAAGCCCCAATATTTCGACATGAAATAGATAGTATTGGATGAGGCAGATGTCAAAACTTTCCTATATACAGAGCAAGTCTGTGACCAGAGGCATATTGGTGAGGGAGGTAATGGAGTTATCCAGATTTGAACTGGTGCCCAAGGCCTGAAGCAGCCTGAGACCTTGAATCTGGTTTCTAATTTTAGTTTGTTGATGTGTCTATTTGGAAACTTTTAAGAAAAAGTAGGGGAAAGGGGGGAAAAAAGGCACAGMACAGGTAATATTGATTTTTTTKTTSTTGTTTTTTCAATCTCTTTTCACAAAGCAGTTCCGTCTTGATTTGTTTAGATTGTTTTGGTTTTGTGCGTGATTATGAGATCTTGTTTAAGTGCTGGTTTATCAAGAAGTTGTCAATGAAAAATTTATTTCTAGTATGCCACATGTTTTAATGTTTCTAAAACATGAAACTTAAGTTATTCCAGTTGGGGTGAAATTTCAGTTGTGTCAGTTGAATTCTGTAAGCTGCAGAATTCTTCTTAGAGGATTCATGGGCATTGAATTTTCAGCATTAACACCCTGGATTCCATCAASTTGTGGGCAAACAATTGATCTCTACTTTTTGCTGACAAATCAGATGCATAAAACTCCCTGAAGAGGGCAGCAATTAGCTATCGGGCTTCTCAAATGCATGGGTATTTTTTTGCCTTTTTTTTTTTTTTTTTCTTTCAGGGAGCCATTGGTTTTATGGCTCCAGTTTTGAAAAACTCTCATTTTGTAAAAATAAGATGTGACCACTAATAATGTGCGTGACCTTAGTTTGTATTAGACACTTTCTTAGTTTACTTTACATGAGGACTACAACCTTAGTTCCAGCAGTCTAAGGATCATTACAGAGCCTGATTATTATAGAGTCTTTTTAAGTTTGAGCTTTATGTTGACGCTTCTCAACTTTATAAATATTTGAGGCAAAATAGTTTAGTTCTAACTTGATTTCCAGTATTTTAACTGGGATGATGTTGTGGCTTTGTTCCGTTTTGTTTCTTGTTTTGTACCGCCAGGCATTTTTGTTGCCAATTTGTGAAGCAGCTGCCATGCGGAAAGTGGTAAAAGTGTATCAGGAATGGATTCAGCAAGAAGACAAACCTCTATTCATGAAAGAACCTGAAGAAATAATGCAGTGCACAACTACAGATTGTGATGAAAATGCTATAGATCACAACTCTTCAGAGAAAGCAAAAGAAAGAGAAGAGGTAAAAGAGAGAAAAAAAGCCCCAAAACTTAACATCCTACTGTTAAAAATAGCATTGTAATAAGGTTGTTTTAATTCTGGAGTCCTGTAATGTATGACCTGAAATTTCATATAACATTTTGGTATTAGTATAAAACTTGAAGGAGAGATTTGAAATAGACATTTAGGTAAAAATACATTTAAATGAAACTAAGTAGGAGAGAAGGATAACGAAAATACCTTCCAGTCTATGCCAGCTTCTTGTTGTAGCACAAACTAGCATTAACTCCTCTTTATGTTGTCTCCAGAAAAACAAAAAATGAAGGCTGGGATTCCCATCTTGTTGACTTTCAGTGCCGTTTGGACCCCTAGCTATCCCTTTTCCCTTTGGAAATCTCTTTATGCACCTCTAATGCTAAYATCTGTCATGCTAATGTACTTTTATTAGACTGTTGCTCATCTGTGTTCACGTCCAATGAAGTCTCTTATTTGGGGCAAAACACAAAGGCATTAAGTTTTTGCAAATAATCATGCACTGAATCATGCAGATGATACTGAAATTCAAAGTGTAATTTAAAATTTCATTCCGTATTACTACACTATATAGTTTCTTTTTTATTGTACATATTGGTGCACCTTTTGGAATTGCTAGTAGATGCATCCTAAGTGGMCTTTTTAAAAGATTTTATGTAGTTTAGTTTGTTGTTAAGTCTATTGGGGGAAAATCAAACAGTGTTGACCAAATAGATCCTACATGGGCTATCTGTTTGTTCCAGTATGTATGGTCTTTTTTATATGATTAGTTCAACTTAAAAATTCATGTGGTTTTCTGAACTAGTATGAAGTTATGATTTATTCAGTATGCCAGATTCCAGCTATGTAGAAATTACGTACAAAAAGGCCAAGAAAGATCATAACTATTTTGTCCGCATACTGTAAAACTTTCTGATCTTGCTTTTTCATTTCTATGCAACTTAAAACCAAAATAGCTGTCCAAATCTATGTCCAATCTATGGGATTTTAAGAAAAAGTTATTTTCCAGGAAAAAGGGGTGAACTCCACTCATGTTCGAAATTCAACCTGGGCAAGAAATGGCTGTTACCAAGATATTTCACATAAAATGTTTGAAATTGATACAGAAGAGCAAAATGTACGAGCTGGAGTGCAGTCAGTATTGCAGGTATGGGATGGATTTTATATCTAATTTTCACCCTCACGGCATAGCTTTTTATATCAGTTTGTGATCAGTGGAATAAAATGTAGTAGTGTTGAAAGGGAATTCCATGCACCTGCTCCAAAGCATCACTAAACGTTATGCGTTTTTTGAGATTTAGTGAGTATGATGATAGATAATATTAGAATAATGACAGTGATTTGCTGTATATTTATGAATGTAGTGTATATAGCATGTAGAAATGCTGAACTGCCATAAGCACGATAAGATTTGATTTTCATTTTTTTGTAATTACATTAATAGCATTTTTTTACCCTTTTTRTCTCTTTTTACCCTTTGTTAAGACTGTATCAAATACCGAGAGTTTTGACTGAATTTCAAACACAACAGTTTGGTCAATGTTAGTCTGTTATTGGAGGTTGCAAAGATGTAATAAAGATTAAGCAGAATTCTGGCCTTTTAGTTGCCATTTATTTAATTCATTCACAATTCTATTACTGACAGATACAAACCCAACTTGTTTTAACATTTGCTGGAGGAAAAGTTTTTTAAAATAATGTATATTGTATTCTCCACTAAAATTGTTTCAGAGCATATTTACTGTGGTTTGCCAACTGTCCATCTCCAGGTGAGGAGCAACTTCTTTACTGTGAGGGTGACAGAGCAGTGGAACAGGCTGCCCAGGGAGGTTGTGGAGTCTCCTTCTCTGGAGGTCTTCAAAACCCGCCTGGATGCCACCCTGTGCCACATGCTCTAGGTGTGCCTGCTTGAGTGGGAAGGTTGGACTAGATGATCTCTAGAGGACCCTTCCAACCTTAAATATTCTGTGATTCTGTCCTTGAGCCTGAAATGGTATGCTCCAGAGTGAATACCGTGTACATTAAAATAAAGAGTATAGTCCTATTTGTTCCTATTGAGTCTTCTTCTTCTTTTTTCTTTTTTTTTTTTTTATCCTGCTAATAAAGTTAAAGCATTGTGCTTGGCTGTACATGCATATATTCATATGGACTGGAAGTCAAATCTTGTAGAAAAAGATTTCAAGTTGCTGAAGTGAATAATTTTTGTCATGTGGCTTTTATTCCCTAGGAAAATGTGTCCCTTTGGCAGGCTTGCTAACGTAAGGTATCTAGGGAGTAGATTTGTGACCAATGAAACTTGACAGCACCCTAATCCCAGTAGCTTTTCTAGTTTATGGTGCTTTGGGATATGTTCTATCCTAGCAGGATGAGTAAGTGACTCACTTCACAGATTCACAGAAGTGACATTCACTTGAAGATTCACTGCAGCTTACAGAAACTTTAAGTAACCATAAGAAATTTCACTTGCTTGCCTTCTCTGTAGAAGAATCACATGTATGTTTTACATAAGTGTACCTATGGGAGAATGAATTGAGTCCACTATCAACTAATAATTTACAAGAACTCCTGTTCAGTATTGGGAGTGTATCTGTGTGTCTTGTATTCTAAATCTTTGTCTGTGAAAGGAATCCAAAGGAGTTTCTGGGGCCGATGCTGTTATGTTTCACCTTATCCTCTTTTGAAGCATAGGTAAAAGGGCATTACCTTGCATTACTGCTAGGGAAAAAGGCAGCTGCTTTGGAAGAGATATTCACTATTGCCTAATTCTAATAAAGCTTGCATTTCATGATGACGTGAATGCTTCAGACTCCCAAACCTTAATATGGTCACTGTCATGACCAGGGCATGCTGTATATCATGATTATTTGAAACAGTGTAATCACACACTGTGCTGGATTAGTTACTGGCTTGCAGGCAGGACTTTCAGGCAGGGAACCTTGGAACCTTGGCATCCTTCATAGTTGATAACTGCCATGCGTAGTTTGCTGTACCATTTGTTTTATAATGTATACAGATTCAYTTTATAGAAGACTTGAAGAAATTAATCAAATTATTGTTACCATCACATTATTTGTGTTACCATCAAAGCAAGCTATATTTTAGTATATATTAAGGGGTRTATATGCGACCTTACTATTTGTCATAATTTTTCTCTTTCCTGTTATATTGTCAACCAAATTGCAGAAAAGTTTGAAGAGCTTCAAGCTCGTAAGATTTGTTCTTTTTTTACCTACAGGTTTTTATAATAAACTCTTCAAATATATTCTTCCTTGAGCCTGCAAATGAAATTAAAACTCTTCTGGACGAGCACACTGATATGTGTAAACGCATTCTTAATATCTACCGGCACATGGTGGTACAAGTGACTATGGACAAGAAGACTTGGTAAGAATGCTAATGCTTTTGTCTTAGGTTATGAGTTCATGGAGACAAATGAGAAAGTTTAGTTTGTTGTAAGCCCAGTAGGATGTCATTGACAATGCAAATTATTTTCTCCAAGAAAGAAATTGTTAAATGTCTGGTTTTAACATCACAAGCAATGCAGTGAAAAAGGCTGGCCATTCACTGACGTGAGTGAGTGAGTGAAAAGAGGTAAGTGAATTAGTGGCAAAATTAGGTAATTTGAGGTAGCTGGAACCCATAGTGAAAAAGAAGCTAGAGCATGCAGACTACAGAAGCTAGAGCATGTAGACAAGTATCAGGGAATAGCTGATGACTTTCCAGGTCGTTTTGGTCATGCATCAAAGCCCCCAGTAAAACATACCTGTATATTTTTCCCTCTCCTTTAAGTAATTGTTTTTCACTCTCCTTTAAATAGTTGCATCTCTAGTGAGAGAAATGGCACCAAACAGAATTGTGAGTAAAGGTTTGCCTGAAATTTCAGGTCACTGAAAGTGATAGACATTTGAGTGACCTTGTTTTGGGGTAACGGAGACTCCTATTTCAAGTGTGAAAATGAATGGAAGTAGTTCTTTTTACAGCAACCACTGAGTTAAGTAATTACTGTGTCCTGTTTGATTCACCCAGGTACATTTCAAACTTAGTTATTATCTTTAAAAGTATCTTGGAATAGACAGATGTGTAACAAAATGTATAGCTCAAAATCCAATGTTATTTTGCAGGGAACAGATGCTGCTTGTGCTGCTCAGGGTTACAGAATCGGTGCTGAAAATACCACCCCAAACTTTCTTGCAGTATCAAGGAAGGAAGAACTCCACTTTAGCAGGAAGACTTGCAGGACCTCTTTTCCAGGTAATTTAACATAAATTCACTTTAATTCATTTAAATTTTGATCAGGAGGCTAGATGCAGCAAAAGCTGTCGACTGGTTTGTCATCACAAATTGCTTATCATGTAACCCAGATAATGCTAATGCTGTAGCTTAAAGATCTGGTTACACCTGGTAATTTCTAAACATTTTTTACTGACATGCAGGCAACTGTTTTTAGGGTACTATGACATTTTAAAACTGCTGCCCATTAACTGAGTTGGAATAACTGGCAATGTGCACAGTTTTAGCTAGCATTTCTTGCAGAATAAAATCTGTTAGCTCTAATCAGTACTGAATCTTATGTGTCATCCAGGCTTATCCATCTTATGCGTTCATGATTCCTTGCACTGAGCAGCAGCAGATTTCTACAAAGCTTATAGCTGCAAARCTCTGTTGTGATAACTTCTCTGTAAATGGGACTTCTGAAGTCTCCAGATTCTTTGGTAGAGGGGAGGGAAAAGACAGGAAATGCATGAATGCAGTCAGAAATGATTTTTGTTACTAAACTGTTTGGCAATACTTTTAAGATATGACAGGATTTCTTAGGAATCAAACCAGTTTGTTACTTTAGCTAAGTCAGATACCCACRTTTGCACGCAACTTGATAATTCTTAAAAGGCCAACATGTTCCAGTGAGAAAAGCGTTACTAGGGCTATCACAAAATTTCCATAATACTTAGAAACTTCTTTTTAAGCTTTAACATTTGAATGTTAGCATCTTAAGATGGGAAACTAAGTTTTGTCACTTTGTTGTTTTAGACACTTATAGTGGCCTGGATCAAGGCRAATCTGAATGTGTACATCTCTCGGGAACTTTGGGATGACTTGCTCTCTGTAATGTCATCACTGACGTACTGGGAAGAGCTGGCCACTGAGTGGTCACTGACCATGGAGACACTAACTAAGGTGTTAGCTAGAAACTTGTACAGCCTGGACCTCAGTGACTTGCCATTGGATAAATTAAGTGAGCAAAAGCAGAAAAAGCACAAAGGCAAAGGTAAGACAAGACTGTATGTGCATCATGTGAATCTGAGACGGGGAAACGAGATGCTGGACACAGCAGAAGGGGATCCAGCCTTTTTAGTGCACCTGAGTAGGCATCTCTGTCACCTGAAATTACTGAGCCTCTCCAGGATGAGGCTGCCTTTTAGAACCTACAAAAACTCCTAATTTAGCAATTTAGTCCTGTAGGTAGTTAAGCATACGTGGAATGTAATCCTTAAAGATTTGCAGACTTAAGCCTATCTCCTTTGTTATCATATGTTATCTCCTTTAACAACGCAATTAAATAGTTGAGTCCCAATCTCAGCTTCCTGAAAGTGACAAAGATTACATACCTGGTGAAAATTAACTAGATAGTAAGTGGGTATTGTAAATATAATTGAAATATTGATTCTGAAATCTTATGAATGTTGATAAAAGATCAAGCATGCCTAGGACTCTTTTTTATGAGTTTCCAAAAATATTTGTTCTCTAAGGCCATCATCCTTTTTTTCTTTTTTTCCTCTTTTTCCTCATTTTACCTTTCATGTTAAAATGTTTCAGCACCGTTTTTATTTTAACAACATTTTGATTTTTTTTTTAGAAAAAAACCCAAAACTTCCAGAATTGATGGTTTTTATCATGCGATTTTGTGTGCCTTGTCTGATAGGGACGAAGAAGATTGAGATAGAAGAAAAATTTAAATACCAACATATTTTTATCAGTCTGCAGCAACTGTTCTTTTGCACTTGATTGGTCAGGGAAAAAAAAATCACAATTGGTTAAGCACTAATGTTCAGAAACACCAATGCCTCTGAAAAAGCTGGAGTGTTGATTAGCTTTTAAAATCACACTTATTTTAATAACGTAATAGATTTAGAACTGTATAGAACATATTTGAAAGACGGGAAATATTTGGTAATATGTATTCACTTAATCATTTGAAATAGCTTTTCAATTCTATTCTTGCAGGAGTTGGGCATGAATTCCAAAAGTCGTCTGTTGATAAATCCTTTTCTAGAGGCTGGAGTCGTGACCAGCCTGGACAGGCGCCAATGAGACAGCGCAGTGCTACGACCACGGGTTCTCCAGGAACAGAGAAGGCAAGAAGCATAGTGCGGCAGAAGACAGTTGGTATGTATCCATGAAAGGGGATGTGAGTGGCCTTTGAGGAAGGGAAGGAATTACCAAGGGTTTTGGAGCTGCGTAGATAACTGCTTTCCACAAATGTTTGCTTTCTCCAGTAACTACCTAGATATGTAGGTGTATGTTGTACAGTCTTGACGTGTTTTGAGGATAGCTGAATATGGTTACTAAATTGAGAGTTAGTACAAGTGTAAATAATGCAGTTATTGAAATTCTTAATGAGTTTGATCACATGGTCACACTTAAGATGTGTTAGAAATGCAGTTGTATGTGTGTGAGGAAAAGCTGGAAGAGTTTGAGAAGTGGTATGGATAGGTAGCCAATGGAAGCCTTTTGAAATGCTTATTTTCATACATTTTGCAAAAAAAATTGTAGTGTGCTTTGCAATTATGCGAAAAAAAGTGGGAGAAATATTTATATGTACAGTCTTTGGCTGTGTCCTGAAACTTGCTTAAATGAAAGATGGACACCAATGTGTGCAGTTCTCCATTCCTGAAGTGATATATTTCTGAAGTTCATTATTTGCAGATACTCTTTATAATGTTAGAAATGAGTGATGCAAGACTGTTCTAGGTTCTAGGTGGATTACTCAAAAGAAGACACATTAACATTTATGTAATTTGCTCAGAATATTTTAACATGAACTGTACTGCAATTTCCCTTACTCTGTTGGCTCTCAGATCTCAATGCTACCCAATAAGCAAAGGAAAATTGCAGTGATTTTACGTTCATGTGTTAAAAAAAAAGGGTGGAGGGGAAAAAAAAAAGGGGAAAAAAAAAGGAAAAAAGAGTATTTCTTGGTTTTTCACTAGCATTATAATAGTATTTTGGCTTCAGTCATTGTGTGTTGCTATTTCACTGATGCTTCCTGGAASCAGGTACATTCTGACACAGCTTTAACCAGGAAGGCATATTTGCTCTTTTGTGTGTTGWTAGCTTTTCAGAAATTAACATTTTCTTCCCTTTTCCAAAAATCTTTGCAATTAATTTAGATTTTTTTTTTTTAGTAACAGAAGTTATTTGCCCAATATGCATGTTTGATTATACTGGAAAATGCCGCTGTTCCATTTTAAAATTTGTTTACTAGTAATATCTAAAAGCTTTTGCCGGGGCGGGTGGGAGACTTGATTGTGCTAAAGCAGTACAGACACAAGAGCAAAGGAAGCCACTACTCCAAAAATGCCTGACATTTTCACATGCCCAAATGCTACACTGCTTTCCCTGTATCTCATGCTGACAGCTTCTATTTTGACTGAACGGGTTTTTTTTAACAGGTCACAAGATATCTTATATGTAGTTTCTGCTTCTCTGTAGATAGTCTGGCTAACTTGCAGTGTTTTTGCTTTGCATCTTCATTGTGTTAAGCAGGTTAAAATTTCTTCTCCTCAAAGTATATTCAGATATTCTGTGAGAAGGTACTGTTCTTTGGTCAATTTATGAATTTATTTCTTTTGCTGCTATTGCTAYTTGTATGACTTAAGCCCTCAATCACTGGAATCTGTCCTCATCAAGCTGTGTGTTGATCTGGTTAGCAGCAAACCGATCTGATTGTAGTTTCATTGTATTTTYACTTGTTTTTGTTTCATTCAGTCATGTTACATATTTGATATTTGTCAATTTTGTAGCACTGTAGCCAGTAAAAATTTTGACTCTATTCATGCTATAGAACACCTGTGGACAAGCATCTCAGTATTATTAGAGTGATTTTAAAGGGTGAAAGGCCCCAAAGAAGTGGCCAGAGGCAGAACCACAAACCCTTCAGTTAAGATGTCAGTGGAGCATAGCATACACCAGGGTCTTAACTATCTACAAACAGCTGCTTGCTGTCTGTCAGGTCTGCTGAAAGAGCTGTTCAGGTGCTTCCTATTCTGTGCCAGGTAAAACATGGTCATATAACAAAAAAAAAATGGTTTGCAAACACAAAGTAAAAAGTTCTATGTAACGTTTTCCTGGTCAGATCCTTTCTAATGTCGCAWGCTAAGTTTGGATTTGAGTCAGACCTCAGATGCATTGCATGGTATTTGATATGCAGTATGTTTCCTTTAATTATCAGTAGTATACTCAAGTCTGGCTTTGGAGTATCTGCATGTTGAATATATTATTGTAAGCAAAAATGGGATTTCTTTTTTATCTCTTTTTTTTTGTTGTTGTACACATTTTGTGTACATCTGTGCACCTCTATTTCTGAGCCATCCTCATGCCAGCACACAAGTATTGCGCACCAAGTTTGTGTGTGTGTTTTACTCAGATAAAAACCACAGCTTTTCTGGTATGCAATGTGCACATTTTTAACCTACACTTATGTAAAGTGATTTTTGGAAAAGGGCCTTTAAATATAGTATGCATATGGGTTGAAAAATCTTATCATGGCCTAGAAGTGGAATATGCAGCATTGGCAGCAGATTCTCTTCCTGTAAAGGTATTGCATCAGACAGAGTTTACTAATTCATAGTTCTCYTTTTGTCTGTACATAAGGTGATGAAATGTGATTTTCAGCCCCAAACAGTTACCAGGGTGAAACAGGCCAAAACAAAAAACAACATCGAGGATGGCAGTCTGTTTTCTTGCTTTGTTCTCTACTTCCACTTTCCAGCCTCACACCTTCCATGTGGAAGGCAAATTATGGTTTGTATTTTAATTTTTCTCTGTGGAATGCACTGGCAAAGCAGAGGGAAGCAACACAGGTTTGAACTCTAAAAGTATCTATTCCACATTCTGGCRGTAGTCTGCCTCTGCTTGACTGCTTATTTGAATATGACATCACGTTTTCCTTTCGTAACATTCAAAATTAATTTTCCTTTTGATAATAATAACCTACAATTTTTTCCTTTAAAATTGCTTTAAAAATTCTACCTTCCTAATTGCAAATGGGTTGTTCTGCCTCCGTTGTTCGGATCAAAGTAATAAGGTGGGAAGAATCCCAAATTACAAGGGATCCTTCCATTTAAGACTTGCTATSAACCTAGTATCCAGTCTCAAAAGCTTTGTTTATTTAGTGCGTAGTTGATTTTTTTTTTCCTCTTGCATTTTTAAGATGCACAATGATGCCTTTAATGCATCTATCATTGTGTCCTGTTTTTAAATATCGTCTCTCTTAAATAGAAAATAAAACCTTCCACATACTTGCATCTTTGGCAGCAGAATTAAGTTGATTTCTTTTGTATGAACTAAGTCTAGTAGCAAATGGCTTCAATCTTAAAAAAAAAAAAAAAAAAAAAAAAAAAAAAAACCTCAACTGTTTTTTCTTTCTGATGATAAGGCTTTGCTTAAGTTGTGCTGCATTTGTCAAATGTGTTTTCTGCTCTGCATACATTGGCTCCCGCAGTTCTCTGCATGTTGGTGTGCTAGCGACAATTCTTGAACTGAATTTACAGGTGTGACTTGCTCAACTTTTACTTTTTCATTCATGTACTTCTGATTCCCATCAGATCATGTACACTAAGATTTTAAGTATATATTCCATGTTTTATTGAAAATATCAATACAACAGAATTCAAAAATTGGTTAGTGTTATGTAAAGTGCTGAAATTTCCCAAAATTTTTATTTTAAAATAATTATCAAATTCACAAGAATTTGCAAGGGCAATTACTTAAACTTTTTTTTGTTCAAAAACTTTTTGAAGAACTGTAGCTGTTCTTTGAAATGGAGTGTTGTATCTATTTTTGTTGATACTCTGTCAAAGGAAAACCAATGATATGCAGGGATTCTTTTTAAACCTATTGGAAAAGCCGCAAATACAACCTCAATGCCAAAATTCTTATGTAAGCTTCTCCTTCTGTAGGAATGAGCTGTTGGCAAGAGATGAAAAGGTGAACTAGCTTTTCAAGATAGCTATTAAAATCCAGAAGTTAATGCAGTAAAGGTTTCTTGACAAACCATTTCACCATTTCTTTTAAATCACTTCATTTTTATGTAAAACTGTATCATGTTGTCCTGGAAATTTCTACAGGCAGAATTTATTGTTTTCTTAATATTTTTCATTCTCTTGGAAAATCTTGTATTAAAGATAATGAATATGTGTAAAATTCAGAAATACTTGTTCAGGAGTATCCAAAAAAACCTAGAAAAATACAAACATATATGTTATGTTTTCAGTTGGAAAATTTCAAGTTCTGAATGCTTGTGCAGTGTTGCTTAACTTTGATTTTTCAACCCCTGATGCAATGGAAAAAAAGAATGTTACTTTCTTGATTTTTTTTTTAATGCAAAATCTTTATAATAGTCATAATAAAGGCATTGTTGCTGCTTTACATAAAAGTTAAAAACTCAAAATGTCTTATGTGTACACTGATTTTTTTTCTTTCCTACAGCTCTGCCAAAATCTGCCGTGCTGAAATGTTTTAATTTTGAAATTTTCTTCCTTTTTATCTTTGTTTTCTCTGTTGCTGCTTTTTCTGTGACACAAGCCTTTCATTATAGTCACTCTTCTTTTTTCCTTCCCCACTTCTTTCTTTTCCTTTTTAAAGCCATGAGAAGCCGATCCATTGGTGAATGTGCTCTGCCATCGGCCTATATACGCAGTGCTAAAAGTGCTCCTGTTCTGATCCATACTTCCAAACCCTTCTTGCCTGATATTGTTCTCACTCCCCTTTCTGATGAGCTTTCAGGTAGTGCCACCTCTGCTAATTTCTGCACCCCCTTTATCACTTTTTTAACTCTTCTGCTTTCAAATTCTGCTAAATCAGTAAATTCCTCRAAGTAAAAATACTTGGGGGAGGGGAGGGAGAGGGGAAGAGATTAAGAATGAACATGTTGAGTTACATGAAATACCATGCTATATTTGCAATTCATTCTGGAACTGTTAGAAGTTAGTGCTGTGCCAATGTTTGCTATCATAAAAGCGAAAATCAGAGACATCTCTGGATGGAAGTCATTTTAGTTTGACTTGTGATAAAAAGAATCTTTCTGCATAAAGTTTTGAAATCATGGTTATAGATGTGGACAGTCATGATACAATGATACAGTTTAAGTATCATTAAAAAAGAATGTTCGAAGAAGCAATGTAGTATGTTTTACAATATACCGGTTTCGCATTAATATAAATATATATATATAAATGTAAAAATTACCTACCTACCTTTGAATTCTGAAGCATATAGTTTGGTTTGGTTTCCCAAATGATACATTTTGCACAGGATTGTAGCTTATCATTAAATGATGTTTGACCTGCAGGATGGCTGACCAGAAGTTTTGACAGTAGCTTTCTTTGGATACACAGAGAGCCTAGTAGGAACTAAAGGTCAGTTTGGCTGCCATTGCTTTTAAAAGCTCAATTCTTAAAGAAGATCTTGCAGGAGGGAATCATCTGTTATCATTTCATGTAGTCACAAATAGCTGATTTATCCTGCCTTGGCTAAGGCTGGGTATGGTTATACACAAGTGGTGTTTTGCAGTCAAATTTATTATCCGTGTTTCTGGACTTACTTCCTTTTTCTGATGTGTCCCAAATGACTTGGGTTTTGTTGGTTTGTTTGTTTTGCTGTTATCTTTTTCATCAACATCAGTCTGGCATAAAAATAGCACAACCAGTGGCATTTTGAAAAGTGAAGCTTAAAGATTTTTGCAGTTCTAGCATAGAAAGAGCCCCTAGACCTCTGCCTGTTCTGAGAAGCCTCAAATAGGCACTTTTTGGAGCAGCTTCATCATATGTTCAAGAATCTTGAACCTTAACAGAAGACTAAATAACTTAGTGAAGAAAAGCAAGTGGTGTAGTGTTTCTGGGAGAGGGTGGCAGTTGGAAGAACAAACTATGCACTGGATCAGAGTGTGCTTTGCTCTTTTGTTTTCCTGTATTTTTGGTACTCTCTCACACACACTCCTCTTTTCTGTGTGTTTTGTTTTGTTTTTAAACACGGAGCTTTGTCATTTTCCTTCCCTTTTGTCCATACAGTGATTATATTCTTTTTTGAAAGCCTTCTGTCCCCAGATGTACAGCTTTATAATTTGAGAAGTAATTAAACTGTCTTTGTCATCAGCATGCTTTAGGTAATGGATGATAATTAGCAAGCTGTGACTCCTCTTATATCATGATTATATGGATACCCCTTATCCRAAACTGATTTCAGGACCAACACAACTCAAAGAGTAGGATATTTCAAATAATCCTAAAGGAAAAGGATGCCCAAATCTTGTTCAAATTCTTTCAAGTAATATTCAGCTCCCTTTTAGCTTTTTACAAAACTAGGTATTGAAACAGTGACTCACTGAATGCTAGCCAGGCTTGCCAGCTAGCCAAAAAGAAAGCATTTCTACCAAAACTTCCACCACATGTACAGTACAGTGTATTAGCTTTCAGAAGGAAGGCAGAATACCCTACAGTGTTATTTATAGGCTTAAAATGCTTTTGTTTGAAGGTMAGTCAGTAGTCAGTAGATTAATGAAAGTGCAAAATCTCCAGGTTGAAATTTATTTGGGATTCAGAAAGTGAAAGTGGAAATTTGTGACTTAAGAGCTTTCTTTTTAAGCTGTTAGAATCCTTTAAATGTGTAAGACTGAATTTTAAAGGATAACCAGTTAAATACACTTAATTTCTGGTAGTGTTGGTTCCTTGTGTTGCTACAAGACTGTGCGGTTACAGAACTCCCTACGGAAAGAAATATTCTTGGTGAGATGTAGGCAAGGCTTGCAGAAGCAATGGACAACCAATTTGCAGGTGGAGGAGAAGGAAGAGGAAGAGTAGACAGAGACAGAGCACATTGCAGACTAAAGAACTGCAAGTGAGAGATGTTTCCTGTGCGTTGGGACTAAAAGAATTGGAGGAAAAACTAATGTGAGAGGGAGATAAATATTATGCCTTAACAACTTTATTCTGTAGTAAGCGTTAGGTTAAGGTGAGTTGCAATCAGGTGATATTGGCTACAAATCACTAATTTTAATCTCTTCTCTGTAATATCACCTTGAGGAGGTAGGTCGGTGTTTCTTTAGAGGCATGTACCATGCCATATCTGTATATGCTTTCTGGGGCACAATTGCAGGGTAGGTGGTGAAAACTGTTTAGGAGTTGATGGCATCCCAATTTGATCTGTACCACTATGCAATTATGAGCCATGATTGCCAGGAATATTGTTCCTTTGAATTTTAAACATTGCCTGTATTTCTAGTGCTCTTATTTTAGTAACATAGCATATTTTTCATTTCCTTAATTTCTTCCTCTTTTACAAAAAAAAAAAAAAAAAAAAAAAAAAGAAAGAAAAGAAAATTTCTTATGGTGTAAATCCAATATGTTTGTTTGAAAATGTTTGCCTAGTTGTACGTGCTAGTCACTGAACACCTAAAAGTAATACTGGATCAACATTGAAATAAATCTAGCTGAATTTGTTTCAATGGGTGGAGCTGCTTGGTATGCATATCTTTAGAATTCTCCATCCAATATTCATGTTTTACATCCTAGGAAATCATCCTCACTGCATGTATGCACAGTGTGCAATCTTCAGGCTGGTGCTTTAGTTGTCTATGAGGTTGAATATATGAAACATGTAAAAGATGCATATTGAGGGCTCAAGATGCGATCAATGTATCATCTCTATATATGTATGTATCAAATATAACATATTTTGGGCTGGATGGTCTACAATCAGTGCTTTCATACAGAGATCGTTGTCTTACAACTGCAAAGAAAGCCTTGAGAGCATGATACGAGCAAAACAGTTGTGTCACTATCTGCCTCAGTCGGTAGAGTTGGAGCAGCAGTTCTAACTGGTCAGAGACACTGTTCATGTCAGTGTATGTTAATTCATACTTAATATATTGGGCAGGAGTATTGTTGAGAAATCTGCTGCTGTTCAAAACTGAATAGGAAGGAAAGGGATGATAAATTATGCAATATATGGCAATTGTCACTTCATGGTTACTTTCTGAAAGAGCTTGGATGTGTACTTTCTTTTTCAATGCTGACCTCAATTTCTTCTCTGCTTTTAAATTGGGTCTCAAACTTTTTTTTAATTACAACTCCCCTGAATAATTGAGCATGGGAATACTGCTTTTCATCTTCAAGTGACTTATCTGTTTGGTTACAAACAAACATACCAATTTCATCCAGAATATATGCTTTGCTCAAAAAGAAAATATGAAAATTCAGCTCCAGCTCTAACTCTCTCAGAAAGATAGGAATACTTGAATGCAGGTTTTTAAGACAATTTCAGATTATCATAATTATATTTTATTGTGATAGGTATGCATTACCGCAAAGTAATTAAAATACTTGAATGCCACATAGCTTCTTTGACAACAGCAAATCAGATTTGGGAGAAGGGAAGGGGCTTAAAATACATTTTGGAGTGTTCTGGTTAAGATCTGTAAGATCACTGTTGCAGTCCTGAAGAGAAATCTTTGTAGGGAGACCAGCAAGGTAAGTTTGGTGGTTGTTACTGTGGCAAGAAAATCATGATGGTGTTCCTTTAGGCTCTTTATTGTTTTTCCTGACATAACAGCTTATCTACAACTTGTAAAGTTGTAGGTAGTAAAAAGGAAGTCTGGGCAATAATGGATCCTATCAAAAATGAATTGACATAAAATCGAGGAAGATGTTTTAATCTTCATGTTCAAGTGCCTAACCTATAAAAAAAACTGCTTGGGGTAGCTTGAAATCCTGTAATTAGTTGGAGTGTGTGTAAGAGATGCTTAGGCTTGCCAACATGAGGCATTTCAGGATGTGTAGTGTTCCCTTTGGCCTATTAGGAAATCAGGAGAGGAGTGTAATGGATCCTCGTTTTGATGGATGTGGAATGGGCTGACACTTTTGTACATTTCCTAGCTGATCCATATTGGAACTGCAGCCTTCATTGCAGTTAACTCTGACTTGTGCTGATGCTGACATACCAGCAGTCTCAACAGAGACAAGGCATCACTAATTTAAATGGTCATAGCAAAAGTTCTTGGACTTTCATGAAAGAAAGTGGGTTTATTCTAATGTTAACTGTTGTGCATCTGCAGGATTGTTTCAGTAGTGGGTCCTTCATTCGGTAATTCTTACGACTGTTAAATTTACTTGAGTAATACTGGGAGAAGGAAGAGAGGGTCTCTTTAGTGTTCAGTTTTCATTTTGAAAACTATAGACGTATAGGCCCAACTCTTCTGTGTCATTTTTGAAAATTATTAAGTCTTCAGGTATACGCTGTATTTCATATGCCATAATATACGTAATTATATGATGTTACACTTCCTGATATTTTAGTAATTTATATACAGTCATGCAAGTTATAAAAAAGTGATAGCTTTACATTTCTGTAGACAATTAATTTTCTGGAAAAACTACTTGTTCTCATTTGAGTTGTGTATTTCTGAAGATTTAAATTGCCTGAAGGGTACTACTGTACCTGTACTACTGTACTATTCTAATTTGTGTGCTGATTTATATTCCAGGTAACGATTTCTTGAACAAGAAGTTGAGTTATTGAATTTATTGGCACAGCCCTAGCTTTAACTGCATTTCCAAATGTTCCATGATCTCACTGTCTGTTTTCATGCATGTTAACATTTAAACTGTGTTCTGATGGTCTAACTCATTTATATTACATTCTGTACTGGATATTATGTGTGTATGTTTTTAACACTCTAGTGCTGGGAAAAGTATTTTGGTTGTACTTAAGGCTCTGGACTTTTCTGGCTTTTTAAATCACATAATTCAGATGTAGTGGTAAAGCAGTATTATCTTTGTGTGTGTATTTTAGTGCGTATTACATATACTTTTTTCCTACAGACATTGACGATGCTCAAATTCTTCCGCGCCCATCTCGAGTCAGACACTTTTCACAGAGTGAGGATACTCCAAGTGAAGTTTTTGGTGCGTTGAATGAGGAACAGCCGCTGCCACGAAGTAGCAGCACCTCTGACATCCTGGAACCATTTGCAGTTGAACGAGCCAAAGGTGCAGTTCCTGTCATTGACAGTTCATCCCATCATGCTCCAAGCTTACAGAGTTCCACTGAGACCTCTTCAATGCATAGATCCACTGAAAGCCATATTACTGACACAAATAGCAGAGAGTCCTCCTTGGAAGTTGGGGATAGTATTTATGACCATCTCTGTCATTTAATAGGGCCGGTAGGATTTGCAAATACAGCCTTTGAACAAAGCCAATATGTTGACCTTGAAGGTGAAGATGATCTTCTTTCCTCTCTGAGAGAATATCTTAAAGAAAAAGAAGAACTTTGCGGTAACTTTGAGATAGATAAATGTGAGGCTTCTGCTCACGAAGTTGATACATCAGTAAATAGGAATGATAGATTACCGATGGATGGATTAGAAAATAGAGATCAGACCGGTCAATGCGTGAATAGCACCACTGTTGCAGAAAGAGCTGATAACACAGAGCTGCATCTAGAGCAAAACCAAAGTGGCTTTATAAGTAATATTGCACCTACTCAAGTAGACAATTTTACAAGAAATCAAGCACTTGATAAAGCCAAACAATTAAATATTGATAAACAATCTGAAAGCCTCTTTGATCACGGGTCAAGTAGCCCTAATAGCAAAGAAGGGAAGAGATATCTGTACAGGCAAACTGCCACTGAAGTTGAAGTAGATTTAGCTGTGGAAGCAGCATTAGCTGAAAAGAATAAAAGTGCCCAGTTTAACGAGAAAATAACCAACTCACGTGTTATGCATGCAAAGAAAGTTCTTCCTAAAGCACAAGTTAACCCTCAGATGGCTCACACTACAGGCACAAGCAAACTCTCACCAACTAAAAGGAGTATATCTGAAACAGTAACTCACAGGGCCAAAATCATGAAAATAACGACTAAGAAAAGAAATAGTGTTCACGTTACTTTTAGACCATCTACCGAATCAGTTCAATTTTACAATCCTCTTGAGAACAAAGAGGCCCCTTGGAAAGCAAGACTTCGTAAACTCAGTGGCTTCAGCAGTAGTGGCAGTGGTAGCAACAACAGCAGCACCAGCACAAGCACCAGCTCATCAGCTGCCGTGGAGCTGGTTAGGCCTGGAATCTATAGACCTCTAGATGTGATCAATGCTGCTTCAGTTGGTAGCAAGCAAATTAAGGAATCTACAGAAACCCAAGCAGCCCTGTTGCCAAAAGAAGGTATCGCAGTTAATCAGTTCCATAGTCGTAGCACGTTTAGGTCGACAGGTCAGGAGACAGCACAACAGCAGGGCTCCCTGGGTGGTGTTTATAAAACTGTTGTACATGCTCTTTCGAAGCCGAAGGCCAATGTTTCCCCACAGAGGCAGAACAGAATGCCAGCAGAGGCTCCACTGAGGGATCTGTACAGTCATGTAATGGGCTATTTTGGAAGGAGAGCTGCAGGTGAGCACTAACAGTGTGCAGAGCGCAAAAGGAGAAAGGCAGCACCAGTTTGGCTTAATGCAAATGAAGCAAGCTCTGATAAGCAATCAAAAGGCTTTGGGATGATCACTGCTTTCCCTGTTTGGTTATGCATGCGCCTGTGGCCAGCTGATTTTTCTCCCAGCATAAGTTCCTTTTACATACTTTAAATTACTAATTTCCCTTTTAAAGACATTTAGTTAAACCTCTTTGCTGCTGAAGACCATCAAGTTAGGGAAGAGGAAGAGGCAGTAAATGACCTAACAAGGGATTGAAGTCCTGAGAGTTTCCCATTCTCATGGGCTATGCAGAGCCTTTAAATGCAGCCTACTGAATGATTGGCATGTGCACTTTTTACCAGACTGTTGTTTGTTTGTCAGAAAGACCTGGCTATCGACCAGCCAGGTTGAACTAATTATATTTCTGGTTCATTTAGTGTGTTCTCTTCCTCCTCCTCCTCCTCCTCCTCCTTCTCCTTTTCCTCCTCCAAAACAAAAAAGTCCCTCAAATTTAAATTTGAAAGTCAGTCTACATAATTAAAGACAAAAAACCAAGAATCTCCTCTTACATGGATGATTTCATTATAACAGTTCTCGAATCTGATCATGTTATTTTGTTTGAATCATTTTCAAAACATGCTTTAGGCCTTTCTCTATGCATTTATCCAAATGGATGCAGTTACATCTTGGCAACATCTTCCATTGCTTTCTATTTTTCTTGGATTCATGGATGTTCATGAAGGTCTCCTCGTAGTCCTTTTCCTGCCAACTCTGAGACCTCTATGGACAGATCAAAAGACTAAGGCTGTCGCTCTAATATCCATTGTCTTAGTTCACATCCGACATAACCTCAAATGAACAATAAATTAACTTTCAGCAGTAATGCAGGTTTTCTTTTTTCACACTGTTATGCTAGCATGATTAACAGAGGATTCTGTAACGCATCCTGCATTGAGATGTTAATGCCACCGGAGGGCAGTGTCTGTAAGCACAGCACCGTGACAGCTGGGAGGAAGTCTGGTCCTGCTTCTGAAAGAGCCAGGCCTTCAAAGCACTTGGTTTCTCTGCAGAATAGAGACCTCGAAAGAGATTCCAGAAAGGAAATCTTTAGAAATACATTTTAGAAGAAAATGTAGAATTTTATTTAGAATCTGAAACGTGACGCTGAGGAAAAAAAAATTCTTAAAGTGAATTGGGATAAAGTGAAAATTTATAGGCTAAGACAGTCAAGTCAGGACTAACAGTTGCAACTAATTCTGAATTTATAAATCTTATTACATATGTAATCATATCAAAACAAAAACTGACAAATGAGAGAACTTAATTAATTGTTCATAATCATTGACCATCTAGAGGTTGAATTTTCATTCCATGTAGTAGCATGTTATTTTGTTACGTGAGATTTTTTTTTGCACTCTTTATCCTAACTGTGATACAGTGTCACAATGACATTTGTCGTTATTATATTTTGCAGTTTAGTGTACTTTTTCCACTATATTGTTTTTCATTAGGAATGCAATGGAGAAGGAGTATCTGTAGGAATCATATAATTTTTTTAGGATTTGCTACTTATTTTTTGTGATATGGAGGAAGAATATATGCTGTATCCTTAAAGCAAGCATTAACAACTTTAAGTAGTGCTTATCTATAAGCTTTCTTGCTCTGTGAGGTTATACTGGAGATTGACTAACACCTGCTTAGTGGGAAAAAGAAGTTTTACTAATTTCTTGAAGTACAATCTGTATAAAAAGAAGGAAATTCTTAAAATGCATGTTTGCCTTTTTTAATTTTTAATTTCTATTAATTAGTTTTTTAATTCATTATCTTTTTTTTTAATGTGTTGATGCATTCTTTACTATATACAGTCATTCATTTGCTTTTAGCTAATAGAGAGGACATGAGTCAAAAGCTGCACACTATTGATAGTGATATTGGCAGTAGCAATGCAAATGTTCCTGACCTCATGGATGAATTTATAGCTGAGAGACTCCGCAGTGGGAGTGCACTGGTAAGCTTTTAAACTTCTGTTTCACTGTGTAAGCTTGCTTGTGTGTTTGTACTTACAAATGACATCATAGATCAATCACTTTAGGAAAACATCTCATTCTGCATTTTATGAATCAGAAAGGGTTAAGAATATCACTTAATTAGTTCTTGAACTTAAGTCGTTTTGACATAAGCTTATAAGTCGCATGTGCCATTTTATGCTATTTGTATTTTCATTTTTTTAGTCTGCATTGTGTAAGCACTATGTAAGTAACCATTGGATGAAAAGTCTTATTGAAATATATGGTTTTAATTTTACAGGTAAAGATTTTTCCACACAAGTATTTCAGGATCGTAATTTGTATGTAAAATTGCCATCCTTGATGTGATGTTATGATCTGTCCTCTACAAGTTTAATCAGTGCAACAGATTCCAAAGCTAGCCTGTCACCTCATTTTCCTGCATTTCTTTTTATTTCACTTGCAGAAGTAAAATAATTTAGCATAGGCAGCTTTTTGCTTGCAGAAATACTTTTTCTTACCCTGTCTTCCTGCACTTTTCCAGGAAGGTCTTGTGTTTTGGGGTGTTTTTTCAGTTTGGAATAGGTTTTTTTTAAGCCAAGAATTTCAGGATGCTGTTCAGTCATTATAGAACAAAACAAATGATTAGAAAAGATATGTTTTTTTTATTAACTAGCAATGAAAGAGGAAACATTAAAAAACTCTGTCAGTGAAGAACAGAATGGACAGCAATTTCAGTATATTCTTTCACAGTTCTCCAGTTCTTTTTTTTTTTGCATAGATTTCTTTTAGATATATTTTTTTTAACTGAAAATGTCTTTTCACTAAATACTTATACAGAAAGCTGAAAACAAGTAGTTTAGTTGCTGTTATCAGGGAGCAAAGAAAAAATTCTTCAGAGTCTTGAAAAATGTGTTTATCATCGTTTCTGGTAAGAGGCCGGAGAGAAGTGTACGTTCTTCTCTTTCTGGTGTGGAAAATACATTTATTAAGTTTTGATTGTTGGTGCATAATATACTTAGTAACAAGCCCTGAATTATAAGATGGAAAGACCAGCTGGAAATATATAAAAATGTATCAATTTATTTTTCTGATTTATAAAACAGAAATTAACACAGCTGGTTGTAGAAGAGTTAAAAAAAAAAAAAAAAAAAAAAAGAGAGAGAGAGAAACGGAGTGCTATTAAATGGGTGAGAATATTGACTGATTTTCACTAGTTCAGACTAGAGAATTGATTCTTTCCCTATCTATCAAAACACAACCAAGGTAAGTCGGGATAAGGAATGTCAGTATCAACACTTTGCCTGTCGCTGGCGTTGTAATCTACCACTCAAATACTGATATTCTATTTTATAACAAAGGCCCAAGTTACGAAGATGTTTTGCATGGTTAGGTCTAAGCGATGCTAAAACCCCATGACATGTCAGGCTGAGTAAATTTCTAATTAGGAGAAAATAATGTAAGAAAAGAGCAGAAAAGTGGCTGGGCCTAACACAAAAAGAAGTTGCTTTTAGTCTCTTAATTTTTAATCCACAGAGATTGAAGCTGTTTGATAAAATTGCTTTTCTACATTTATCTCTGCTCTCCCTCAAGATAACAGTTGTGTCTATGATTAGACTGACTTAGAGACTCTGAGTAAACAACAGCTTTTAGAAGAGCAAATCTATATCTTCCTTTCTGCTATATGCTCTCTCTTGTCCTAGTCAATAGTGAGGCTTTAGCTTAATCGCGAGAGAATTAGAACCGTGAGAAAATTAGGACCTTGCGTTTACATAGAGTTTTTGCTTATAGCATAGCAGCCTACAAGCCAAAAATTATCAGTTTCCTTGATATTTTTTTTTCTTTCTCCCGCTTGTGTCTGGAACCAAGGGTAATAAGTTTTCCTTAGTAAATTGGACATAGCTTGAAGATAACAGGCCTTTTTTTTCCTCTGTGTCTCTCTCGTAAGCCTTACTGAATACATGAGCAGCACATGTTGATCTGAATCCTAGTCTTTTTTGCTATATGCCCCAAAATTTGTTGTGCAAGTAAAGAATTTGTGATTGTGTGTTCTTCATTTGCTGCTGCCTGTTTGGGGTTTTGGAAAGTCTCAGCTATGTGTGCAGTTGATTACTTTCCCTTATGTATGTATAAACATGCCTTCAGAGATTTTGAAATACTTCAATTCTCTTCAATTTGTAGAATGTGACAAGAAGAGGTAGTAGTCCTGGCAGCCTGGAAGTTCCCAAAGACCTTCCTGACATCCTGAACAAGCAGAACCAAATGCGCCCCATAGACGACCCGGGCGTTCCCTCGGAGTGGACGTCGCCGGCCAGCGCGGGCAGCAGCGACCTCATCAGCTCAGACAGCCACTCCGACTCCTTCAGCGCTTTCCAGTACGACGGCCGCAAGTTCGAAAGCAAGTACATTTTCCAAAAGTGACTTCCTGACGCTGTCACCTACACTAGCTTTGTGAATGGATTATGCTTTTATTTCTAAAACTTTGTGCTTTTCATTAGTCTCTTTCCTTTCTTGTACATGCGAAGGGGCTATTGTAAGACCACATATCTGGTTTAGTAAGAGTTACGACTTCACGTGTTATGTAAGAGACAAATAGTTTTATATAGTAGAAGTATTTCTGAAGAAATTACAAGTTTTAGGTATCTTAGATGTTATGTAACTAAGTGATGCTGTTTAAACTGTATTTCAGCATGACATTTTCTCCTTTTTGGCAGAAGCAGTTATTTTTAGTTAGAAATTATTTTTAGTTAGACGTGTTCTTAAAAAGTTGGATGTTTCCTTCGGGTTATAAATTTTGCCAGCAAATTATTTCACATACATTGCCATTATTTTACTTTTTTTCTCATTGCTTAGGTATGTCCTTAGCAGCTAGCAGAATACAGAATATGCAATAGGAATTTCCTCTGGAAAAGTTCATTTACAGTTTTGTGAGAGAAATAATATTCATAATAGTAAATTAATTTCTGTCTTTACATTTTATTTAATTTTTGCAGCTATTTACTGGTAACGTAAAAGATGCATACACAGGTTTTACATGGAGAGTTATGAAAGTGCTCAGTTTACATATTTTGTACTAGTGATACTTTTAGGTTGTTTAATACGGCACTTTCATCCTACAGATTTCAGCTTTGGCACTGAGGCTGGGACACCAGCTTCCACTGAAGTTGATGCAATTTCAGGACAGCAACAGAGTGCAGAGGAGCAAGAAGTGGCCAGTTTAACTACACTCCATATAGATTCTGAAACAAGTAGTCTCAATCAGCAACCATTGTCTGCTGAAGCTGCAACTATTACTGGTAAAGTAGTTTAAAAAAGAAAAAAAAAAGTATTTATTACAGAAATTTTCCACCCATCCTGAAGAATACAGGTTTCAGCTTTTGCAATGAATCTATATTCAGTATAAGATGATAGTTAGATTTCAGTTATTTTTGATTGTAAGTGAAAACTACTGTGTGAAGTAACCCAAATGGAGAACTTTTGTCTGATTTTAGTCACTCACTTGATGCTTGGCTTGGTGCTAAATATATTTTAAACCTACCATTGGAAAATCTATACAGGAGAGAGCTGTACTACATAGTATATGCTAGATCTTTACCAGTGTTAAGATCTTTTGTTATTGTTAGCAAAACAGCTGATTTTCAGTTAGTGGGATTTTATAATTTTTTTAACTGGAAAGGCTGTGGTATACAATGCTCCTTCAAACCACCCATACCTTATGGAATTCTTAAATATACGCTTATCTTAAGTTCACGGTTGTCTGTTGTGAAACTGGGAGCTTTCGATATGCAAAATATTAACTACTTAACTATGTAAGATTGGTTTCTATTTATGTAACTAAGAATATCATTTTCTTCTTGTATTTTCCCTGATTTTGACATGAAAAAAGTAAACTTGCTAAGAAGTAAATCATTGTTTCACAGCCTGAGTTCATGAGCTTGAAGCTTGAGGCTTCATCATTTTCCTTTGCAATGGCCTCTTAAGAAGAGAGAAATAACAGTTAGGTTAGCAACCATCAAGTGAGACAATTAATCCAAACTTAATGGGTTGTTTCATGTTCTTTGTGCCATAATTATTATGTAGTACGATGCTGTGTACCATAATTATTATGTAGTACCATGCCTTTTACAACCATAGGAAGAAATACCTATTCTTCTGTGAAAGCTTGCATTTACATACAATGTCCCATTGTCTGTGACAAATCAAACTCTTGGCATTCTCAGAGATGCCGAAAGACATCTCTCCCTGCAATTCTTGTTCCTTTCTAAAATTTTCTTTCAACCCAAAGAAGCATGGTATTTGCTCTCTTTGGAATTGTTGTTCAGCTTGTGCAACAGTGTTCAGCTTGACTTTCTTCATTTTTGTATGTGCTGTGTGCTTTTTGAAAGTCTTAGCAAAAAAAAAAAAAAGTTAATTTTATTACTGTCCAAATTTGCACTTTAATTGGTAGGATTGTAATTAATAACCAAGTTGTCCACTGAGAGTTCTGTGGCTGTCTCTTCTTGTTGTTTGGACCACTGTCATAGAGAGAGATCTTTTGTATGTCATATGCATTTAACTTTAGCCAGGTTTCCTGAGGAAACTAAGCTTGTGCAATTACACTGTCTGTCTCTGTCTGGCTATGCCTCTTCTTCAACAATGTTTAACACGTCCAATTCCTGCCAAAGTAAGATCACGGAAGAAATCAGGAAGATATTAATTTCTTTGAAATTTTATGAAAGATAGGCAGCTGTATAGCTTGTATGAGGAGTACCATGATGGGAAGCTGCAATGCTAATTCACTATATGAAGTGTTAAAAAATCCGTAGAGAAATTTCACCTCTACGCACTCATAAGAAATCAAGCTTCAGGTGTGCTGCTTCTCAGATATCTACTTGTTTCTGTCTGTTTGGCTCGCTCTGAATTTTTTTTTTCCTGGCCTATTCTTGGCATTATTTCATGTTCTTAGCAAATGAAATAGTTTACTGTCAAATGCTGTTTACTAAAACTGGAAAGAAGCTGGGGACCCCTAGTATTCCCTGTAAATTGTCGTTCCACACATGCTGGGACATCCTTTTAGCTCATCTCAGAGGAATCCAGTAGTTCAGCACATTTTGCATAGTGGTTTCTGCCCTTTCTCTTCCACACCATCCCTTGGTTGTTCTCTCTTGCTTACTGTCACTTGTGCTCTTCCTTCCACTCTCCCTTGCACTTCTTACTCTTTCTGCTTTTTCTCTATTCTCTGCCTCCCTTCCTCTCTCTCTCTCTCTGTAACCTCCTCACCCTTGTTCTTTCCACCATCCAGCAGAAAGGGAACAAAAATGAAGAGAAGTAGGAACAGAACAGGCATTAGAGTTTGTATTGGCCTTGTGAGAAGGTAGAATCCAAGTGACCAGTAGCTGATGAGGAGTAATTTATCATGTAGCTCTTGGAGTGAAATATTGGGCTTTTGAGGCAATATTGGAATAGGAAAGGTATTTCCACAGTTTATCATTTTTCAGATTTTAGTGACATCTGTGTTATGTCCTCTCCACTGGAGAGGTGTTGATTGAAATTGGCAGTGAAAGCTGTGTTGACTTAATTTAAATCAGATCAAAACCTCTGCATGTAATTAAGTTGTTGTTAATTTTATTAATTAATTTTCCTCAAAGTTCTTTCAACCATATAATTCTTTTTCTTGAAAAGAACATTTAACTGCCACTAATTTGGAAAAATAGTTTTGAAAGAGCCTCACTTTTTTTTTTTTCTTTCTGTCACTACAGTTAGGTTTATCTCTAATACCAAAGTTCGCACATCATTATAATATATTTTGATCCCAAAAATTAGAGAGTTCAGTTCTCCCTTTTTAACATGCATTCATATGTAAGGTATGTAATATATGTAGCATATATATTCTCTTTTTGCTGACCTAACTGCTTATCGGCAAAGACTTGTTTAGCAGAAGATAGTGCAGAGGGAAAGTGCATAACTGAGTGTCTGCTTCTCCCTCCCCAGATCTCTCAGTAGAGGAGACCAAATAGTTGCTTGGAAAAGTTGCCTGGTAGCAGCAGTTGAGAAGATGAGTTTGCTGCCCTGCCATCAACAAAAACTAGTGTTTGCTGGTGTCAGAGGAAATAATGTTCATCTAACTGTATAGATTTTCCCCCATATAGATTTTCTCTGCCCGATTAGCAGATAAACATTGAAGAATTTGTTATTAATTGAAGCTTTTATTTAGAAATTAACTTGCACACTTCCTAAGTATAGTAAAGCAGCTGCTTTCATAAAATTTCTGCTTAAAAGCTGTGTTGGAGTGAAATTTAGGTGAGGGACGATGAAAAAAAAMCACGATTGGTTCAGAACACTGAAAGAGATTTGTAAGACAACAAGCACATTTAAAATGATTTTCACCATAATATAGAGATCAGTTAATACGTTTAAGTATGTTGGCTTTGATGTTCATCCTTCAGTTTTTTTGTATGTAATTTGTTTTCTTTCATCATGCTGTTCACAGGGAGATCTGCTTGCAGTTTTTGTATCTCTTCTTGGCCATATTTCAGATATAGAAAGTAGCTCAGTTTTCTTTAATGTGATGTTTAGACAACATTTCAGTAGCTCTAGAAAATAGAAAAGGCTTTTGAGGTAACTGTTAAAAATTGCATTTGCAGGCTCTGAAAGCGCTTCTCCAATCCAATCTGCTCTTGGATCCCGATCACAGACACCCTCTCCTGCCACTCTGCATGCAGATCATATTGAGCAGAAGGATCTGCAGCTGGATGAGAAGCTCCACCATTCTGTTTTACAGACGCCAGATGACCTAGGCAATATCTGGAATAGAAAATATAAACGCATTCTTTCTTTCTTTCTTTCTTTCCAGTGCAGTGCGATGTAGAAAAGTAGCTAGTATTCCATCACTTATAGACCATCCTGTAATAGTATGCCTCTTTAAAAAAAAAAAAAAAATAATAATTATGGTGGTTTCCTTTAAAAAAAAAAAAATAAAAAAAGAAATCAGTGTTTTGCATTGTATCTTGCAATTCATGGAAACTATTCGCAGTGGATTAATGTTCCACAAATTTGTAATTACTCTTTTTGATTATTAAAATTATGGCAGTTTAGTATGTGAGTTCCTGCCATGGACTTTTGTATCATTAACATGCAATTAATAAGACCTCATTTAAAAATAATGTTATAATTTCTTCTGGAATATCAATTGTTTTTTCATTTCAGTTGTATATACAAGTTAGTACTTCCTTTAACTATCTTAGCTATTGAATTTTGGGGTACATTCACTTATTAAATATAAAATTCCCATTTCTCCCATATTCATTCTCTTAGTAAGAGAAATGTGTTGGAATTAAATTTTAGCATTTTTCCTTTAAGTAATTGATGAACAGAAATGTCATCATTTTGCTCTGCACTTTGAAATAACTAGCCAAGGAAAAAACAGTGTCTCTACCACAGTGGTCCAGATATTCAAAAGAAGAGGCTATACGATTGGGTTAAACACAAATTTCATTTTCATTTTTTATATGTATGGAATGAGCTAGATTTTAGAGAGATCTCAGCATCAGAACATGGTGGGTTATTTTGAAAATCCGTCTAAGAGGATCAGAAGGGAAACTCTTGAAACTGGCTTCTGCTTAGCTAGTTGAGCATGGGCTGAGTAGACTTTTCGCCGTCATCATCTATCAGAGTTTTTCTTTTATGAGTAAAACAAGATTAAACAGACCTAGCATCCAGAAAAGGGCATTCATTAGTATAACACTGCTGTGTAGAGAGAGCAATGTGAGACCTATATTCTGAAGCCAAATTGTTGCCTCTCTCTTCTTATTAACTTCTTAGTTAAAGAACAACAGCCAGAAATAGTGAACTATTGTTTGCTACCATCTTTCCTCTTCAGTTTGCTAGTAAAATACATTCATAGTAGATTCTAAGAAAAATTATATTTCTGTTTTGTGTAATTTTATGTGGAAGCCAGCAAGTGGATTTACAGAGGTTCATCAAATCAGAAAAATATAATAAATGCCTTACTAAAGCATKCCCAGTATTGGGGCCACAGTAATGATTTGGATTGTTACTTAGGGAAAAGATACAAGAAATTGGACAATTCTTAAGGCTTAAAAGTAGACAGGTAGTTCAAGGTAGACATTTTCTGTTCTAAAGTGTCTAAGTAGATCTTAGTCTAAAAGCCTTTTCCCCTTGTTTTTAAGGAAACTGTGTGCGTCATAGTTGTATCAGGCCTTCCCTTTCTTTAGAGAGGTATCTCTTACTCTGTTTTTCTTTTTCTTCCCTTACAGAAACAAGTGAGTTCCCCTCAGAGTGCTGCAGTGTGATGGCTGGGGGGACGCTTACGGGATGGCACGCCGATGTCGCTACTGTCATGTGGAGGCGAATGTTGGGAATCTTGGGCGACGTCAACAGCATCATGGATCCTGAGATCCATGCCCAGGTTTTTGATTACCTGTGTGAACTGTGGCAGAATTTGGCCAAGGTAAAAGAACCCAACCTGTTCTCCAGCATGACCAGATGGAGTAGGATTTTCAGAAGAAAAAAACACATATGTGTTTTCCCTAAATATTTATCTTGTTGGTTTTGTTTTTAATAATTGCAGATAAGAGACAATCTTGGTATTTCAACAGATAACCTAACTTCACCATCGCCACCAGTGTTAATTCCACCCCTGAGAATTCTAACACCGTGGCTGTTCAAGGTAAATATAAGCAGGAATCAATAAAACAGAAATAAAAGTGTAGTTGCAAAGGTGTTTTTTTTTTCATTTATGAATAATAAATATTTTTCTGAAACTATAGGCAACAATGCTGACTGATAAATACAAACAAGGAAAATTACATGCTTATAAACTCATTTGTAAGACAATGAAGAGAAGACAAGATGTTTCTCCGAATAGGGATTTTTTAACTCATTTCTACAATATAATGCACTGTGGTCTTCTTCATGTGGATCAGGTAAGTTTAAGTATCAAATTCACGTTATTATGAATAGTATGGCTTCATCTGCAATAACTTTGTCAAAAGTACTGAATAGATTTTTCAACCAAGTAATTTAAATTTGTGTTTAAAAATAGTTAAATGCCAGATACTTTTTTTTATCAAGATATCAAGATTTGATTAAACTGCCCTCATTTTCTTGGATGTAATAAAAAATGCCTTTTTTGTAGTCTATATCAAGCAAATAAGAGGGCAGAAAATGTGCTTGGTCATTTTTTACTCATTCTCTGTTATGGATTGAGGTGTGGAAACATAGAAGCAGGAGACAGAACCAGATCTCTTTAATGTCTACTGTTCTCCCTACTTGCTCCTTGATGCAGCAGTTGAGCTGGTGGGAAAGTTAACATGCTCACTGTATTATCTAATGTACATTATTTTTACAGCAATGTGCAAACCAGCAAACTGAGATTTCTAAATAGCAGGAGTTGAGGATATCCAGCAGCACATTCCTGTTGTGTCCCATCCCACTGGGACACAGTCTGAGTGTTCAGGATCCCATGCTGTGGTCAAGGATTTCCTTCGAAAGAACACGCAGACATATGGACATATCTGGGAGGCATGTTGCCAGGATTCCTGTTTATCTAGGAATCAGGATGATAGTATGCACTGCAAAGCACCTGTGCCTGGCAGTTTACACAGCCACTTTGCTTYTGATCAGCTATCCAGCCTCATTACATGCTTCTGCACAGTCACTTTTTATTTAACCAAAATCTAGCTGTGTTTTCAAGGTAGTGTAAATTTTTGTAGGAATTGTCTCCATAATATCCCTTCTTGACGATTATTACTGCCAGCAGGAAAAGAGGGAAAAAAATRAAGTAGGAAAGATTAAAATAACATTGTGATCAATTTGTTCAGCTTCAGATATCTCCTGCGTAGACCAATCTGTGATCCTAAACACAGAATTGTTGTCTCATAAAAAGCTTGTATCATGGGAGAGAAGTGAAAGATAACTTTTCTGAAAAGAAAGCGTAAGCAAGACTTGGATCTTATATCTAAACTTCAGATGCATACAGAAAAACCTTTTGTCTGTACTAAAATTAACGAGAGCTGATTTTAGAGAGAACTGAATGGAGTGTTTCTCAACGTTCATTTGAAACAAATGGAAGAGAAATGTTCGACAGCAGAATATATTAGTCCTTCTGCTTATTTGTCTAAACGAGTTGTGCTTTTTTCAAGATATTTCTGCAAATAACCTCCAGGTRTTGTTGACCATAGTACTATTATTCTAGTATTACATATATTAAGCAAATGTGGAAGGCTTAACTTTAGTTAGAACTTAGTTTGAGGCTCTGAAAAAGAAATAAATTTCTTCTTCCTAATTAGAATCTCCCAGAGTGGTTTGCCTTGAATCTCTGACGTAGGCATTAAAAATAATGCCTGTCTCTGATTTTTGGCAACAAAAAGCYCTGAATTAATATCTTTCCACACAGGGTAGGTAGGAAAAGAGAAATTCATCTGAAAATAATTACATTATTAAGGAATTCTTTAAACCAAAAACTAAATAGTCAAAATATGCTTTTGAAAGTCATCCTTATCTTTTGCAGATTCTTTGTTGATTATTTTTGGGAATTTGTGTACCTGTATTTCATACATACRTATAAGGATCAATAAAGAACAACGGCAGGGAATGTTATGATTCTGGTGGTTTAGGTTTTTATACAAATTTCCCTTTACTCACAGAACAATCTTACTGGCAATTTAAGATCATTTTTTAAGGAGTGCCTTGGGAACACAGTATCAAAATCCAGTTGTACTTCTTAAATCACCTAAGATTTTGTCCCAGAAATACTATGTTTAAGTACAATGGTAAGGAAGATGCTAGTTCTATACTTAGCAATTTATCCCAGAGCAGATTTTTAGTGGGATAAATCTTTCTTATGTGCTGTGCTGCAGTTGACTGCCTTTATTTTCCTTTAATTCTGTTTTGCTTATCTGTTAGAGTTTGATTAGCTTTGAAATCCTTTTTTAGCATGGTGCAAAATTAAGTTAACCTCTTCCCTCATATTTTATTGCTTGCATTTGGTAAATGTAAAATAAAATAATTTTCACATATGTTTTAATGTGAATTTGGAAAATATTGTAGGGTTAATRCATTCTTTTTAAAGGCTCACATCAAATATAATATGACATCTACAGCCTGTAACCATAGTATCCAGGGATAAAGTGCTCTGTACAGTTTACCACAGGTTACTTATGTTAGTTAACTTTCTTAAGGAATTTATCTTTTTTTATGCTAGTTCTTGCTCAGTAACAAGAATTTAATACATCTTAGTTGCTACAGTGAAGTTGCTTTTTTACTATTTTGAGGCTTTAATCTACCATTTTTTCCTACTATTTTGAAGCTTTAATCTACATTTTTTTCCACTGTGTTGACCTTCCTCTTTTCCTTTTTTCCTTCTGCTTTTGCAAGGATATTGTCAATACAATCATCAAGCACTGCTCTCCTCAGTTCTTTTCACTTGGCTTGCCTGGAGCAACCATGCTTATTATGGATTTCATTGTAGCAGCAGGAAGAGTGGCTGCTTCCTCATTTCTTAATGTAAGTAATCAGTTCATTTTTATTTATGTGTAAATTTGAAAGAAAACTAAGAAACATTTTTCTTCAGCTAGAGTGTTTTTTTGCCACCCAGAAATCAATATAGTGGTTAGCAAGTGCAGATATTGTTGGCGGTTTATTCTAGAACACTAAATTTGCAAGTCCTCAAATGTCAGTTCTCTACAGAGAAAAAAAGAACAATGTAAAAAGTACTGTTGGGGCAGTACCTTCTTTAAGGTAACTAAAAATGTCACCTTCCTGATTGCAGCAATAATGTATTTTCCCTCCCACCTTTGTTTCCTCTAGGCACCAAGAGTTGAAGCACAAGTTCTTTTAGGATCTCTTGTCTGTTTTCCCAATTTGTATCATGAACTTCCAGCTCTTCACCCAAACATTCCCGACATTGCAGTGTCTCAGTTTACAGATGTTAAGGTAAGAGCTTTAAGAATATCTGAATGGTAATTGCAGCTCCAAATTACATGTCTAATATGATATTTTTCCAGGAAATATTAATATTTAAGATTCTAAAATTTGTCATAGATCATCTAAAACAGTTTATGAGGCTCAAGCTTCCATAAAATGTTGTCATAATTTATATTGCTAAACATACTTTGTAATTACTTTTAGCTAATAAGAATAATAAAGTCTTTAAGTGTGCTTGTAAGAGGAAAGCATGTTGCTTTGCTGTTCCACGGTCATTCTTATTGTGGCTATTTGAAATCTCACAGATTTTTTCTGAGAAGACAGCAGGATTCCAGATGCAGTATTTAATTTACAGCTGCTAAAATCTCCCTATTTTACTAGAGGCTTTAGTAAACCTCTACATTAAAACATTAAAAAATATATCTCTATATTAATGGAGATCTTACCACCAAGAGTTGTGTAGTGTGCTATTATACTGGAACTGCCAGTCAAATGTTTGTCTAGTCAAAGGTTTAACTGCTCTCATACGTGATTGCTGTGTCTTAGTGAGGTTCCTCATAGGTTTCCAGCATATTTCAGCTTTAAAAGCAATAGGGGATTGGAAGCTGCTCTGCACTTTGCTGTTGTTTTGGAACTGAATTTGAATTGCCACTTTCTCATTTTCATTACATAAATTACATTTATTGCAGCTACATGTACTGTTGGCTTGAACTTCAAAAGCAAAGTACAGTTTTAGGGACATTTTGTCAAAGTTGATTCTGAATTCCTCTCAATATCATTCTTAAGGCACTGGAGCCTTGTTTTGCAGTTTCTTATGATTTTGATGGTAAAAATACTTGTTTAATACCTGACTCAAAGCAAGCAATAGATACTTCTGGAAATTCCTTCATGTCAGTCTTCAGAAATAAGCTTTAGAGAGGCCAGCTTTTTCTAACTGTGGTAATTTATGAAAATGTGTTGGAAAGAATCAGACAAACAGCAAGGGCTGTTAGGTAAGCAAAGAGACAAAAAAAAAAAAAAAAAAAAAAAAAAAAAACACTCAGCTAAGGATTTGCCTGTGTTATCGTAAAATTGGAATTTTCTGATGCATCATATATTGGAGTTGTTAGCAAATCACTGTGTGTTTTCCTCTTTGTTTCAGGAACTCATAATTAAAACTGTATTAAGTTCTGCAAGAGAGGAACCGTCTGGTCCTGCACGGTAGGTCATACAAAAAAGGACTTCTAAATTATAAAGATCTTTCTTATATTATAGTGTTTTCAAGTGAGTGGCTAAGCAATCTTAAAGTTCATATATATTTGATTCATGGGTTTAGAAACCAGTATCACAACTGTGATACAGCGTGTGAATTTGAAATTGTTTGCAAATAAAAGATAAAAGAAGAGATATTTTTTGTGGGACCATTTTTTGTGGGTCTACCCCATTATCATGTCTTTGACAATGGCTGATAGAAAAGGATTTAAAAAGGGTAACAGTGCTATGATGCTTCTCTTTTCTGTGCTCTCCCAGCCTCCACTGGTATTTAAGATATTTTCTGTACAGAAGAGGATTTTGTTTTTTAATTAGATTAAGGATAAGATTATTTATATGATGTGTATGATTATTTTTATTAGACCACCTGACAATTGCTTAACAGAAAAAAAAAAAAAAAGGTAAATGTAAATATTGAGCTAAATATAAACAGGTAATGATTGCTCTGCTTATTTAAACCTAGGTATGCTCATCAAATAGAGAACTCAAAAAAAAATAGTTACTGGTTCTTTTTCCTGTTCCTTGCTTTGCATGGGATTTTGTTTCTCCCTCCCCAGAGGCTTTCTGTTGTACAGTATTGTGGAATACTTTCCTGTCTGGAATGCCCATCAAAGGCATCACTCTAGTAATAAAGATGATGTTATTGTGGCTTTTATGTGCCCCTTTTCTCTCCCCTTTTCATAGGAGAGTGTTGAATGTTTTCATTGTGGGGATAGTGATGCTCCATGCTCCTCAGGGGCGCTTGACCCGCTGTCTCTTCTGAGAATAACTTTCCTGATAACCAGCTGCTTCACGGTGGTACAGAATTCACATGTGGTGCTGTCAGAGGTCACTGCATTACAGGAATGCATATTGACTCAGCCACTCATAGAGGGATACAGAATCACAGTTGAGGCTGGAAGAGACCCTTGGAGTTCATCTAGTCCAACCCACATGCACAAATAGGGTCCCTTAGAGCATGTTCTGCAGAGTCACATTCAGGCAGGTTTTAAATATCTGCAGAGAAGGAAACTCCACAACCTCTGCGGGTAACCTGTTCGAGTGCTCTATCATCCCCACAGTCAAATTCAGGCAGAATTTGCACTGCTTCAGTTAGTGGCCTTTGCCTCTTGTCCTGTCACTGGGCACCACCAAAGASAGTCTGCCCCTGTCTTCTTGACACCCTCCCTTAAGGGTGTCCTCGTTTGCATAATTCTCTRTGCAGTTTCCTAGAAGAGAGCTTAGGTTTCTTGGAAGTTATGTGCATAGCTTCATATTTCTCCAACAAATCTGAGTGGTGTTGTTGTTATGCTAGCTTTATATATTTATATTCCTTGTCTCTTCCATAGAGACTTGTTGTTTTCTCTGTTTCACTGCATACTTGACCCAACTGAATTTCAGAAAAGTCAGCTATCTAAAAAATGTTTTAATCTTAGATCTCCATCTGTAAAGATTAATAACTGTATTAGTCAAATTGCTCTCTTACTGCTGACAGTGTGAAAAAAAAGTCTAAAAAAGAAGTAACAGGTTGAACTCAGTATTCATCTCTACTTGTGATGTTAAGGCTCTGATTCTTCAATAATCACCTTGTAGCCCCACAACTACAGAGGTTTTCAGGAGCTGCTCAGAATGACAGTTATGCTGATGTTCCTTGTAGAGCCCCACAGGCTTCTGGATGTCCTACAAATCAGTACATCAGTGGATATAAGGTGGTTGTCAGTAGTAAGAGGAAAACTCTTAAGACAGTAAGAGGGACTTAGAATTGTCTACCTACTGTATACTAAAGGTTTATTTTCTGAGACAGCTTACACAAAGCATCTGTGCAGTATATATATATATAAGTGTATGTGTATATATATATATATATATATATATATATATATATATATATATAACCGTGCAGTACTCTTAGTTTCTTTGGTCAAGATATGTTGAAAGACACACTGTGGAAATTGCAAAAGTCGTAGATTAGGTAGGTTCTATGAACGGTTTTATAAGCTTCTCCCCTTTGGACACAAGTGCATCTAAACCATTCCTGATGGTAGTTTGCCTAAATTGTTCTGAAAATTTTCTCAAAGAGAAAAATTGCAGACACTTTAAGTAGATTGTAATAATACTTGCTAACTTTTGCAATTAGGCAGTCTTTATAGCTAGTATCTAGCAGAAATCTTTTCTAGGCAGACTAAGCACCTTGATGACTTAAGATGTTAGACTTTGAAGATTTGTTATTGTTTCCCTGCTTAACTGTAATCCAGAGTCAATAAGCTCTTCAATTTCCCTTCCATATGTTGTATTTCCCAAAGCTCTTCGTTATTTTTTTGTCACTTTTTTTCTGGACTCCATCAAATTTATGATTATTCTTCTTAAATTTTATTATCCAAAATATAACAGAGGCAGTGCAGATTTCAGGAGCATTGTGCAGAACTGGATGCTTCAGCATGTTTTCCTCACTAACTTTTAAGCAGAACTTATCTGAAGATGTATTTTTGCTACATGAGAGTAATTTCATGCAATTTATGATTCTGTGTAATCTTACAGTCCTTTTTCTGTCATACTGCTTCACAAGCAATTCTCTTTCTATTCTATCATGTAATTTCTCCTTCACTAATGTAATATTTTGCAGTTCTCAGAACCAACTTTTACCTTGTTTTGGGCTGTTTCTACATTTTCATCCAAACTTTTCCTTTTTTAAAAAATCCAGACTATCATTTTGAATTCCAATGTTGTTTCCAAAATTGTTTGAAGCCTCTTCCAACTTGTTTTTGTTTAGTAGTCTCTATAAATAATAGTTACAGTTGTTATTTACATAGTCCCAATTGAATCATACAAGTCATTACTGAAAGTGCTGACTAGACTTGGGCCCACAGAGGTCCTTCATGGGATACAAGGTAAGTATTCTGTCTAAGGAATACACTTATTTGGTTAGACATGATTTGTTCCTTAAAAAAACAACTTCAGCTGTTTTTTATCACCTAATTTTCTTTCTTTTTTCTTTGCTTATATATATTTTTTCCTCATCTCTTTCTTGATATGAAAATTGAGTAGATTATAATTGCCAGAACTAAACATTCACTCTTGGTATAGGTAAAATCTGTTGTCTTTCACAAGTTCTGTGAAACACTTTTTGTCTTTTATTTTTTTGAGAATAATTACCAATGGCTCGGTGATTGCTTCATCTAGCTCTTTAAACATTTTAAAGAGAATTTCATATAACTTTACTGATTCCAACACATCTATCTATATTCTTTGTGTTTACATTTTACATATATTTCCTGGTTACATATATTTCCTGAGAGGAAACAACAGCATAAAAAATCATTTTAAGTGTCTACTCACAGTCTGCACTGTATCTAGTCTTAATTTACTCCGTTCATCCTGGTTTATTGTCAACTGAAAAAAAAAATCCTCTGAATTAATTACATCTCCTCTCCTGCCTCTGTGTCTGAAAGGCCTAAATAAATATGAACAAACTCTCTGTTTAGGGGGAAAATCTCCTCCTCCTTTTTTTTTTTTTTTTTTTTTTAATATGTATGGCTTTTCCATGTATTGATTTCAGGTGGATTTTTAATTTGAGAAAAGTATGAAGAGCTGCAGTACTTCTTAATTTCTTTTGCTTCCATTCAGTTGCTTAGAAGAGTGTTCCCCCTTTTCCTTCCTGTCTCTTGATCTGGGTAATTGAATTTCTGCCTCATTGTTTTAAAAAGATACAGCTTATAAAGGATTTTTAATAGTTCCTTTAGAATTTTAAAAAATTTACTACATTTCAGCAGAGCATGTTATGAATTACAGAAATTAACACATTCTAGTATCAGAATACCACAGCTTGTTTCTCAACCGTTTGCTTTCCAAYATTATTTTGCAGATGTGTTGCTCTCTGCAGCCTTGGCATTTGGATTTGTGAGGAATTAGTTCATGAATCACATCATCCTCAGATCAAGGAAGCACTGAATGTGATTTGTGTGTCTTTAAAGGTGAGAATTACAACAGAATGAATTCAGTTTAATTTTTGCATCTCTGAAATATTTTACCGAATTAATCTGTATCGTGATTTTGAAGAAATGGTGTTCTGAGACACGAGACAGTGGATCCTCAATGACAGTTTAATCACTGGAGTTCTAATCCAATGTGCTCCCCCTTACATCAACCATTACTTTTGTTGTTGTTGTTATTTTCCTTGTTTTCTTTTTTACTTCTCCCTTTAATGTTTGTTATTACCCACGTCTAATCTCTAGCTGTTGGAGCGTAACAGTTTATTTCTATCTCCCCATTTCTCATAAATAATCCCAGAAGCTCAAGTTGAAAAAAAAAACCCACAGTACTCACTTTGGCTTGGTTCAACTATACCCCTTCCATCATCTTTATCACATTATCCTACTCCAAATTTGAGTAGGACTTTCTGCACCYCCCTGTAAATAGCTGGCCCATTGCAAGTCATCTAGGAACTCCTAAGATGTACTAAATACGTAGTGCTAAGTACACAAATATTCTGAGCTCTTTTTGAGACTTTTGACTAGACGTGGATATCCAGGGAAATCACATTCCCTGCTATTTGGCAGCCTGTGATACCCAGCTCTGACTTTGCTGCAGCCTCCATAGCACCCCCTCCTGATAAATGGCAAAAGGAAAGGCCAAGGTAGAGCACAAGTTGGCAGGGATCCCAGGTTTGTGAGCCATCTGCTATCACAGGCAAAAAGCCTGTCCCAAGCCAAGTTGTTGCCTTTATGTTACTGCCAGGCTGTAAGAGGGAGACAGAGGAGTGGGAAGGTGACAAGTACAAAGGCCAAGCAGAGTTTTCCTGAAGCTTCTCATGCTTCTTGCTCACCTGGCCTCTCCTTGCCCCCACCTAACATTCCCACTGTCACCGTACCCTGACTGGTTTCTCTGCCTCTTCACTTCTCAGTTTGAGAACGTTACACTATCCAGCATCACATCTCAGGTACTCAGATATTCAGAGGTAGGTAGGGTGCTTCTAATAGATGCACGGAAGTACTAGAAGCTGCTGCATTTTATCAAATAAAGAACTTCTTTGCACTTGTACAGTGTCGGTCAGACTAGACCAGTACCTGTTAGAAATAATCTGAATCCAAAGATATATCAAGAGTTTGAATCAAAGAATTGAGTGCCTATTGAAAGGGTAAAATGAAAATTCTAATTTCAATGAAAAGAGGGCCTACTTTTAAATCATTAAAATTTATTTCCAAGTTTTTATGAAACATGCTTTAGCACCTAGTAGTAGCTTTTCAGAGTTTTTTTTTTATTTTTCATTTTTTTAAATGTTAGGAAACAAAATTGAAACATAAAACTTTAGTGTCTGATAGTCATTGTGTCATTCTACCAGAAACACCATCACATTAAATTCTTGAAAATGAAGATGATTTACTGTTCTGGCATTTGATCTKTGTTGGAATCTGTTATACCCAGATAATATGCACAGTGATTCTCATTTAGAAGAGCAACTTAATCAGATATGACTGTTTCATTGTTGAGCAACACATGAAAAATTCATCTGAATAGATTTTTTTGATATTTGCCTTGCCTTTCCTTTTGGGAATAATAGAATTTTCAGTATTACTAGCTATTTTGAAATAAGTCTTGATGACTTGCAGGCCCAACTTTCAGATTTCATACTGATGGTATCTCAACAGCTTCCTTTATCGTCCTTGTGTTAAAAAGTTTTCTCCTTTTTTTCAGTCTGTATTTTTAGCTTGATGTGTAAATGTTTTTTTTCAAGTCTATCAATCTGTCTGTTCTTCCTGATATATAAGTGTATTTGTCCTTACTTCTTTACAAATCTGTTTCCTATTACTCTGTATTTAATGGAATAATTCTGTATTTTATTTTTTAAAATACATTTTTTCTAACATTTTGCAAACTTGGCATATTTATTTTCAGCAATATCTTTAAATTGCTTTATGTTTCCACATTTATTTTCAGAAGCTTTCTCTATGCTCTCTGTTTACATCTAAAGTCAATGCGTAGTCTTTCTTGTATATACATAATGCTAAAAATGGTAGTATACATCTGTTATATACGGCTGATACAGATGTTGTTGACTATTGTTTTCTTTTCAGCAAAGAGAAGCTGAAAGGTATCTTAGCCAAGTCCTCTGATTCCACTATGTGGAGCAGGATTTGAGTCTGCTTCTAAACTGGACAGCATCAGGCTCCTAATGTTAGACTGGGTGTTGCAATTTCCTGTTTTGCAAAATTACATTCATTCCTTTCGGCTTCACTGACATTCTCTTCCAAGATCTTCCCCCTGCTTTTCAGTATCCCTTCACTAGTGTGTTTTAGCAAGATCCTGTGCAATTTTGATATTAGGCAAATGATACTATTTTTATCTTCTCTAATTTATCAAGAATTTTGGACTGTTATTAATCTTGACGTTCACCACCATTTCCTCGGCTTCTCTTTGATGTAAAGCATTTATTCCACTTACTAACCACTTATAATAAGTGGTTTGTTTCTTTAACCACTTATTTGTAGCTCATTTTTATTAGACATAAATTAGTTCTTGAATGAGAAGACAAAGATGTTTACATTTCCATTTTTCTTTGCTTTATGTTGACAAAAATGTCCAGAATGTACTGTTTTTTCTCCTGTTCTGAGCTGTGGTATAAACTTAAAAGAGAACATAATCATGAAATGAAGAGTTCATAAATACATCACAGGAAAACAAATTAGCTCTAATTTGTTACCTAAGCAATATCTTGTTTTCCAAGTCAGAGATCTGAACTCTGGCTTATTTTCTTGTTTTGAGAGAAATAAATGGATAGGGAGTTATAGTCCTAGGCCAACTTATTGATGAGTAACAGTGAATAAATAATATTGGATAGAAATATTAGCAAAAAATGTATGTATATTGACATACTGAAGCACTGTCAGATCTTCAGTTCAACAGCTTACTCTAAGTATATTCAACACTTCTCTCAAGGGTGGTCATATGTCTGTATGTTTTACCTGTGCAGAAAGTCTGAGTCCAAAGAACTACGACCAGGCCACTGCATCAAACATGTTGCAGCTGCATCATGAAATTGGGTTATACAGTCTTAGTGGAGCAAGTGCTAAGCTTATTTGCAAGTATAGACAAGGGTAAACTTCTCCTGTAAGATTCAGATAGCAATGAGTCCTTCCAAAGATGTAAAATATGCTWCAGCTGCCCTGCAGGAGAAAACCCAGGAGGCACAAAAGTACAGTTCATTGAAAGCTTTTTTATATCTGTCATTAAGTAGCTTTAAAAAATGTTCACGATTATACTACTAACCATAAAATCAAGTAGTGAATTCTTGTGTTTTATAAMAAAAGGCATTACACTGAGGTAGTGGATGGGTGGTGGAACATTTGTAGCATCACAGAGCCTGCTTTGGGCCCCATCTGAAGGTTCTCTGGGCCGTGTAGGGGGGAAACTGCACAAACCAGGCTCCAAAGGGCAGTTGCTTTGCTGTCCAGCATAAAACACATGTTGCTACTCATTTAGGAAAATACACTTCCAAAACACGTAGCTCTGTATGTGTCTGTTCTAAAGTTTCTGTTCTGAAACATGATATTGACCTTGATGGGACAGATTTGTAAAGCAGGTGAAGGGCTGAGTTTAGCCAATATGTATATTATTAATCAGGCTTTATACCCAATACTCCTTCCATGAATGAGACTTGAAAAATCTAAGTGCACAAGATTTGAATTTTACTTATATTCATTACCGATACCCTTCCGCCTTTCTGTGAAATTTATGGCTCCATTGATTTGTTCCCTTTCTTAAATTAAAAACAACTTCCTAGCCAGAGAAAGAAGCTAAATGATTTGCATAAACCAATGCCAGAAATCTCTCATTTGACTTCATTTTATAGCCTGCCTTTCCTATTGGTTTGTTCCTTGTTTTTATTTTTATCAAAAGAAAAAAAAAAAAAAAAGAAAATGCTCTGAATGCTCCGTGTTTATAAATAGTGAATAGCTGATTATTCAAAGACTATGAAGAGTGTCCAGGTGTTTTTCTCAGATAATTTCTTTTTCGAGTCAGTAACCTAGATATTCCACGTTAAGGTATTCTGGTTTCTCCACACCTTTTGTCCTCCCTAGTATGGGTGACTTTGGAGTTTTTCTTGCAGGCTTGTAAGGATCTTTCCAGCAATCTGGRTTTGATCTCAAGTTTGTAATCAAATTGTATATAATTTTTTTTTTGCTTGTCACTCAGGCTTAAGTGTTAAAATCAGTGCACTGCTTACTGAGCATTCACAGTATTCCTTCACAGAAGCTGTGTCATCAGGAACATAAAATAGTGTTCTTTTATTAGTTCCTCTAAACTCTGGGAGGACTTGCAGATGGAAGAAGCCTGATGTTTTTGTTAAAAGCCAACAATAGCATGAAACTAGGTACAGTAAGAAAAAGAGAAAGGCAGAGCAAGAAATAACTGCCTTGTGTATGCCAGTTTCTGTCTCTTCAGCAGGCTTGCAAGAACCACTCGTAGTCTCTTTATGCTTGTATGAACACTGCAAATAAAAAAGAAATCTTAATTAAAGCCTTGTACTCTGTGCTTTTGCTTAGACTCCTACTTGTTACTGCCTTTTAAATACCTTAAAAATAATAAATGATGTAGTAAGAACTGGGTTAGGGCAGAAACTTCTTCTAGTGCATCTTCCAGTCTTTTTTACATCATAGCAGCCCTTCTTTGAGTAGGCACCTAGTCACCTCACTTTTTAAGATTAAAGGATGAATTATCAGTTTCTGAGTGATTTGAGATTTACCAGTAAGTTTGACAAACTTGCTTTCAATGAAAATAAAGTATTTTCTTGAATTTGAAATCCTTTTCTTGGGGATATTGCGTGAAACTTTCTTTTGTAAGTTTTTTTTCTGTCTTCCAAAGGTCTGTAGTTTTAAAAAAAATTAATTTCAYGTGCTCCTGTAAATAGTTACAAAAGGAACTATATACATGAAGCTGTTGGTCAAATTCCTGACCACCTTACTTATCACACACATGTGAAATCACATATTCATTGTTTCTGTGCTGCTTTGTCTTTTCCAGTTTCCAAATAAAACAGTAGCCCAAGTTGCCTGCAGTATGTTGAACATGCTAATTCATTATGTACATAGACTTCAAGTATACCAAGCTGATTCACCTTTAAGAATTATTCAAGTAAGTATTTTTAAATGAAAATTTTAATCATTTTAAATTTAGTWGTAAAATTTAACTGAAATTAAAATTCCAGACAGAACCTTGAAAAGTATATTTCACAGTAGGATAACTAATCTAAAYATATTCTGATTCAACTTTAGCAGCCCAAGTTTGCATCAAACTTACTCATCAATTCCAGTATGAACATTCAAAATTAATACTTTGTATTAAATATACATTATTAAATATATATTCTAAGATATACATCGTGCATGTTTTTGTAACGTGATTTTTTGTTGTTATTTACATGAGAATATTATCAATAAAGCTCAAACATCTACAAGCAGTGATTTTAGTGGAAAAATGCTTCCTTAAAATATGAACCTGCAGTTATATTTTGCTTACTCATTTAAGTATAAAAAAAATTAGTTAATATCCTTTTCTGTAATAGGGAAGTAGACTCTGTCTTTTGTGAATCCTTGGTGAACAACAGAGAAGGGGTAAAGGCTTTAGCGTCTCCCAGGGGACTGGAAAGGGAATTGATTGGAAACTTCAGAGGAGTAGCGAGCATTGCTGTGCTCCTGTGCAGTCACAGTGGTGATTAGGAGGACGCCTGATGTTGATGCGGATTCTAGCRGTTCTCAGAAACAGYGGGGTTCAAAAACCCCGCATACAACCCTGTTGTGGTGGTTGTGTATGGGGTTTTTGAACCCCACTGTTTCTGAGAACTGCAACTTCAGGCTCTTTCCTTCACCCTACGTTGTCTTGAACATTTTGCCTCATGCCTGAATATTTGCAGTAGCTGCATATTTTTGTTGACTCTAATGCACCTACTTTAGTCAAGCATTAGGCATCSTTTCAATGTCTTCTGTGAAATCCGGAAAAAGATGGTTTAACAGTTTAAAAAAGGAATGCTATAACTTGGATGAAAATAATTTGATATTGTAAGATATACCTTCTTAAAAAACATATATTCAACTTAAATGTTCTAATATTAAATTGAATATTCAAAATATATTTGTATTGCTGTATTTTTCACAGATTCTAATAGCAACTATTACCCATCTGCTACCTGGCACAGAAGCTTCTTCTTATGAACAGGACAAGAGGGTAAATATTTTTCATTACATTTTATTGTGTTAATCTAATTATGAAGGGTTTATGACATAATTTTATTATGAAGTTTGTTACAATTTATCTTAAAGCGGGGATTTTGTTCTTCAACTATAATACAGTATAGTCTTCCAAAAATTACAGTAGGCACTCTTTCATGCAAGTGAATTTCAAACAGATTTTTAGGAAAATATTCATTTAAAAATTATTGAAATTGACCATCTTTGATAATTAAAGTATTCTGTGTCTTCTGTCCTATTTCCTTATCCTAAATGAAATTAAAAGTAATGTGAATTTTCCAAGCATCTCTTATAGTGCAAATATGATTTATAAGAGGGTATTTGTAGGCTTTTTTTAAGCTTATGATTTATTTTGCTTCCCAAGAAGAGCCTGTGATAGTCATCCTCCCTCAAAATGATTGCTGTCTCAGTGGGCCTGAGCCAGTCAGTTACTAATTATTTGGTGTTTGTAAGTCTTAGTATAATCCTGTCCTAGAGTCTTTAAAATATACCCTAGAGGGAGTTGGTTCTTTCATTGGGTAGCCCACGAGACAGAAAGCAGTTAGATTCTTCCATGTGACACTTGATGTTGCAGAGTCATGTCAACAGATTGTGAAGRAAAAGCACTAAATGTAGCTAAAATAGTTCAGTCTTGTATAATCCTTGGTTYACCTCACAGTGAGGTGTAGGTGCGGAATGTCAACTTTATTTTGTATGCGTGTTATCTGTCATTTTTAAAAACCATGCCCTGCAAATTAGTTTTGCAAAATGATAGATATCTACTCAAGCACAATGTATGCTCACARACTCTTTGGAGTGGGAAGGTGTTGTATGGATGATCTTTGATAAACATCTCAATATATGGAGGTTTTGCTCATAATATGGGATTTGAATATTCAGTGACTTTTAAGCATTATTGCATGAGGTTGAATTTCTACTGAAGTTAAATTATGAAATGGAAGTAAAGCAGAGAAGTAAAATAATAAAAAAAAAAAAAAAAAAAGGTGAAATAGCAGGGGCTCTTCTAAATGATTTTTAATTAAAAGTGTTTCTTACAGTTGGTGGTCTCCTTACTCCTGTGTTTATTGGACTGGATAATGGCCTTGCCTTTAAAGACCTTGCTGCAGCCTCTTCACGCTACAGGAGCAGAAAATGATAAGACAGAAAGATCTGTTCTTAATTGTATATATAAGGTAAATTGCTAAATTTACTAAATGAGAATTTCTAGGTATGCAGGTAGTGTCAATTTTCATGGAAAGGAAGAGAGAGCTTTTCTCTCCCTTAATTTTCTGTAGGTTGCTGAATTTTGGCTTCCTTAGTTTTTGAACATTTTACAGTTAACTACTTAATCTTTGTTGTAGTCAGAATAGTTAATTTTGCTGCGCATTGTTATTTTTATGKGTACATTAGTTATTTTTTATGTATACATTAGTATGTATGTATATGCAGACTGCTCTAGAAGAACAACTATAAATTTAGAACAGATGAGAATATATATACCAAAAAAAAWTATTTAATAATAATTACAGTCTTCAGGGAACTTTCTTTAGTTATATGTTTTATTGCAAGGGATACGCCTAGCCTATATATTAAGGGTGAGRGAATATCTGAAAATAAAAGTAATTTGATTATTTTCTTGTAAGACTTTTTTGTGTGTGTATGTCTGTATGCGTTTACTGCTACATTCCACTTAAGTGTGCGTAGTTTTGTTTGCAGGCTTGATTTTTTTCTGTAAATATTAAACATCTAAATTTATCAAGTAATTTTTCTGTCTACCTGCTCTTAACAATTTACTTTATAAATGAAATATTTTCTAATTATCGGGTTCAGTTGTTATTGCCATGAAATTTTGGTTTTGTTACAGGTTCTGCATGGATGTGTCTATGGATCTCAATGTTTCAGCAATCCCAAATATTTCCCTCTAAGTCTTTCTGATTTGGCATCTGTGGATTATGATCCTTTTATGCATTTGGAAAGCTTGAAAGAACCAGAACCACTACATTCCCCAGATTCGGAGCGATCTTCCAAACTTCAGCCAGTCACTGAAGGTTTGCAAATTACCTGAATACATTTTTTTAAAAAAAAAAAAAAGGTTTTATCTTCATTTCCACTATTGAAGTGTCTAAAGCCTAAGTTTTAAATTGTACTGAGACATTAGGTAAGGACCATTAGTATAGAATGAGCTAACATCATTTTCTGCAATTACTGCTTGATTAACTGAAATAAGTATCTTCTGAACAACATGAAAATCAATTTGATATGGATTCTTCCATTCTCTGTATCAGTGAAAGTGTTAAATACAGCAGCATGGATAAATGTTTTTCAGCTTGCTTTAGGCAACTTAATTTACTTTTATCTTAATTTTGCTTCTTTTTTAAAGATTTTTTTTCATATCTACCCTTGCGATATCGAAAACTTACCGTAAGTTGGGGGTTTTTTTGTTGTTGTTGTTGTTTTTTAACTTGTCATAATTCATTGTGGCTCTGTTGATGCTACTTAAAACCCTGGAATTATCAAAATAGAGAGACATTTTCTCTCATCCACCTGAACCTTAACAGACTTGGGAACTAGCATTTTCTTCAGAACACTAAAATAAAAACAGAAGATTCAAGAAAGTAAGACACAGAGAAGTGGCATGTTTTATACAGCATATCTAGTAAATATTAAATGACTTCATTGGGAAGAAATATGAAAAAGATGAGATTAATACTGATAACAGAAACTCTGTGTAGTGCTATTCTCCCTCCATATTAAGTTGTTCCATTTAGGCTTCCTTAAAGGTATTAAGAAGCACATAAATGCAGAAGCTCTTTGTAGCAGCTGTGTGCTAACAGCAGGTGATTTTGTGGTCTGTAGTGACTACGTGCTGTTTTTTATGTAGAGAAAATGGCTAATCATTGTGCCCTTGTCTAAGGCATGCTTCATCATCCTCAAGTACTTTTTTGGCCAAAGAATTCTAAACATAGAGCTGTCTCCTAATAAGCTCAGTATTGGATTGAACAAGTCTGATTTGAGAACTATTGGCAGGAGGAGCTGTAATTATTAAATTTACTGAAGAATGAGGCAAGGTACTGTAGTTGGCTTTTTGTCAAATGGCTGTGGTCTTATTAGTAAAAAGTAATCATCTGCTGGGTCAGAATGAAAGAGGCTTCGAAGGATTCATTCTGTCCTAATTACAGTCTCACCTATACATATTATGTAAAGCTAATATTTAAAGCATTTGCCAAAATTAACTTCCACTGCATGTTCTATTACAGTGTAGTGAATTGTAGTAGCTTTTTATGCCTGGCATCTTTTGTATTCTATAATAATCTGTAATTACGGGTTCGCAGCAAATGCTGTGTGGCTTGTTTAATCTGACAATCTGAAAAGACAACCCTGAATAGATTTCTTTTTAAATGAATGCTAGTTACACAAAGCCTTAGCATCGATATCTTCATTTCACATTTCCGTACATGATTGGTTCATTTATGATTTCTTGTTAAATTTCTAAATAAATGTAATTTCAGATGTTCCCTTTATCTCCCAGATAAGTTAAGGAAGCCCCCATATGTTTTTAAAGTTTCAGGGCTCTAGAGTTTGGAGTTTGAATCCAAGTCAGATTGTGAAATTTAATTGGCAAAGTTCATTATAATGCAACCCTGGCCTTGCAGCCTTGGCTCTTCTAGCCCAGGTTGCCAGGCAGAGAATGAAGTTGGCAGTGTTCAACCCATCAGACAGCATCTGTTCCTCTGGCATTGCTGGAAGAATGATAGGAATCAAGTTGGTGAGTAGCAACCTGCCTGGGTTTCAATCAGGAGAGGGGGCAATTAGCACAAGGTAGCAGCACAGCAGCATGCCAATGGGTCAGCCTCTTACCTAGCAGAGTAAAGGTGCTGTCTTGAAATCTTCTTGAAGGAAGAACTTCCCCCTCCATTGTAGGGAAGTAGGGGAAACTGTACAAAAGAAAGACTGGAGGTTGCTAAGCTCATTCCTTCATTAATAAACAAACCTGGAAGCACTGAACAGCATTACTCTAAAGCGTCAACTCCACCTTAGTGCTCTAAAGAGGGCTGTTTATCAGCCTGTGATAGATGGGATTGACACACCGTGTTATGCTTCCCTTTGCACGAGGTCAGATCCATCATTGTAAGTTTTATGGAGGTTTAGTCTCCTCGTGGCTTGGTACGAGACGATGTGGGTACAGGACTTGCAGCGACCCTGCAAGTGTGGTGGAGGCCGAAGCTGTGAAGATCTGTTAAATTCTCTCACAACAGTTGCTGAGAGGAGAGGACGGCTCCCATCTCTACTGTGGGAGGTTTCCAGGTGCTATCTCCTTCAAGCAGTCTGTTATACGTAGGATTATCTGTGAAACTGTGTCTTTGTCCTCTGGGAAAGTGCGAGATTGCATTCTAAAATGCATAAAGAAGAGTTTTGAAATGAAGTGCTAAATATATGAAGTTTTCTATCAAAACCTGAAGGAAATTTTAGCAGTTAACAATCAAGACTGCAATAGGAAGTTCTTCTTTTATCATCTTGCAGAGACAGTAAGGAGTATGTGGTGCTTTCATGCAACTGAAACACTGATGAACGCATCCTCTGGGTAGTACCAGCAGCTGCTTCATCTAGCTACAGTACAGGAATATCAATGCTGTCTGTATAGAACTTCTCTTTAAGCACTAACTTAAGTTATTGATGCTTAATAATGCCAAAGTTTAGGCAAAAATATAGCTGAGATTTTTATAATCTGTGTATAATGAAGGAAGGTAGTTTCATAAAAATAGGTAAAGTGAAACAAAAAGTGCTGTATGTCTTCTAATGTTGATATCTATCAAAATGAGACTATTGAACAGAGCATAGTTGGATAGAAATAATATTTTTAAGGGAATTTTTTTCACAGTTGTAGACAAACATTTCGTTTTCTGAAAGCATCTCTGTGGAAACCCTGGTCTTCATAGATCAGAAATCTGATAAAGGGAATTGTGACTGGAAAGGAAGCAGTTGCACTCCTTAGGTACAGCGATGTGACCATTATTCATTTCATTACTTTTCCTTTCTTTTCATACTCTCTAAAAAACTTTCTTTTTTTCTAATACCTTTCAATTTCTGATGTGACATTTTCCCCCATTTGGTGTTTGATCTTTTAGCTGTTTTTTCATTTAAAAAAAAAATTAAAAAAAAAAATCCACTGATGCATTCAGGCTAGAATAATTTGTGTTTGGTGAGGACATTTTAGAGRGGGTGTGTTTTGGATCTCTCTGTACCTGAAGGTTAAGATTAGTAAGGAGTGAGACTTCCATAAGCTATTTTGAAACGTATGTATCTAAGCTAAGCTCAGCTCTGTTAGCTCCCTCAAAAAGCAGTGGAGAAAAAGGAAAAAATCCAGAGAATGATTCATCCCGTCTCTCTAGCTTGTGTGTGGAACTGGGATGAATCACTTTGCGAAGGTGCGTCATTCTTTCGGATAGATGAAGTTAGGAGAGTTGCATCTCACCCTCAGCCTTTGCTGTTTCCTTCTCCTGTATATCCGTGGTGGCTTAGATGGCCCTGCACAAGTGAAAGGGTCTGTACTGCTGTAAGTAGAGCAGAGATGTTCCCTTAGGATAGCAGGTTGAGTAAAGCAGCATTCCAGGCTGCTTTAATGTGTGCAGGGATGGCCTGTCAGCAGAACTTGTGATACAGCGGATAATGGCCGAGTTATTGCATATTTTGATATGCTGCTCCAAAGCACAACTTAGATGCTCTTTTKCAGAGTCCTAGTATGTTAAGTGGCCAGTTGCTCGTCGATGAGCTCCCTGTGGTAAATGATGACTAGACCACTCATTCACAACATGAAAACCTCTCAATATGGAGCTGTGCTTATAGGAGCAATTTCTGCATACAAATCCTTTACACTGTGAGATCTTCAGGGACTTGCCACCAAACAATAATAGTAATGACTCATAAGCGACTAGTTCCCTCTCTCCTTCAGGTTTTTTCAGTAGAACATATGGGGAGGCACTTAAACCTTCCCAGTATGAGAGCTCAAGAAGTTGGGAAGGTTGCTCCTTGCTCCTGACAACCTGACAAAAGTGCCAAGGGTTTGGAACAAACCTCCTGGCAAAGGAGCCAGTAGCTGCATTGTCCAGGCACTGATTAGTGCCTAGGTAAATTATCCTGCAAGTATCTTTCTTGTTTTCTCTGTCTGTGTTATATAAACTTGCTTACGTTCCTTCTTACATTTCAGCAGATGGCACTGTAACTTAATTTCCTTTTGGGCTGTCAATATCTGGACATTTAATTCAACTTCACTGTATGTTTTTAAGTTTTTCTTCATTTTTAAGCCTCAAGAAGGTTATAGAGAGTCAAAATAGATTTTTCGTATTTGTCAGCTCAACCTACTGTTTCATTTGTTTATATCTTTTTTAATGAATTTGCCATTGAAATATTTGAGTTTGCCTGGATTTTGGAGCGGTATAGAAATTAATTTTGCCAGTTAGTAAGAGAACATTTGTAGACCAGCTCTAGTACTGTCTAAAGTTATGAAAAGGACAGGCCTTTCGCAGTGTTTATGACGTGATTTACTTAAACCATGAAAAAAAMCCACAACTAATCGTTGATTTCTGACCCTATTGCAGAACTGCATGTATTCAGTGCTTCAGAAGCTAAAGACCTGTCATGACAGCCAGCATACAGTACAGATTTGCCTTTATTTTGCCACATAAAGCCAATTAGGCACTGCAAAAAGAAATTGAGTATTATGTTATTTTGTACATATGTGCAATATAAGGGAGGATGATTTATTATACCACAATTACATCTCCAAGGGGTTACATTCAGTAAATACTGAATAAAAAATCAAGTTTATTTCAGAATATACTTGTTTGATAGCTCTTTGGTGAGAAAAGAAAAAAACAGTAAAAAGTCTTTCTGCTGTTTGTGGTGTTTAAAATAGTTTAAAATACAMTATGTAATTTTGAAGAACAGTGTTCATTTATTCTCTCCCTGTAATCCTCAAATTCAGGGGCTTCCAGGGCTTCCAGGTCCTGTTGCAAGAGAGATGCAGAAGTATCTGCTCTGCCACCCTGATCCTGTGTTCTCTTCTACCTGTGATCTTCTACACTGTAGTATTTAGTGTTTCAAGTAGGGCTGTTACCAGCGAGCACCAGGAGCAGCTGGGAGTTGTCTGCCTGGTGGCCTGAGTTTCTTTGAGACCTCTCTGTGCTTCACGAGTAACGTAAATTGATTTGATCGAAGGCTGCAATTAACAATCTCATACTGGACTAGCAGGGTTTGGTATGAACACTAAGAAATTCTGTTTGCAAATTTAGATAGATGGTATTGTGTACAAGTGAGAAATATGCAACAAAAAAGATGTGGCATCATCATATTTAAATACTAGTATATTTTACAAGGTTGTTTTTACATAGGTATGTTTAACTTTGGTTTCACTCTCCAAGTTTTTCCAGCCTGATTTTTTTTCAAGTGCCATGACAGCATAAGACTTTTATTTTATCTTTATTTTACCTTTAGATTGTGTTCAATATACATATATGATACTTTAAAGTGATCCAGTGTCATTCCTACCTTAACCTACAGCTCTATGATTCCTTGAGAAGTTAAAATGGATTAGATATTTTGTTGATATTTGTTCCATGTTTTTCACAAAGTAATGGTGTGTATAAATGGTGTGTATCAAATCCATTGTTGTTTTGGAAAATGGACTACTTATAGTCTCTACTTCATCAATAATTCAAGATTTATTTCACTAGATTAAGCAATGCTGCTGAGTATTTTAAAAGAACCAAGTTGATCGCAGAAGTATGATAAGGAAATTTGTTAGGGTGTAAAACCCTTAGCTTTCTTCTTTATTTATATTATTTATCTTTCTATTCATGAATAAGACCACTATTCTTCAAAACATACCTTTTTCCATTACTGAGTTGACTTCATCCAAATCCTGCTGTACTCATCCTTAGTTTAAAACTCCCGAGGAAGAAGAACCAAAAAAAAAAAAAAAAAAAAATGTAAAACCATGTTGTTTTCCCAGCTCTCTGTTAAACTCTGTATTCTTTTCTCCCACAGTGAAAACTCACATACAGCAAGGACTCATTTCTGTTGCTGCTCGTACTGTAATAACACACCTAGTCAACCACTTAGGCCACTATCCGATGAGTGGAGGTCCCGCTATGCTAACCAGTCAAGTGTGTGAAAACAATGACAATCCGTACAGTGAAAGCCCTGAGCTTTCTCCTGAACTTTTTGAGAACCCGAACCTGCAGTTCTTTGTGCTAAACAATACTTCCCTGGTGTCCTGTATACAAATCCAAGCGGAAGAAGACATGCCTGGAGGAGGCCTCTCTGCAGGACTTGCATCCGCTAATTCGAACGTCAGGATTATCGTGCGTGACCTCTCTGGCAAGTACTCGTGGGATTCTGCCATTTTGTATGGACCATCCTCTTTATGTGCATCTTCCCAACAAACGTCTTTTGCACTTTCTTTATCTCACCAAGAAAAAACAGAAGATACTCATTCATCCTATGAGCATGTGGAGGATGTGTCTGCAAGGGATGGAATTACGCTCCAAGTAAACAGGAAATTTAGAGACACGGTGCCAACATGGGATACAATTACGGATGAGGAAGATGCCCTTGATGAGCTCTTACAGTATTTAGGTGTTACAAGCCCTGAATGCCTACAGAGAACTGGTGTTTCGCTCAACATCCCTGCTCCTCAGCYAGTCTGCATCTCAGAAAAGCAGGAGAATGATGTCATCAATGCGATTCTGAAGCAGCACACGGAAGAGAGGGAGTTTGTGGAGAAACACTTCAATGACTTAAATATGAAGGCTATGGAGCAGGAGGAGCCAACGTCACAAAAGCCCCAGTCAGCGTTTTACTACTGCAGATTGCTTCTCAGTATACTGGGAATGAATTCTTGGGATAAAAGGTAAAAAGAAAAGATAACACCCAGTGTTAAAGAATTCTTTAATTTTTAAATTTGTTGTTCAATTCTTGTGTTGTAGTAGTAGTAGTTGGTCATAGAGTACATTAACCAGTAATACCATAAGCCAGCCATCAACATTTTTTAAGAAGGGAGGAATTTGCAGCCAAGGGGAATTTGGCTGATTCTTCTGCCTTTCCATCTGTCATTTAGACAGAAAAGAGGTGCCTATTGCCTTTATTGCTGTTTCTGTCTTTTTATAATAACAGCTTGAGGAGGAGTGCTATGCTTTCTAGTAATCCTTTCACCAACTCTACAAAGGCATGTTATATGGATAGAGAAGATATCTTTTTGCCTTGTTTGCTTCCCTGTATGTTGCTGCCAAGATGATTCATTTTCTGTACCTGATTGAGACCCTGTAACAGTCACATTCCCAGCTGCTGTGTTGCTGTGCAGGATCCTGTTGCTCTGCTTGCTAAGAACATGCTTACACGAAGCCCRAAAGCATTGCATCCATGTTAGCCAACTAGAAGGATATTTGTCCCCAAGCATTTACTTCTACATTGGCAGTGCTAGCGTGTTGCTTAGAACAGTAGGAGACAAACCATATTCAGTAACAGGAGTATTTTCTGTGTTTATGATATCTTCATTATTTTATGTGGGTGTATTTAGGTGTATGTGTGCACATACAGATGAGTGCATACAGACACTAGCATCCTAGAATTTAAGGGTCTGCCTTTGCTTGCCATAGCGATCAAATTCCCTATGGAATCACTGAACTATTTTCTTAGTTTGAGGTGAAATGGTTATTCTGTAGAAGAATAGACCAATGTCACTGAGCTATTGCTGGAATCAGATGAAATCATCAGAGTCAAGAATTTTGATCTTTTAACGCATATTATTTGTGTCTTTAATTCCTCAAAGCGGTCTGTTTTGCATAGTACTGCTCTTAAACTCATTTCTGTGTTTTATAAGAAGCATCTTAAGCCAAATTTAAAAAAGAAAAAACAACAAGCAATATGGAAAGGGCCCTTCTTGCTGTAACGTTACACGTTTTTTATTTAAATTGTTACAGCTTTTGGGTGACCAGTGAGCTATGCCCTGTTCTCTTCTGCAGTTCAGAAAAGCAAAAGCTCAGCATTTAATGCTCTCATTCCCTAGGATGGTCGATTATGTCTTGAGTGTCTTTTGTCACTAAGCACACATATTTTGGCCTAGTGAAGTGCAGATTATATGTGCCTCAAAGGGAGTTCTGTCCATTCTTCTGTACAGAGGAGATTGATCGCAGCTGGATCCAATAGTTTGCTAGGAGAAAGTGGAAAGAGGTAAAGGCTTTTCTCAGAGCTCTAATGGATATAGAAGATTTCCTAGAGTAAAAAATTGCTTGTATATTTTTGAAAGATATCTTAAKCATTTTTATAGAAAAGGGCTGTTGAAAAGGCAAACACATTCGGTGACTGTTTCTCAAGTGGACTTGGAAATGTTCTTGTACCTTTCTTGTACTGCTCTGTATCCATTGCTGAACAGGTCATAAAAGTGTTAAAAATTTCTCTATTTAGAAGGAGCTTTCATCTCTTGAAGAAAAATGAAAAGTTGCTTCGAGAACTCAGAAATTTAGACTCAAGACAATGGTAAATTCTTTTTATGACTACTTATTTTATGGACACTGGTAGTTAAATGGTTCTGGCTTATTTGTATGTAAATGTTAAAAAAAAAAGGTAAATGATCCTTGTGTTTTGCACTGTAATTGAAAGTATTATTTGTAGAATGGAATTCTTCAGAGTATCATGAAATAGTAACTTGAAGTAAGCTATAAAAATTATGACCATTATAAATACAATATAAATTATTATTTTCATTCATAACACAGAGTAGTTTGGGCAGGGAAAATATTAGTGGGAGGATGGGGTGGGCTCTTTTGCTTGGAGACTGGATGCCTTCGAAGTAGCCTGAGAAATTGATGATTTCTAGGAGCTGATTTTTGATACAATCATATCACTTTTGAGTACCGAGTCAGAGAAGTGTGAGAAATCACTTTCAATTGCCCCACTGCCTGTGTATTAGGATGGCATTTAGGATTAGGATTGCATTTAGGATGGCACTTAAAGGTACTTAATTCATCTGCATAAGAAGCAGTTGCTAAGTGGCACATTGTTAATATGTAGTGTAATACTAATAAGCCTCTGTTGTAGGAGTTTTTCTATTCATAGCTATTCCTTTACTCCTAGCTATATTTTATGTTTGGCTGTTCCTTTAGCAGCCGGTTCTGCTTAGCAACACTCCATATTTCAGTGCTGAAAAGGCATTTGCAGGGGAAAATGCTTTAGTGCACAGCAAAACTTCAAGCTTCGGAAGAGACCAAACTAGAAAAGGCAGAGTGAGAATATGGGAAGTCCGTGGAGAAGCCACGTAGGTTGCACTGCACTTGTGCTATCGTGTCTTAARTTTCCAAAGCCATGCTGCGTGTGTCTGTTGGTCTGCATGTTGGCAAGGGCTCTGTGGTGCAGTGACCATCCTGTGTTTTACAGCCGAGAGACGCACAAGATCGCGGTGTTTTATGTCGCTGAGGGGCAAGAAGACAAACACTCCATTCTTACTAATACTGGGGGAAGCCAAGCCTATGAGGACTTCGTAGCCGGCCTTGGCTGGGAGGTATTTATTTTAAAAAAAGATTATTCTCAATTTGTTGTTTATAGAGGAAACTTATATATCACTCTAGATCTTCTAATTCTTTGGATTGCTGTTATTAATCACAAACCCTGAAATTTTACTGTTTTTGCAAGTAGGATATACGGAGAAGAATTCTGGGTTTAGTTTCATTACCAATACTAGTTATTTATAGATTTTTTTTTTATTTAGTCTGTGCAGTCATAGATGATTCAATAGTGTGCACTCTTGTACCTGACTTTCAGGACACTGACTGAGGTGCATTTTGATTGCCCTGTGGGCCTGCAAAGTGTTAAATCCATGAAAGTTTGAGTTTTGCTCAAATTTGGAAATCTAGAAAGAAAGAACATCTCTTTCTTTTCTTATAAGAAGTACTTAACTTCTCTATATTCTCTTCCCCCTGTATTCCACTGCAGCATACATCTGTTCACACACTTCAGCAGGCAGAAACACTGTGACATACCTTATAACCTCTAGAGAATTGCCGCTATTTAAACACTAGTTTGATAGTGTTAAAAGATTTTCCTTTTCAGGATCCTCTCTTTCTGACTATACAGGATTAACTGTCCTTGTAGTGAACAGTGAGTCAAGTTTAACTCAGATATATCCCACAAAAGTATGGGAATCGCTCTGCTTTGCTGCCTGTATCAGTAATTCTACACTTTTTGTGTTCCTGATGCAACTTGTCTGAGTGTCCATGATCTTTGTTTCTGTTCTTACTCTTTAGGAGTGTAAGAAAACTACTAGATGAACAATGGGATATGGAGTCTGACTTTTCCATAGGAACAGAGAAAAACTGTTAAAGCTCTGCTGACTCTGTCGCATGATATTTTCCCCAAAACATCACATTAGTTTCTTCAAGTATCTTCTGTCAGTTTGTTAATTTTGGTAACTAGATTAAACATTTGGTAATATAGGTTAATATTTCATGAGGACATAGCAAATTTTAGCTTCTTAACATTAAATACTGGCCCTGTTATTAACTAAAAGCAAACATATCCCCTGTGGACTGAGGTTAAATTATTCACATTTGTGATATAGCTTTCTTTAGGCACTGCTGCAAAAGTGAAATAGCACATTAAATGTGGTCACTTCAGCATCAATCTGTTTCCCATAGAGCTAGCACTTACAAACTTGTTTATGAACTTGCAATTAGCCTCCTTTCTGTTTTATTTAGTTTTCTCATTTTCAAGGAATGATTATTTATCTTGGAAAAGTTACAGAAGGCAAGTTGAAGTTATCTAACTGTCATGCAGGAGTTCTTCCAGGACTAGTTCAGACCTGATGCAGTATTATGGAATTTTTAAAAATTTAGAAAGCACAAAAAAAGGATTACAGTCAACGAATCAGGAGATAAACCTGTGAACACTTCCCTCACTTTCTCTCTCTAACCTTATTTTTCTGTCAGCATCTGTGATGGTCGTGGGATATAGAATGACACTGCCCTGCAATTGATTCCCAGTCTAATTAGGGACCCTTAAGTTCTTTCAAAAGAACATAATTGTATGTTTGAATGTATTGTGAAAAGGACCTTTAATATTTTTAGAAAATTTAAAAAACTTTATCTAAAGAATGTTTTTATCACCTGTTTTTTTTTTTTTTTTTTTTGCTTATGTTTCCTGTGCTTTGCCCCTAGGTAAATCTTACAAATCATTGTGGTTTTATGGGAGGACTACAAAAAAACAAAAGCACTGGATTGACCACTCCGTATTTTGCTACCTCTACAGTAGAAGTAATGTTTCATGTATCAACAAGAATGCCCTCTGATTCAGATGACTCTCTAACAAAAAAGGTAGGTATCTGAATAGCAAGCTTATATTTAGTAATAAACCAGAAGGAAAAAAAGAGAAGTCATTCTAAAAAGAAAATACAGGAACTTTTTCTAAAAAAATCAAAATGTCTTAATGCCTTAATTTCCTGGTAGTTTGCATTTTATTGAATTAGATTGTGTCATATACATTATTCTTTACCAAACTCTGATTTTGCCATAGTGTTTATTTTTGCCATTAGTGTAAATGTTCCTGGCATCCCCTAAATAATCTTGAAAAATGGAGGGATGTAGTACTTAGAACAAAAGAAAACACAAGGGTGATCTAGTACTTTGAGACTTCGAATGCAGATTAATGAATTCTTAGAATATTTGAATAATCTAATATTGTATTATTAGAATACTGTTGGAATATACTTTCTAAGATGACTTGTTTACTTAAGAGTGATGGGATTTTTATTAATATTTTTATTTTCTAAAATAAAGCTTAAAAATTAGGAATTTGGTTGTATTGCATACAGCATATWTTGCTTTGGAGCAAACACAAATGCTCAACAGTGATGTGGCTTCTCACATTAAGAAAAAAATGGTTTTCTGTATTGGTATTTTTTTCTTTAGAATTTAATAAATTCCACATTAGTGATAATAAGTTAAGGCCTCAAACATGTGTCCTAATATAAATGAACAATTGGCTATCATTAGACTGTCCCCTCTTCTCTGTACATACATCTTCAGATGTGTTAATCCATTCAGTAGACACGTTAATGAGCACTGGTTGAAGTGTAATATTGGAGGGACTGAAGCTGGTTGACCTCAGCATGGAGCTTAATACTTGTAATTAAATTAGATAGTAGACAGTTAGTATAGAGAGAAATAGCCATGCCTCTGGCAAACTTCAATTATTAATGACTTTTTTGTTCTTTGTGTTCAACTTGAAGAAAAAACATTATTGTTATTGTTATTATTATGAACTGGCTATGAGTTCCAACTTCTCACAGTGGCATTTTAGTTGTTTTGTTTTTTATTTTTAAAATATTTATTAAAAAATATTTTTCCTATATGCCCACAATGCTCTGTCCCTTCTGTTTTTTATTTCATGARGTATAGCATAATACTTTAGGTTGTTATGCTTACTTTAGAAAGTGAGGATAATACTTTAGGTTGTTAAAGAAATTAYAGATATGTTTTCAAAGAAAAACAGCTAACTTAAAAACAAGATTAGTGCTCTTACTATAGTCCTGTAAATTGACCGACTTTTCTGTCTTTTTAATCGAAACAGGGTTTTCTAAAACATCGCTTATCGTTATCCTKGATGTGGTAGTTTATAATCTGTTTGAATGAGAGCATTAGCAAGTGTTGACAAGGGAAGGGACGGGTCATAGTGACAACTGACTCATTTTTCTTCCGTAATCTTGCCAGGGCTGCAGGCTTGAGCAGAAGGCGCCGGGAGAGCGCGTGCCTGTTTGCAGGAGCATTCGGCACCTGCGCGCAGCTCCTGCAGGCAGCCGCCGTTCAGGGCCCGTCCAGGCGCCCTCTGATTTAGCCTGTGACAATGATGTCACCTGGACTTTATGAACAGTTTGCCTTGGGCTTGTTTTCCTCCTCTTCTGCCACAAATTTAGGATGCTTGAACTCTGGATCCAAGTTCAGCTGTTGATGGGTGTTTATTCCAGCTACTTTCTTGCTGAGTGAMATTTCTTCTTCTTCTACTTGTCTGTAGTTCTTGTTCTTTTATAGCCCAGTTCTCCAGTGAATGTAGGTCTGTGTGTCAGTCCCTAGTAACTTTTGGTCCATAACAACCCAATTTAATAGAGATATATTTCAAAGGTGTTAATTTCACATGTGTTTAATGAAAGTAGGCTAGGAAAAGGAGAGGGAGTGAGGGAGACTCGTGGTGTTCCTACTCAGCAGGCRAGGACTGCGTGGGAAGAAATGAACCAGCCTCGTAGAGAAATAACAGCGATGAATGTTGTAACAAACTTGAGAAAAGCATCACAAGAAGTTGCATCTTGGTAGAATCAGGAAAAATCAGAGGAGGAAACACGAGTCGGGGAACTGGTCTAGTTCTTTCTACAGGTTCTGCAACCCCTTATGGTGCCTGTGGTCACATCAGGAGGAGGAATATCTTTTATCAGGTGCTGTCCAGCACAAGCTCCTTGTATAGCAGACCTCTGGTAGCACTGGAGAGCTCCGTGTGCGCCAGCAATTGTGGTTATGCTGAGTGCATGTACCGTTCGTGACCTCTGGACAAGCGGAGCTTTGAGTTTCTCTGCACTTCCCTTATTTCATTCAGGGAAAAAAAAAAAAAAAAAGGAAGGAAACTTGCAGTAGTTGGCTTGGAAATGCTGCTTTTTCTTTCTTTCTTTTTTTTTGTTTTGTATTGTAAATGTGCCTAGAGGTACATGATAGGTTCATCTTATAAATGGGAATTAAATTAAATTAAAACAAAACTTCTTCCTGCCAGTCCAGCCACTGCAAAATCAAGATTCTGCTGCTTCAGAGGCCAAGCCACTTTTAWGCTTATTTTCCGTCAATCTTATTGAGTAGTAAATAAAACTAAGTGTCCTAGATACCTCTGAAATATTCGGCTCTGAAGACATGAACAAAGCAAGAAAGAAGTATGAATTCAGAAAGAACCAGATAAAAACTTTCTGAATGTGTAAGGAATTTAACACACATATATATTTAATTGGCAGATTATAAATGAAAGGTTTAATGYCTATAATTTTTTTTTCTTATAAGTTTGTATAGAAAGCAATTATGCTTCACAAAAAGAGTAAGCTTTGCAAAGAAAGCATCAGAAAGAGATGATTCTTAGTTCACAAAGAGCTCACTTGTGTGCCCCTACAGCTTACCTGGCCAATTTTTCCTTCCTTAGTAGTAGTGTTTTTAACTCCTAGAATATGATTCATCTTGAGTTTTGGCCGTACTACATGATTCTAGATTACATGTGACATTGTTCTCACCRTATAAGAGAATTATAGCTCTCAGTATCTTTTACGTACTTTTAAATTCTGATATTAATATGTACTGGGGAGCATCAGGTTTATAAATGCAAATCATTAGTCCAGTTATTTTTTAAGTTACAATTCCGTGCACTTATTGCTTTACTTAAAATATATGTATATAAGATATCAAAATATAATTGAAATGATATTTCATAAAAAAATCAAGCAGAAAGTAAATATGGGCCTGCCTACACGAAACAGGAAAAAGTAACTGCAGTAAGCCACTGTTTAACAAATGTTTCTGCTTTTGCTTCTGTTTTTTTATGAACACTTATATTTTTGAAGAAAAAATAGAGTTGAGGGCTGACTGTTGTATCATAAGAAAATAGAATAGCCTTTTTTCTCCCTCCTTTAGGTAAGTGGGTATTAGAAATTACAGTAATTTTGGCAAGAGTTCAAGGGTTAATGCAACAGATAAATAAAAGGAATTTTCTGTAAATTGAGCCCTGCATTATTTCACTTGTCTTGCCTTTCCAAACCTAACTCATTTAATTTTAAAAAGTAAATACTTAAATTCTTCCTGACAGTGTGCTTTGCTTTTACTATCGTTTATTACTYCAATTATACTTGGTATCACTTAGAACAATCTGCCATTTGGAAATTTCAGTATAGCCTGCAGCTTAGTATTAAGTCTGGCTGCTATTGTAACATGTACAGCATATGACACTAATGTATCAAAATTAGATTTGATCATCCCTCCTGGATATATTTATTTCACATTTCTTTTGTATTCAGTTAACATAAACGTATTAGGAAAGCTGACACATGATGATGACTATAGAGTAAGAATATTTTAAAGTATTTTGAGTTAAATTTGAAATTTCAGGTAAGCTGAATGTTGGTCATTTTTATATATTTATTTTAATGGAGTAGAGTTTCAAAGCAAGCTTAAAAAATCAGTTTGTCTCTGACATCTCCTCAGGGCTGTTTTCCCGTCAGCTCAGCTTTCGAAGGGCTAAAACAGAACTCTTTATCTCCTTCTCGTTGCCACCTCTCTGGATCACCATGGATAACATGACTATTGAGCCTGTCACTTGTGCCCGTAGCCAAAAATCATCGTAAATTTGGTCTGCTTTCTGGATTCTTACATTCAATTTGTGCTCAAGACTCAGTCCTTTTTATATAACGTTTCTTGCAATGTAGCCTTTTCTGCTCCATACGCACAAATCTGTCTATAAACCTCCCCGCTTGATAAACCCTTGATAAACCTTCCTTTCTCTGGTCTTGACAGGTACTTTCTTATTTCACTTATGTCTTTCCAGAATGCTGCTGGGAAAGTCATTTTCCTAATCTTTCATGCCTCTTTTATAGTTATTTTGCATTTGTCCATCTCCATTTTCTATCTTCCTCTATTTAGATTATAAAATCTTTAGGTCTGTTTGATCTGCATTTATGCAGTGTGTACAGTAACAAATCAGAAAGTTGATATGTAGCTGCAATTCTGAGCATTTCAGCTATGGTATATTACCTACTACCTGGATTGCTAACATTATTTTAGTGATTTTTGTTATTTAGATTCTTGTTCTAAATCCCTAACAAAGTTTTACACTCTATATTGCTTATTGTCATTTATASATATAGAAAACTGTAAGTGTTAGAGTTTATTATTTTAGCAAGATGAGATAGGGAACTGAGTTTGAGGGTTTAATATTTTACACAGTTTATGGTTAGTTTTCTGTAACTGTTCATACAGATTTCAGTCTTGGTATCTGTATATCCTGTGTGCACCAAATCTGATTATATCAAATAGCATYGGGATGACACTTGGACAAAGGTGGCTAGAGCCTTGGTATCTTTGCACCTTTTGTGTCCAAGAGATTGAATTCTGGGGTGCCTCCAATCCAATACGGAAACATAAGGACTCCATATTAAGGCTGATAGGGGTAAGGCCCTTCTCTGATGTAGTAATTCCAATAAATGATGGATTCTAATATTTGCCGTGCTTGCAGGAGAGTTTTGTTGCAGAACGCTGCTCAATTCAAATTCCTTCCATAGGGAACTGAAAGATGAAGACAAAAAAAATTAATTTCTTCTTTTTAAAAAGTTCATGTAAAAACTAGCAGTCCCTGGAAAACTTGTCAAGATAATTTGCAGATTTTGGATCTCTTCTATGARTCAAAGGTATTGGTGAGTGATATTCCTGCCATTCAAGCTTTCTCAGTCACTTTGCTTGATGACTGTGGTGAAGACTTTTAAAAGAGGTTCTAGTCCTGTGGTAGGATTAGAGCTCATTCTGGGCTACTCTTGAGAGAAGAAGAGAGGGGCTTACTGAACTCTTAATTTTTCTTCAAACACAAGGGCAAAATCAGCAATACCCAACCTTGTTTACCATCCTATTGTTTTGTCATTTTTTTGCCCCTTTGAGTACTCTACATCTGTTTATAAAACAGGATACACAGTGAGTATCATCATCTGTCTATTTGCACCATCTGGTTTTGCCTCTCAGTTCGTTGTATGTCACAAAGGTTCCTTTCTACACTTTCATCCATTTGAGCCTTTGTCAACTGATTCTTGGTAGGGATCGTGAGACAGAACACACCTGCAAGAACTTGGAACTGATCAATTTTCCTCTTGCTCTGGCAAAGCTACTAAGTGCTTACACCCTGGAATGTATCTTCACACCTCTATGGGGACATAACGCAAACTTTGAGAAACGAGGGAAAAATCCCAAATGACTTTAGTTCACTTGGCATCTAGAAATATGTACCTCTTGTCAGTAGTCCTCCCTGTGAAACAGTTATAAATTCACTGTTACCACACTCCTAAATCAGTTTCAGTCTGATTTGGCAGCATACATCAGTAACGATGCTCAATCTTGGTATCCATCCTAAAAGTGCATCAGGAACTGATGTCCAGTTAGGGAGGTAGAAGTGGTCAATACGCTTGTGCCGTCACTCGTCATCTGCACCTTTTGGTAACTGGAGTCTGAAGCTTTACATGGCACCTTTGAGAAATGAAGTTCAGAGGGGATGTTGCCCTGAAGAAACGGTCCTGTCTGAGCACTCTAAAGGTTTTGCCCTTTAAATCCATTTGTCTGGCATGTAGACTGTCACTGCCTCACGTTTCAAATCTACCAGTAAATAAGTTTTTTATCTGTGAGTCCAAAGATGATAAGTAAAGGAGAGGCAATTCTTCTAGTAAATAGTCCAGTGTTGATGATGAATTAGGAATGGTGTAATGCAGTGATGGATATATCAGTCCTAGGTCTGCTTTATGGCTATCAGTTCAATAAAGGTATGCCATATAGCCATCCATCAGCCTTGGATCATGTAGTTTTTTCATGCTCCACAAGATTTTATTCTTAAAACAGACTTGCATCTTGTTTGTTATGTGGTCTCATCCTCCCTTAACCTTTAGGTAGCTTCTCAGTATGGGTCTGTCAGTCCCTCATGCCAGTTTATCATTATTATATTTTAACAGAARAAAATCTTTCTCTTGTAGGATCTTGCTTTTATTAAAAGTGCAGTTACATTTAAAAAATGAATGCCTGAAATTGTGGCCGCTTTTTAAAAGGATTTTCTTTTGTAATGCTCAGATTAGTATCTCTTACCTGTTAGCAGCAATTCCCAGTGCTGTCCTTTGAATAAGCGCAAGAGAATTGTTTGACAAACTCCCACTAGCTAAAGCTGTGCAAACACTGAAAAATATAGGTGAAGAAAATTGTCAGATATAACATATAACTGATGATGCACAGTGAGGAGGAGAAAAAAAAAAAAAAGAAAGAATCTAGTGTGAATTTTCAGAAATGAACAAAAAAAATTTGATCATTAGTATACATAAAGCTTCTTCCCCCATTGCTAACAGTTGTTTTTTTGGATGGTATTGTTTATCAGAAAGAACATTTTGGACCCGTAGTGCAGCAATTTCAAGTGTTAATAATAGTCCTTAGTTTGGTTTTAGGATTAGAACTGAGGCTACCTCACTGATCTTCATGAATGAATTTAAGTGAATTTGAAAAACTTTTGAAAAATGTTTTCTGGGGGAGGATTGGTGCGGGATTTGTTTGTTTTGTTTTTTTACCTCTCTAAATGTTTGCAGATTTCATCCAAAAAAATAACATTTGGTTAGTCTGAGGGCCATGGAAAATGCACTTGCTATTCTTTCATAAGCTTCACACAATCAAAAGATTGTGGTAGCTGGTCTGCAATTTGGCTAGAAGGAAGTGGTTAAGGATCGTTCAAATATATATCTTTTGAACAGATGTTTGTCTAAAATTTCTAGAGAAATTTTTGATAGGCAGCAAGTTACTAAATTCAGACTTTTCTCTAGAAATTTTAGACAAAAGTCTGAATTTAGTAACTTGCTGCCTATCAAAAATGATGGCAAACCTGAAAGTATTTTGGTTAATCAGATTGAATCACCAAGTATTCTCAAATAATTTCAACAATATGTTAGCTTTCACTGTTCTGTTTTGTCATGTTTATTTATTTAAATAGCCATTGATGTTAATATATAAAAAGTTACAGCACAAACTAGGACTAAAATCTAATGCTGAGACTGAAAAGGTAAGGGAACTATAGTGTAATTTATCATATTCATTTTCTTATATTCCTTTTTAGTCCTTGTGGAATATGACTCTTAAATACCACTCTAGGATTGTGGATATATTTAAACTCTTTAAACTGATGGGGTTTTATCCCTGCTTTTCCAGCTAAGACATCTAGGAAATGATGAAGTACATATTGTCTGGTCTGAGCATACTCGCGATTATAGAAGAGGAATAATTCCAACAGAATTTGGTGACGTTCTCATAGTTATCTACCCCATGAAAAACCACATGTTCAGCATCCAGATCATGAAAAAGCCTGAGGTAAGGGATGTGTGGGTATGTGTTTCCTGTATACGTTGAGTTATTATATATTGTGAGTTTTATAGGGATAATAGATTGACCCAATGAGATAATTTGTCTTTTACATTGGCAATTGTAGTGCTTGGTAGGAAGAGGAGCATCTTTGAGTGCAACGCACGAGCAGAAGAACTTGAAACTGCAGAACCCCAATCCTACCAAACATATATGCTAACATCATAAACTATAAWCAAAGCTGGAATACTTTGTAGAATCATTTAAATCCTAAACTWTTTTTTTTTCAAATTTGATACATGACTGTGGGAGTGGAATCACATCCCACTCTAGCTTCTTTATATCTGTGTCATATTCCCTTTTCTTCTTCTCAAAGCTATTGGTTTAGAGTACTACTACTAAAGTTTACTACTTAAATAAAACTAGTAGTAACTATACTGAATAATTTTCTGTATAATGTTATTTCCRATGAATTTTTGTATTTTAAATGTTTCATTGTTCTTATTAGAAGCATTAAGATAAATAATGATTGATCAGAAAAAAATTTAACGACAAATCTACTGTTATATGAACCTTTTGGTTGTTTTTTATATGGAGCATCAAAGCTTTTTACCAACCTCAGTTGACAGCTGTAGATAAGGTAACCAGTGTGCAAATTTTTTTGAGACTATTCTAATGAGAATTTTATTTTGATTTTTAAACTTTAAGAAAARCACGTGGATGTTCATTGATGATATAGTTTGCTTTCAAAATGAGTTTAAATATACTGTGCATGTGTATACACATACAAGCATACTTGCCACCCTCTTTTTTTCTTGGTATAAAATCAAATGGTGTTCCTGTTGAAATTAGTTTCAGAACTCACTCCAAAGAGGCTGAATTTCACCACGAATTTCTTCTSTTACAATCTTACAACCTATTTGCATAGATAACACAACAAGAAAGAATAGATTGAAGAGGAAAAGAAGTAGAGGGTGAGAGGCCCACCGGTAGTTGCGGGAATGTTACACATTGATTKGTTCCTTATGGACCTGTTATATRTAAAGCCACAGGAAGCATTATTTTTAAATTGCAGTAATTATTCCTTTGCTTACTACCACCCACAGTATTGTCATCTAACCTTTGAATCTCATAAGCATCATATGCATGACTTGCCTTAGGGTTATGGCAGAAAATGTTAAAAATAAGCGTTGATGAGACACAGCATTCAAACAGATGCTTGATTTTCTTCACATAGTCTGTTATCTGTTACCAAGGATATAGGGCAGTTATATGACTGTATATTTCGCAAGAGAAAAGGTCTGTCATGGAGCACAATAACTGTCCTGATTATCTAGCGATGAGGAGGAAAAATGATATATTTGAGTGCTCCATTGTTAATGTTGATTGCTAATTGTTATGGCTAAGCTCTTGCTTCATGTGGAATTTCTTAATCTTTTATTCAGGTTCCATTTTTTGGTCCACTCTTTGATGGTGCTATTGTGAATGGAAAAGTTCTTCCTATTATGGTTCGTGCAACAGCTATAAATGCAAGCCGTGCATTGAAATCATTAATCCCATTATATCAAAACTTGTATCCTTTCACTKGTAAGGTTTCCAAAGTATATGCATTCCCTTGCAGATCTGTATATGATATGATCTTCATGTTGTCTGCCACCCTATATTTTGGTCAGATCTTTGTAGGGAAAATATTTTTGACTTCTTGTGSTGTTGTTTTCTTTAAGAAACTTTAACAGATAGGAAAGGTTCAGAGGAAGACCATAACTTTTTATTAAGTGGAAAGTAGACATAGCTAAAAAAAATGCTCTATATTTAGTATTTTTGAACATACAATTTCTCATCACTTCTCCTTAAAACAAAATTATTTTAATTACCATTGTGTGTGTAGACTATTTTCCAAAATAACAATTTCATGGTGTTACTGTCATTCCTTTCTTAGTGATAGTAAGTATTTCTGCATGACTTAATTTTAATTTTGTTTTTCAGTTCTATGAAGGATGCCATTTTGGTTCAAAATGAGAAATCTTGTTATTCACTTAAGAGTATGATAGTGTGGTCAAAGTAATTTCAATGCCTATTTGTAAGGATGTCAGAAGAGGCTGTCTCATTTTTTTTCTTTTGGAACTAATCGTAATATTTTGAAAGGGATGCTATCAGAAAAAATAGATTTACAAACCAAAAAATAAAGGTAAGTTACTCTACTCGTACCTCCCTCTTTTGAAAACTGAGTTCTGTTGTAATGCTTSTAGATAAGTGAATGAGAAATGCTATGTTTTTATTCAGCAATTGAAAGGTAAGTTTAAATTTTTATCCAAAAGAAATGTTTAATGACTGTAGATATTTGTATATGTCTTGTGATAAACTATTTCTAAAATACTGTATTTTTTCTCAGATTAACTGTTAATGCTTGTAGAATTTTATTTTTATTTTCATGTTAAATTCGATGAAGTGGAGTTAAAGATGAATGATGGATGATGTTTGATGTGATCACATTAGATGACGTTTGTACCATTTCTGTAGATGACAGATGTTGATTCATTGTATTTGCGTGTTTGGAAAGGTCCAATCTTTTTGTCATTACTCAAGCGACTTAATCAAGGAATTTAAAATGTGTTGTCATCATCATACCATGAAAAGTGATAGCTGATAGCATTATATTGATCTACAGTGGTGAGCAATGGAAAAACAATTTACTTGGAAGAAACAAACTTTCAGTCCTAAAAGGAAAAAAAAAAAAGTATATTTCAGCTTCTTAGAAGAATAGGCAAGTTGTAATAAATTCCTCAGACATCACTTCCAGTTCAGTATCTAAGGAAATAGCAAGTTCCTGAGAGCTGTATGTTGCATGCTCTCTCCACCTCTATTTAAAATCTTAGTATCTGTCACTTAATATGATTAGCATGATAACAGTGMAAAGTGTTATTTATATTTTATTTAATCAAATAACATTGGTTTGTGATTTATGAATAAGCAASTCATGGTTAACATGACTTGTTAAGTTTACAAAGTACCAGTTGACTGAAACATCAGGAAACAGTGGGAAACATTTATGGCCTGTGGTAAAATAGCTTTTCTGGAGACTCCTCTGGATTTAATCTCTCTTGTGGAACACAAGACTCGGTGATCAAGTGTCTCCTAACTTACGTACTTGGAACAGTGAAAAAGAGAAGTCAGAATGGTGAAAATAATAAAAATTTAAAATAGAACAGCTATTTTTCAGAAGGTAGACCAAAAGCAGAGACACATTTGGAAGATGGGAAGATGGTAATAAAGCCTCGCATTTGTCCATTAAACATAATGGTGTCAGTGAAGAAGACTCCTGAACTGATATTATTTGAGTTAATTTTATTTACTTATTTTTATGAGTATTTTACTTATTTCTAATGAGTTATTTTAGAGCAGTGCTGGCTTTTTATGAATTTGAAGATATACAGTAGAAATGCAGTTTAATGTGGATCTTGAGCGAACAAGAATATTTGAGGCTTCTGTCAAACAGGCTAAATCAAATTAAAACCTTATGGTCTTTTACTTATGTGTAAGACCAACAGAAATAGTTGATTTCAAAGCTAATACCAGCATATAGAACTGGCTCTACCTGCAGTTTTGTGGTCCATTTCACTGGACTACATAATATTTGGTGGGCATTTTTTGACTTGGGATCAAGCTAATATGTAGGTCTGAGCTTATCTATCTATGAGGAATATATACAGTGTCATGTTGCAGATCATCAGGGTGAGAATGGATCATGATAAACTCTAGGTTAAACTGGAACTCTTGCTATTATGTTTGCATCAGAAATATGAGGTAAGTGGCACTGACATGGGTCCTCCCTACTTGCAAGGAGGGCTTATCTGTCCTCTGAGTTAGTGCATTGCCAAGTGCAGGCCTGGCTGAAAAAATCAGCTGTCATTTGTAATCAGCAGGGATATTCAGGTCTCTTCATGTAACCTGATTGCAATTTTTTCTTTATTGCACTAGTGCCGTGATCCTGATGTGACAGTGGGTCGTACATGTGAATAGTATAATAATGGTTGCACAGATACAGGAAATTCTACTCATCTTTTATAGTCTGCTTCCACTTTGAGAAGATATTGTCTGAAGGTCTGAAGTGTCTTTCTGGGATTCAAATAGTCTGTCATTCATCTTCCTCTTTCCAACATTGTTTTGACACTTGCGTTGAAAACTCTGATAGCAAAACACTTGGAAATTTTGACTGTATTAGGAATTTTAAAAGACTCCTGCTCTGTTTTTATCGTTCTTTGTTCAGAGCATTTGAAGAATATAATTCACTATTGTATTTTAAGATTTAATTATTATTTAATATAGTTATATATGTAATTAATATATAACTATATACAAAATACATATAATATTATTATATCATAACTATTATAATAATTATTATATGATATGATTATATAATAACTATATATAATTAATTGTATGTAATWAATTTAAATGATTAATTATTTTTAAAAACTATTTATAATGTTTATCAGCAAACATCGTTTAAACATCAGTTAAACTTGGCCAGTATTCTGCTTTAACTTAAAGCTTGATGCTTTAAGAGAGGAAATTGCCATTTTAGATGGGGTTTCTGCACTGGTCTGTGGAATTTTCTTTAGTTTCTCCTTTTTCCAAAAATCAACAGACCATCACGTCTTTCCGTGGCCTTGCTCTCTTGTAGCCCTCAACAGAAGGGCTATAGCCCTCAACAGAAGGGCTGCATTATCTGCAGTTCAGATAACAGAAACTTCAGAAACTGCAGTGCTTTCTGTCCTGTACGTTATTCCTCTCTCCTAAAGATGCAACCCAACTACAGCTACACCTACAGTAAGGAATGACAATTAGCTTTTAAATCTGAAATTTTAAAATTTTAGAGCATCTTGAATATAGATGACTCCTATCCATAACTACCATAGCATGGTTTTCACTTCATTATAATAATCTACAAAGTTTTAGACCAAATAGTAAGGATTCTTTTCTCAGTTGAATTTGAATTTTTCTATTGTTCTAAAAAACAGATGAATTTAAATGGCAAAAATGTAGTGCTGTTTTTATTATTCAACCTACAAGTTGTTACAGAATAAATTTTAGTTGATGTGATTGATTTAATAAAGCAGTCTTCATTGTGAAAAACATGCGAGAAAAGAAATAATCATCAAAGAAATGGCATTATACAAAAAGCTTGCCATAAAATGTTTCATAAATCTGCATATTTCTATTAATGTTGAATAACAGAAAGAAAAGTGGACCTTTCACCATTAAAAGTAGAGGAGAAAACCCACAAAAAGCAGTATTTAAAGATGTTAAATGCTGTATTTCATTATTGATGAGTATTTGTTTTGAACTAAGTGATCGTGCTCTTGCAGTAATTTGCTAGGACAGAATGACAATTAAGAAAAACATGAAGTGCTTAAATTTAAAATAAAATGGAAAAGAGGATTAGCAGGCCAAACTTTTCAGGCTATTTTGTAAATACTTAGGGAAACTCCATCTTTTGTTTCGTCTTTTTCATAGAAATCAGCTCCCCTCATTTGCTGTTGACATTGTATTCCTTTAGTTAATTCAGGCAGTTGTCCTCCAGAGAAAGGGAAAACACTGACCCCATATGGCTTCTCCACAGAGTCACAATTATGAATAAAGTGAGGGACTTGATAAAGTTCCTTCTATATCAAAAACTGCTAGCACAGAGGAAGGTTTCTTGCTTGATGTGACATGGTTCATACACAACTGCAGAGGATTTCTTTCTTTTTTTTGGAAATGCTAGCTTCTTTATTTGTTGTAGCTGCTTGACCAACATCTGCCTCAAGGTAAAATTTCAAGTATCAAGAGTATTATCTTTCGAATGATACCAAAAACGTGGTTCATTATTAATAGTTCATCCTAATAATGAGCATTCTCTGACTGTATTTGTCTCATTTGATTAATAGCATTTGCCGATTTACATTTTCATAATGAACATATATAAATGCGTATATGTATCTGTGTATGTCTATATAAAAATATATGAAGACTCTAATAGCATTTCAGATAATCTTTATAGAATTCTTTCCCTGAACTAGCCCATCTAACTAATGTACTTTTCACTGATGTTACAAGTATATTTGGACAAGAAGGAGTTGATGTAAGAAAAAATCCAGAGAAAGGCCAGAAAGATATGGTTTCTTGTAAACCATAGTTAGCTAAAGTACTCAGAATGGCAAACCGCTAATGAAAAAAGGGAAAGTTTTAAAATAATTGATGCATTTAAGAATGCTCTTATTGAAGATCAGTATTTTGCAGTGTTATGCTAAAAATGGTGTGGTTTGAACACAGATTGTTAAACATTTGTGTAAGTGGTGGCAATGCCATATAATAAAACTGTGTAAAATTAACTTTTCTATGGATAACAGCATCACTCTTTGYCCAAAAGCTGTAATGAAATCAAGTAAGATTCCAAAGCATAAACTGTGCTATTTATAATGGTTAGGTATAGTTTGAATCCTATCTTGAGGACGTCTTACCTAACTGTATATCTCATGTTGCTCAGTAAATGAGAAGAGTATTGATTGGCATATGTTACTTAAATCGATCACCTTGACAGCCAGAATTACAGTAATCTGTCAGTATTAATGACTGTCTTTCAAGCTTTGATACCTCTCCTTTGCTTGTCTCATCTTGCCTCACTTCTGTTTGAAGTGCATTTTCTTGCAACCTCTGGTTTTGTCAGGGTAGATACTTTTGTAGTGGTTTTTTTGTACCTTGAGTCCAATTTATTGGCTTGATCATGCAATTAGAGTTAAAATGCAACACCGGGGAGCAAGAGTAGGCAGTGTTCAGAATAAAAATTGGACCTCAGGGGTAGTGCAAGCCTGTTCTCAGCCATCATTTATTAGTTACCTGTTGAAAGAATAGGATTGTTTTGCAATGAATAATTCCAAAGCATCACTTTAAATGCCTTTGATTTTAGCCACTAGAGACAACTGATTGAACCATCACTTGTGATAGGTTTTTAAACTCTTGTCTTAGTATTTGTCACACGGACACTTCAAATAACTGCTTGAGAAGTGCTTGCAGATGCGTTGTACCAAGCCCACTACACCTTATTTCAGTCAGTGTTCTTTGTTGCTGCCTTTTTTTCTTCTGAAAAATACGTTTTTTAATACTGAAAGTAAATTGAAATGTAAAGCTTGGAAGTACTGCTTCTATAGCTGTAATATATTTTCATGTGTATTTTCCTTTATGTAGTCTGTGAGGGATTTTTTTTTTGATTTTTTTTTTCAAAATACAATTAATACTTCATTTTAGTTTAAAAACAGTTTTAGGAAGCATATTTTGCTGTAATCCAACAGAATCTGCCTTCTCTGTCTCACCAGTTCTTTTCTCTCTGCCTCTTGACTTTTATGGGCTGTGCGCAGATCTGCACTAGCTGAGGATGCTAGGAGTAACAAGGAAAAGGTATAGTGTAAGCACATGGGTTTGAGAGTAATAATATTGTCACCCTGTCTTATAGAATAGACAGGATGTCTGTAACTTGCCCCTAAATTAGTAGTACAGCTTTATTRTTCTTTCTTTAATTCGTAAGACTTTCTTGAAAGTGGTGAAAGAGCAACATATCAAATGAGACAGATCTGATTGACTGTAATAATACAGTTATACTTATAATAATACTATAATAATTACACTTATAAAAATATTGAGTACACTGTTGACATTGTAACCAGGTTGGAGGGGGAGCAGGGGTGGAAATTTTTCSTTTAGATCAGAAAAATGTACTTTAGCTTCTTTTACATCTATATTCTTTCATGAATTGAATCTACTCATCTGAAAATTGGGAAATTGGTTCAACTCATTTTTGTTTAAAATACAGCTAGACTTTTTGGTTTATTGGTTTATGTTATAATTTTTTTAATTTAAAATAATTTTTTAATTTTAAAATAATTTATAATTTTTTTAATTTAAAATATAAGGATGTGGACTCCCCAAAAAGTAGTAAAGTGCTTTATCAGGCTCCTAGAACTTCTGAATTTGGGTCACTTGAGAGATGGGGAGTGGTTCTTTCTAAGACAGGAGATATATGTATGTTGGAAGTTAATAGAGCAGTCTCTCATAAAATGTTTTCAAATGTCTATATATCCTTCCTTTAAACAAAAATATACAGGGAAAGAAAAAAAGATGAGAGTTATTAAACTAGAAGGACAAAGATAACCTGATTCTATCTTATGCAGAGTGATCACATCGTACCTAACATAAGATGACAGATTTTTTTTGYTAATACCTACTTAACCTTGTTAATTAAATATTTTCAATAACAAAAGCTTGTTTTTAATATGTTAAGACTCTTGCCCTCTTAAGGTGTTAAAATTCATACAGATTTCTCTAATAGATCCTAGAATTCTAGGAATAAAACCTGAGAAGATGAAGCCATTTTTCATGTCTTATTCTAAGATTAAAGTAAGAATCATTTCATTTTTTAAACTACTTGAGCTATGTTTTTATGTTTCAAAACAGAGCATTATTTGTTAATCTATTTCTCTTCTGGTTATGAATTCACCATGAATAACAAATAAGGAACTTACAGACAACTCAGAAGTTTTTTTATGTTAAAACACTAGAAGCTATATATATGAAAAGAATAAATATATACTTTTTTGTATGGCTTATTCTGTTATTTAAATTGGGAAGAAACATTGATTATTTGTAATAAGTTCAATTGGCAAACAGTGATTTTAGGAGTTAGAATGATGTTTTCAAAAGAGTTAAGTAAGATATTGGCAAACTCTGCATCATTCTACGTGTGGTAATCAAGATGGTCGGGGCATACTTTATTCTGCAGGGATTAGAAAATTATCTATGCATCAAATAAAATGTGGATGAAATAGAAACAAGCCCATTGGTTGTCTTTGTTCTCCTGCAGGGCTGCATTTCAGCTACTGAAAAAACAAAAGGGTTTCTGTAGAATACCTGTGAATATGTTAAAATATCTATCTGGAAATAGAATATTCTTCATATAATAATACTCACTAATTACACAGGTCAAAATGGTAACAAATCAAGTTGTATAAATATTATTTATTCTCCATGTGCTGCAAATTTAATAGAAAAAAAATGAAGAAACTAGCATAAAGCAAGGATTAAAAGTTAGTATTGCAGTAATTGGAATTACCATATGGTAGTCCAAAGTATATGCGTCCTAATCATAGCCTGGCCAATCAAATTAATCACAATATACTTAGCCACTGGAGAACATGGTTTAATTGCTGATTAACTGCGCCTGAATAGATCTGTGGGTCACCAATATATCTCTGTATATCTATTTCCTTCTGAATGCTTCTGCTCCCATACATATAAGAATGCAGACTATTAGAAAATCTTTTAATTTCTGCTTGCCAAACCATAGTTACTATCCATCTGTTCTTGCCAATTGTGGAAAAAGGTCACTTTTCAGCAAAGCCATGCATTTCACAGAAGGTATGTGCAGTGAAATTTCACAGGGGACACGATGGATCCTGATTCTCAGTGATAAACCTTTGGGGCCAGCAGGGTTGGCATATGGTCCAGCACGATAGGAAGGCTTGGGTACCCTGGCTTCACTTCTTTGGCGTGGAACTGATAAAACCTGGTATTGTTTTGCTGGACACCAATCGTGGGCAGCAGGAACTGCCCATTTAACTCTCTGTGGGAAGGCAGCCCAGACCGTGTTCACAATAGCACCATTGTACTGCGGCAAACGGCTCCCAGCAGCTTGACAGCACTGGGCAGGAGGGTGAAAGGGCTGCTCTGCTAATTGCTGCTCAAAATAAAGAAAGGGGGAAATAACCAGGGATGAATATGTGCTATTCCTTTAAGTAAAAGATGCCTGTCATCTGATTTTAAAAACTGAGGAAGACTTTGCTGCCTTCTGAAGTGATACAGAAGTAGAYTGTCTCATAGCTGCACAGCAGCAACCCAGAGTAATGAGAAAATGTTCAGCTTTAAAAGAAAGGAAGGTAGTTATCAAATTTCTAAAAATACATGTCAAGATTAATGACAAAATTTCCCTTGTGAGAAGTTTTTTACTGTGTAGTATGAAATTGCAGAAGAATTAATTTCTATACAGGTAGTACTGGGCAATGTTTTGAAAAGGTATAGTTGTGAACTTGTGTTATTGCAGTTTGTAGTGATGCCTTCAAGAAAGACATTTTTATAACTGTTTCTCTCATCAATCAAAATGTCTATTTATGGAGTGAAAGTATTTAAGACAGAAATTTACACTCTTGAGATTATGAAACCAGTGGGCTTCTGCACGCRTACTAATAGCAGAGAGCAAAGAGTCAGCTTTGCTTCCTGGCTTTTGCATACATCAATCTTAATTGTTTGAGTTCAAATCAATATAATGCCCAAGTGTCAGAGCAGAGATAAATCCCTCTCCCTAAACGAGGCATTAGTAGCTCCCTTCCGCTTATGGTATCTTCATTATTTGTGGGGTGGAGTGATGATTGCATTGCCTTAGCATCTCTCATAGGTCCATTTTTGCAACATCCTTAATAAACTTTATCCTCTAGCCTGTTGCCTCTCTGCCTCTCCTACAGCCTGCTGTCTTCTGCAGACACGCTGCGTGAGAGACTGTCTGTAAACTGTTGTGAAGGCCTAACACAGGACTARTTGCCACTGGCCTCCAAATAAATAACAAATGAATCCTATAGTCCATTGATGCCTATCTTGGAAACATTAAAAAGACAAAATCCTCCCCAGAAGTTAGAGTAGTAATTCTGCCTGTGTGCAGACATCAGCCTTATTTCCTTCGCTGTTTTGTTTTCACCTCTGCAGCCTTTAACTAAAACAAGTGGGTTATTTGTGAATGCTACCRTTAGTCTCTTAACCACACAACCACTGAATGAATCTCTTGTAGTCTTGAGGTATTGGTCTTTCTGATAATGTTAGCCATTTCATCTTGCTRTGTTTTTTATTTCATGCTAAAATGCAATTCGGGGTTTGTAAAATGAGAAATACACAATGAACAGTAGCAAAACTGAGATTTCTACTACATGTTTCTGTTAATACGTTCCTGCTATATTTCAAGCAGATAATTCATTGAATGCCTATTCTTCCTCTTACTGCAGAGTAGATTATATTTAAGTCAAGATTAATGGATAGATTCTGATGTTAAAACCCAGTCTCTGAGCCTGTCATTCCCTAGAGGCATATAGTGCATTAGTTTAAGCCAATATGCTGCTTATCGTAGATACTATGACACTGTCTTAAATGACAGTTTACTGTACTTTGTTACTGCTTACTCTGGTAATAAAATCACTATTTTGTGTTCTTGATAATTACAATATTAAATAGAAACTTAATTTGATTACTGCACATTTAGATACAGATAGTTCTTAAGTAATTGCCCACTGTAAAATTTCTGATACTCATTTTTTCTCTCATGAGGTGTGTTCTGTCAGTGTCTAAGCTTAATATTTAGTTTAATTTCTCAGTATTGAGAGATCTACAATGGGATTTTCAGTACGAAGAAATTTCTTTTGTCCTTTGTTTTTTTCACTTGAACCTTGTTGTGCTAAAATCCATCCAGATGCTTGAATCTGAGCCCTTAAAATAACTTCTGAGTTCTACACAGTGGAAGTATTGCATAAATTATATTAGTTCAGTAATTGTTAACTTTGAACATCAGTTGCTCTGAACRTCTTTTTTTTTCATAAGCAGATGATCAGAATTAGAATTTATTTGATTTAAAATATTGTAATGTTTTATACAGATATTTTAAAGAAGTTGTTTTTTTTTATATGTAGCTTTTATACAGCTGGAGAATATTCATATTAACCTCAGGATTTATGTTAAATCCGGGAGGCTTGCGGTTTAATTCAACATGTCTTTGAAAGTGCCTTTGTGTGAACTTTAGAAAAGGAGCATCGTGCAGAGCAGTTACACTTTTCATTTCATAATTGAGTGTGGTAAGTGGTTAAGCACAATCCAAATTTTATCCAATTCTAGCCTGTGCTAATGGTGCTACACTCACACTGCCTTAGCACCTGTTATGGATTTTGAGTCATCTGGCAGCCCGTGGGACTTAGATAAAGAAGTACCAGGTGTCCTGCCTGTCTCTTAATTGAGACGCAATGTAAACAATATAGACTTGGCAATATGGTTATTGGGGTGGATTAAAGCCCAGCTTTGTCTGCTCTGACAAATCACAGCTTTTCTATGAGTAGTTAGAGTAGTTAGCTGTAAGAACGGATGGAACAGCATAAAAATAATATATCCAGGATATTCATAGAAGGATTGTACTGCAGTATTTTTAATGTACTGGGAATTTCAGGGAGAATTTAAGCAGCAATTAGAAATTCTTGCAATGATTTAGCAATTTAGAAAGTGCTTACTCTGAGAAAGCTCACATACTCTGTGAAAGCTCACATATTATATGTATGCATGTCTTTAAAACTAGTGGTTTGGGATAACTAATGCTGAGTCCTTTAAATAGTTTTGAAAAAATTTCATGAAGTACAACTTAGAAGTTTACTGTTGAAATATAACTGCTGAGTCCTCTTGAGTTTTATGGTCATTTTTTAGGAATGAGAAAATAGACTGTTACTTTTGATTGCAAAATTGCTGTCACTGATATTGAAAATATGGTTCATGTAGAGAAAAACAAGCTTAGGAAAAAGTATACAAATTTTAATTCTTTGACCTGCACCTGTTCAATGATGTCAAACATAGTAATCTTTTTCTTCTGTTTGACCTAAAGAACTGACATTGAGCATGAGGAGACTGAACAAGATTCTGTTTTATGAATCATCAGTGTTGCAGATAAATTCCAATTGCAGATGCAGAATCTGCTTTCATTTACTGCATATCTGTATAAGCAGATGCACAGAGCAACATACTTATACACAGTTTTCAATATTGATAGTGTTTAAGAAACAGAGAAGAACCAAGGCAGACTTTTGGATACTAAGTTGGCTTAAATTAGTAGAAGTTGCAGCTGGAAGGAAAAAAGTTGTTATTTATATACTGTGCAAACTAGATGTGGAAATCACTGAGATGCAGTAAATAGGGAACACCATGATGCCACTTCCACAGAGTCACTTTTCAGAATAAAACAGGACTTTAACTACTCCTCTCAGTGTGGCCAGTTGATACTGATCACCCACCTACATACAAAACACCGCTTGTTGCAGGATTTCCAACACTGGATCAATAGCAGCCCAACTTACATCCTTAATTCTAAGAGCCAACAAAGGGTACAAATTGCAGTGACTCAGTATGTGTTCAGCGGGTTTGACAACCGCTGCACAATCTCTTTCAGAGTGAGATTTCCCAGAAAAAATTTCCATTACTCTGATGTGTGACTTTTGTCCTGTCTTTCTTTAGAAGTCAAATTCTGCCATGACAAAAGTTTTTCTTTTGTCTTCTCTAAAAGCATGGTCCTAACCTTCTCTACTTGCATGTTTACTGTAGGCAATCCTCCTTTCAYATCTTTGCATCAAAAATTATTACTAGGAAGAACCTGATCAGAAGAATCCGATCAGGTTGATACTTTCTTCATTTGTAAATATCTCAAATTGTAGCAATTGTTTTTGTGAGGTTTTTCTTCATGCCTTTTCAGGCCAGGAAACAAGGTACTTAAAATCTCCCTCCCGTGTAGTCTGCGCACTGTGCCTTGCTGGGATTTTGGTCTGTTTTATCTTTTATGTGAAAGAGTATCATGGTAAAGTTTTCTTAAATGTTGACAAGAATCTCTTCTACAGACTTAGCATTATTTGGGTTACTAACATCACACAAATCAACAACATAATATAGGGTGTTTCCTGAAGCTGTAGTGACATTTATATACATCTTTAAGTCATCTATTGCAATGGAAGATGAGGCATAATATTTTACTTTTGTTTCTGAAAGTATCTATTCTTTCTTTTTATTGGAAGAACTGGAAAAAGTCTCAATAGATTTTCTGCCATTTACGAATTACTTTCTGCCATTGATGAGGTACTTTACAAATGAATATCTTTTCAATTCTTGTGAACAAATGAAATAGTGATCTTCTAGTTTTTTCAAACATTACAAATCTTCCCATCACTATTTTGGTGTATTGATGAACCCTACATCTCTTTAGCCCTTTCTATCTTTAAGTTCCTACTGAGGAATAGGCTCTCTAGCATGATCTTTTCCTCACACAAGTTGTTTAGGAAATCCATCTTGGAAGTCCATCTTGGAAATCCATCTGCAAGATCTTTAGGCACCCTTTTCTTTTGTTGATCTGACCCAAGTCATCCTTACTGGCCTTTATGGGTGCCTGTGTAGTAAATATTAGTAATGTAGTAAATATTAGGCATCTGTTGGATCCAGATTCTTATACTAATCTTGGACGCCTCTGAAGTTCACAAGTACCTAAAGCTTTCATTGCYGTCTCTCCCTGGAAGTCTGCAGCCTTCAGCACGTGCTGGAACTGTCTACGTTCTTGCAAAAGCCCAAGAGCCAGATAGCAAGTTCATCCAGTGGGCAGATGTTTGCTTACCTTGCCTGCAAGACAGCCAAGCACAGCCTTTGGAAAGCAGGCCCACTCTCCACGCTAGTTAGAGCAAGTCTTACAGGAAATGAGAGAGTAGATACCAATTTGGAGCCCACATCCAATTCAATGCCTCTTGCAAGAGTGTCAGAACTATCAGGGTTGAGGACATTTGGTAATAAAGCACTCGCAGTTGTCCCCTGAAATTTATTTTCTTCTCGTAAAATAAGTTATCTTCTGCATCACAGAGAAAGTATGTGCTTGTTTGAACAGAGCAGTGGTTATGGTACTTGTCTGAGAGAGGAGAGTTCCTGAATTCAGGTCCCTGCTCAGGAAGCATGTGGTATCAAATGGTCTTTGGAGCAGGCACTAGAATTTCTTCTCCAACCCTTTTTCAGGTCTAGCACTTAGTAATATAAGCAGAAGATGGATTACAGAGTTGTGAAGTGCCAGCTTCTTAATTCATCTCTTGGGAATTTTGATTTATTTTGAGAGATGAATTGCAATGCTTATTATTCAGTGACACAATTTACAGGCAGACTTTGTGCTAAAACTAGAGAGATCTGAACAAGAAGACAGAGAGAAAKTATATAGCTGAACAAGCCTGTACATCTGTGGAAGTGATTGTGGAGAGATACATTCAGCATAAATACTTGAAATGTGTAGACCAGTAGGAGAGACTGGGCAGAGGAAGGTACATGATTTTTTGGAAACTGCATGAAGGAAGATTTAAGAGATGCATGAGAAATGCCAAATAAATAAATAAATAAATAAATAAATAAATAAATAAATAAATAAAGGCAGCATGAAAGCATTACCGTGCATATGAAAGAAAAGGATCAAGATGGTAAATGAAGATGCATGGAATTAACAAAGGAAGATACTTTACTTCTACTGTTGCAGTACATATATATCCATATCATAGGCCACAATTTTAATATACTGAGATGATGTACAGCACAAAAGAGGTGTTGTTTGTCCTTTGGAAGTTAAAAATCTAACCATAAAGCAAAATAGGACAAATAAAGACAGATGCAAGATACAGACAGATGGAAGTATGAAATGTGGACAGTGGATAGCATGAACAGCTACATGACCTACACAGCATATTTTTCATAATAAAGCTTATTTTAAAAAAAAAGTATAATGGAGTCATTTCAGCAAATCTTTAGACTTTTTTAATTACGCACTCAGTGGATTAAATATCTTTAAGTGTTTAGCTGATAAATTAGGGAAGTAACTCTCTGATTAATGTAGGTATATTAGCAATTAAAAAAAAAAATGTTTTCCTTTTGTTCTGTTTAGTACTTTCCTCAACAGTAGAAAGCTCCCAGTGTTGTTAGTTTATGGTTTTAGTCACTCTGTGTGCCAGATRCTCCACTGGTTAGTCCGTGCATCTTTCCCTTCCATCTTAATTGCTGATGCCAGTGGCAACGTCCACTCGCAGTAAGAATATAGCTTGCATTGCCCTGTTATTACTAGCCATTGAGTTTGTATGTGCCACTCAATTTATAGGTGCTAATAACTCTTCCCTAGAGAGCAGCATTTTAAAGGAATAAATGTCTAGCCTATTAGAAGTAATGTAGAAATTAACTACTATGGGATTACAGCCGCTCTTGCGGATAGTTGCATTCAAAGATAGTGTGAAACTAGATTATCTCACCCTCAAAAGCATACAAATTTGGAGTTTTTAAATATTAAAATATTCTCAAAGTATAAATGAATAGAAGACATAAACATTCAAAACTCAGCTATTCAATTTCTGATACAGAAAAGGGATTCTTCTAAGAATATGTCAGTGCAGAATCCTGTGAACTTTGGACTTGACTTTCATAACAAATTTTTGGTTTTAAGTGAGATTCTGTTTTTAAAAGCAGCAAACAGTTTTGTCAATTGTTAAGAGACAACTTAGCTAGGTGAATTACTTTTCTCTGACTGTACTAAGTGCACATTTGAGTTACCCTCTAGAATTGATGTAAGGCTGTCTTCTCTGTTATTTCTTACTTCTCTGTGTACTAACAAGTRCGTTTTTCTCCTCAGTCAGCATCTGTGTCAAGACTTCTTTGTTTGGTCAGGAGATAGGAGCCCAGCCTGAAGAATGGGAATGTCCTTGTCACGTTCAAAGTAGTAACTTTCCTTCATTTCTGCCTTATTTGTGTATAAGCTTTGGATATAATAAGATAAACTAAAAGGTTTCCTTTAGAGACCTCTGAAAGTAGACCATTTTAAAAGCAGGTAGGTGTCTCCACCCTACTTTTTCATGAAACATTTTACCCATTCAGGCAGACTTTTAAAAACAGCTTGTTTTGATAGCAGCCTGTTCTCCTGTGGGCCTTCAGCCTTTGCTTCCTGGCAGCACCTTTGGTGCAAAAAGAGAGTGATCAATTGGGAGACTATCAGTGCCAGCATGCATAGAGTGATAAGTTAACACACCACTGGGAATTTCTAGGGCCCACCAAGATACTTCACTTCTAATGTGCTAACAAGCTCATTTTTCTACCTCTTGCCTCTTCAGTTATTTTTTTTCTCAGAAGAGCTTAGAAGTTGAGTGCATCAGGCATAATGAAAAGCTCTGTAGGAGGGAGAAGCAATAACCCCATTTTTCCCTTTGCAGCCAAATAGAAAATTAGTTTCTGGTAATACACAAAGGCCAGTATTTTTTGTGCAAGGGGCACTGCTGTGAATCAAAGGACTCTATTAACTGCAGAAAATTCAGCAGCTGTGAATCTCCCCCAATGAAAAAGTGCTTTTCAACAAGTTGTGAGATATGTAGTATTATTTAGACTTCAGCCATCAGTTTCATCCTCTAACACTTATACATGGCCTCTTAAAATCTGCGCTATATTACTCTCCTGTGTTAAGGCTCAATACTGTGTTTATCCCCCAATGGAAGAATCTTTACAATGGAAGATTTTTGTATTTTCTCTTGTCCCATTGCTAAATTCTCCAGATTCAGAGTTTTTCTGAGGTTCAGCTGTCTGAGGATGCAGAAAGAATTTGGGACTCAAATTTTAGAGGAAAAGATGTTTCATAAGTTCACTATGTCAAATTGTGATCTTAGAGAGTACTATGAAGATGCTTGATGCTTTTATTTGCAAGGAAATTATTTCAGATACTTTATACATATTTTTGTACTTAGAATGCAAAAATCTGCTCTAAATATTATACAGAAGGCAATTTAAAAGCAGACTTAGGAACAGTTGAAGAAAAGTTTCAGTAGCTAAGATGAGGGATACTGTTTTCAGCTGAAATTCAGGGTTGAGTGTTGCTAATCATAACTTAAAATATAGCCATTTATTTAAAATGTCAACCCTTGTTGTAAAAAGTGTTTATCACTTGCAATGCTCTTCTTATGCTTATATTGCTAGAAATATGTATACATAGAAGAATATTAGCCCCACCTCACAGATGGTGAAAGGGAGGCAGTAGAGTCTCTTCCTCTCTGTTCCCACCCTCCAAAATAACAGACCTAAAATCAGAACCTTGAAATTTCAAAGAATTCTGTTGAGTGCATTCCTCTACAGCAGTGTGGTTTTTTGGATCTTTGGCTTCTTAGTAAAAGAAAGTGAATATCTAAAGAGAAAGGTATCTCACTGTCTGCAAATAAAGCATGGGAAACAAAAACACGCCCAAGAGTACATGCCATGGAATCATTTCTGATCACTTTAAGGTTACATAAGGTAGCTCAGGAAGTCCTCTCTTGCTCAACATATTGAGTCCAGCTGGAGAACTTTGAAAGTTGAGAGAGAAAAGGTTAACTGATTTCTCAGTTCAGGAACTATACGGCATGAAGTCAGCATGGTAGTTTTTCTTGATAATTGTATGTTGCTGCCTGCTGCTCTACATTTTGACAGCCATTTCCATAGTTGCTTTCATGAACAGCAGAAATATTCTCTCTCTTCCTCGCTCTCTCAGTGCTAACAGCGCAATCAGGCCTGCTGGAACAAGAAGCCTGGAGTGGGTTCTTCAAAAGCGACAACACTTCAAGATACCGGCCTCTTGTCAGTAATATCAGAGAGGGAGAATGCAGTGAAAAGGAAGAAGTACAGCATTTTGCTGTCAGTGCCCTGCCGACACCCTGTTAGCCAGTACTTAGGGGTCCTGCAGATTCTTTACAAATATTCTTGCTTGTTTTAATGGCATAATTGACAAGGTGTTTTTCCCAATACTCAGACTGAGCTATGTATTTATCTTAACTGCATGTGTGTGTTTAAGGATTATGGAAGCTTTTTTTTTATTGAAAAGTGCAAAATAATTTATTTTCTTAATGCTAACATTATTGTTTTATACCATAGGTCTTAAAAATTGTTCGGTGTCTGTACTTAATTGCAACTAGTGTACAGCCAAATCATTAATTAATGGAGTAATTTAAGTTATTGCTGTTATTTGAAGAAAAAGAGAACCTTAAAGTATTGCATGAGACTTGAAAATGAGATAACTGAACCATCAGGYTCACATTCATCATGTTTATCTTCCAATTGACATCAATTCAGTGCATCAGGTAATACGATAGTTACGTAAAGATTTAAAATAATATGCAATCACCAAAATTCATGTTATGCATTTAATAAAAGAATTCTGAATTACTATGCATTAACATTTAGCAGTTATAGAATATGATGTGAAATTGCTCCTTAACTCTTGGCTACATCAGTTATGAGGAAAGAGCGCGCTACCTGCAAACCATTGTTCAGCATCACCTAGAACCTACGACTTTTGAGGATTTTGCTGCTCAGGTTTTCTGTCCAGCACCTTACCACCACTTGCCCTCCGAGACAGGTAAGAAATACAGCGGAGAACTGTGTTTACACCATCTCACTTAAAATGCAGTATCCAWACTTATAAAGGCTAAAAATTCAGACCTTCACATATCATTAGGAGTTATCGTTAATCTAAAAGACTATATTTACAAATAAAGAACCTTGGGGRAAGATGCCTTTAAATCCTTGTTGTGTTATCTTGTGCATTAAGATTTGGGAAAATATTTCAGAATAGCACCCAGAGCCTGGTCTTSTACAGTGAATTTTATCGTGTTCCCTATATAAAATCTCCCTTTAAGTGCTGTTACTTTATCTAGACTAGTTCAAGCAGATGTATTCATTAACATGTGTACACCTTCTCGATAATAAAGTTTTAAATTTATGAAATTGTTAGAATATAAAGTTTTAAATTGGAAAGCTGAGAGTCTTGCAGTCATCAATTTTGTTTCAGATTATGATCCACAAAATTGTTTTTAAGGTCATTTTTAGTTTCAGGTAAAATATATGGTTTATAAGTGGATACTGCATTTCAGTTACTAATATGAAAATCAGAAAATTGAGTAACTGAAGGCCTTCCTGTTCTGAAATTTCTTGTACTCCTTATGATTATTTCATTTATTTTATTTCCCCTCTTTTAGATCATTAAATATCAGTTCTGTTTATCTGAAGGTAAGACAAAGTGTCCAAAAAAAACCTGTGTTCCTATTACTTTTACTAGACCACTAAGCTTGTAACCAAGTTGTATGCAAACTTTCCTTGTTACCTTTGTTCACACTAAAAAGAATTTCACCCTGATTGAGAAATGACCACTACATCTTTTTAAAGTTTTAGTCTCTTACTAACCTTAGGTCTGCATGAAGCACTAACACTGGTTCTGGGATGAAGGTAACTAATGGTAGAGACAGTCGTTGAATGAGTAACACTTTATCGTGTTGACCTTTGTTTCTCAGCATGAACAAGTAGTACTGGATGGCAGTGGTGTGTTTTGTACCCTGTACTGTCTTTCATTTATGTTGTAAAACATTCTGCAGTGATAATATAGGAGAGAAGGAGAAGAAAAATGTGTAACACTTGAAATTCGTTATTAGAAAACTGTGATTTAATGCCAAGTTAAGTCTAAATACTACTGTGGAAAAGTTAAAATTCTCAGCCAAATTTTGGAAGTCTAAATTAGATATGGTAAGTTRCACAAAAATTTTGTTCCCTGGTTGCAAAATGTGGAAGTTAATTCTACAGTTATTAAAAGAGTCCATATTACCACTACACAAGGAAGGACTGGCAGATGTTAAAAAATGTTGAGATCCCTTTGTCTGAAAGTATAAACTATTAGTAGAAATAAGCAGCAGTTTCAAGAGTGTAATAAATGGTATAGTTAAGCCAGTGCAAATAATCACCAAGAGAAAGTAAATTAAGTTTTAAAAGCCAGCAACGTAAAACAAATTACACCAATACAAAAAAAAAAAAAAACAGTAAGATGATTTAAGTAATCTTTCTGTTAACCAGCATGCTTAATTGTAAGTGAATACTAAGCTGCATGAGGAAAGAAAAGTATAAAAACATTTGAATAGGAAAGATCTATAACTAGAAATACTAAAAGCAATAAGCAGGGATACCAGTCCTTGCCCCGTTTCRTCCCTAATCTCCACTCCGTAAGTATTCAGCATYAGAGACATYGRTATTGCTCGTATAAATTGTATTTGCATTTGTTTTTGTAAGGTGCATTTGCACTAACGTCAGTTCTACCTGTTCACTTAAGAAAATCTCTTTCCAAATTAAATCGCACTACACAGTTCATCTAATTCATTCTTTCAGGGTCAACCAAAGCTGCTTTTCTCTGGTGCACCGGAGTCTTACAGAACGCTGCTCTGCAGTGGCAATTCCTATATCACTTTAAAAATCATCTAATCATACTTGATATCCTCTAACTCGATCTGGGAAAGCAAAATGATTGGAAAACTTGTTTCTTGACTTAGTCTTTCTGTCACCTGTGCCCATTTCCTACAGCAGTTTCATTAATAGGAGCTTGTGATTTATTTCGCACCTAACCCATGCATGTGCATGTGTTTATGTGCCACCAAACACCACGTCCCATCCTCAGGGGCACATCCTTCTTGACGTCGCGCTGTTCAGGGGAGCTGCCAGCGCATCCGTGTCGGGAGCAGCCAGGAGCTTCCTAGCCTGACCCAGCACCGGAGGCAGGAGATCTGTGCCCAGGCCTCCCGGGCTCTGAGTGTTAATTGCAGCACAGGGAAGAGGGGGATCCTCATTCCAGCCTGGATTCCCAGCCCTGCCTCAACGTCATAGCTAACCCAGCTTTGATCCAGCACTCCTGGTGCTGTTATCCTCYGCTCCAGGACACAACACCTGGAATAGCAGTACACTGTCCGCCTTTGAGCTTCCTCTTGAGTGCCCACATCCATGAGGGTTTAAATAAATGCTGCAATCATCTGCCCAAGAGGGGACCCCAAGGTTTGGTTAGCCTGGAAACCACTGATTTCCCATTCTCATGCAGACCTATGGGTGGGATAGCTCCAGAAGACCCAGAGCTTTGAGGATGTGTGATCCCAAGGATGAATCCAGCATATGCACTATTAAAAAAAAAAAAAAAAGATACTCTTAATTTTCCAGAGTCCCTGGAAATTTCTTGAAAGACAGGTACAGAGTTCTGTTTCTTGCCAGGATTATCTACAAGAGTGGCCCAGTAATCCTGTTTTGGAATCCACACATTCATCAACCCCAGATGACCCAAAATCTCTTAGGCTGACACTCATCTGAAAATTTCCAAATAGCTTCTTAAGATGAATGTCATAACTATTATTTTAAAAAAATCATTTATGTCCATTATCTATGAAAACTAATTGGATGGAAGAGACTAGAAAAGATTCCCCGGCTATAGATCTTGATCGCCAAGTCTATAGTTGCTGAACTTGTTTATATTTTTAAAAATATTTTATACACTTTCTCCCTCTTTTATACACTTGCTCCCATCAGAGCAATTAGAGCACATGCCATAAACAGTGACAGATTTTATCTGATTCACATAATTTATCAGAGTTTTTTTCCACAGAGATGTATCCTTCGTGAGAGTGACAGCTGCTGTTTTATGAAGATATTTGAATTGTCTTGTCCAAATAGCTTATAGAAGTTCCACCTTCTACGTTTAGGAATCTGATTAGTAAATATATGCATTTAARAAAATGAGATTTACTTGCACTTTGATCACAGAATATAGGGCAGTTGCCCTGTATTTTTTTCTCCATGATGACTAATAGATTAACAGCAAAAATAGTATTTCCTGTTATATAGTTATTGTGTAAAACAGATACCTGTATTGCAGAACAGGTTGAGAAATTGAAGGGCTAATTGATGCCATTATGTTGAGATTCTGGGTTTTTTTTTCCTAGAGATAGTACCTCRGTCTAGTAGATCCTATAAATACACAGGCCTCTCTAAATTAGTCATAATATTTTACATGAGATGCAAGCAGAAAACTTTTAGGCCCCCGTAATGATTCATATATTTTCAAGCCACACAGCCCCATGTCCAAAGTAAGTGACGCTGCCAATGTGCAGGTAACGAAGCAGGGCAATGCAGAGGCAAGGATACCTCAGCCTTGCATAGGAGGAGCTCAAATTAAGACTCGACAGGCAGTTTTGATTCTGGAATCCTCTAGCTCGMCGATGTTTGACTTAACAAACTTAGTGTCTTGTAACAACTTTTTCTCATATCTTAATTCCTTCCATTTTTGTTTAAARCATAGAGCAGAAGGGGAAATTCTGTAATACTCAATAACGGCCATATGATTCACCAGCAAAATTGTAACCTGTAGATCCAACATCAATCACCTCTGCAAATGAAAGTATTGCACTAATTGGTAGCGATGGTGAGCAGCAGCCTAACCTCTGCCTCAACCTCTGCTACTGGAAGGATGGGAAGTTTTTCCAGTGGCCTTCACGGAACTTTCCTGGCACGGTGGGTCTGGTTGACCCACAAATCCTGTTTCCAACCAGTTTCTGAGCATCATTTGCTGGCCATGGGCTTTTCTGCTCACTCTCCATAAACTTGATCCTTCTTTTTCTGTTCTTCATGTTCTTGGGTCTCTCTGTGCTGCCACTTCCAGAGTCTTCCAGCTCTTCAAGCCACTTGCCTTCTCCTCCCACCTTCCTCTGCTTTGCAGCCGCTCTTGCAGTCTTTCTGCATCCCCTTCTTGCTTCCTTAACTCACATTTCTGGGGGATTTAGTATCCTGACTCTAGCCAGGCTTGGCTGAGCATGGGGTTGTTGGGGCTGGCCACTGTCTAGATTTGGACTGGTGTTTGTGAGAGGGGCAAAAGAGACACGCTGCACAAAATAGTGCTCTCTCCCCTGGCCTAGAGTTCAGGCTACGTAGGTTAAAGTATCTTTAAAGGTCACTGAGATTTTCTAACATGCACAAGTGGCATTTTCCTCTTTTGTCCTTCTCAGAAATAGCACTCCTGAAAATGTGGATCCAGACAATCGGAATGGTGAGGCTAGAAGTACTGAGGGTGCTCAGARCATGCACCCCCTTTCAGACTTCTATTCTGTGGGTTTTATTGTTTTTATTTTTACCTTTTAGAAAGTCAGAATTGATTCTAAATCCATCAGAATTTATTACAAATATATATATTATAATATACCTGGATTCCTCTACTGCACTTTTAACTCAAAAGTGCAGGTGTAATTAATATTGCATTTTACATTTAAAAATAGTTAATTTCTGAGTCAAATAACAATGTAGCTTTTTAGAAGCTCCTAAGTACTTCAATAGGACATGAACATCTTATCTTATTCCAACTTCGCTGCTTAACTTCTTTGTTTATTTTTGCATTTGTAAATTAAATTAAACATTAAATTGTTTTTGCAATTGAATTGAAACAATTGAATAGCTTTATATGATGACCCCGAAATACCATAGCTTGTCAAATTTCTTTATACCAGTCTGATCAATTGACAAGGCTAGGAGACAGGAAAAAAAACTAAAAAAGAGAAAAAAAAAAAAAAGGATTGCTTTCTAACATATTTCAAGCTCTTTAAAATGTTAATATACATTTCTTGTTTTTTCCCTTAATATTTCTGGTTTCAAGTCAGTTGTCTACAAAGACTCTTATTAGCCCCATTTTTATATTTTGGGTAATTAAACATTTCTTTATGTATAAATATAAAGATATAGCATTTTACACTAAAGATTTTAAAACTGTAGGGTGGAAAAAAACCAAAATGTATATATACCACAGTTAATATCCACGTGTGTGTATGTGCGTGAGCGTGTGTATATATATATACATATTCGTAACTAAAACCAAAGAAATTGAGTTATTAAACAGTCTGTTGATTGCTATCAGACTAAAATATATTTTAAGTGCCATTGTTCTTCACTCTTCTAGTGTGATATATTCAGATGTGAAAATCACTTTATATGTCTTCTGCTCTTCAATAAATCTGAACCATTTTTTTAAAAATGGATTTCATGAAAATCTGTTCTTTGTGATGTTTGCTGAGAGGAATTACAGATTAATTTTTACAGTGATGAGAAAAATCTTAATGAAAATAGCAAAGTTTTAAAGATAGTCTTTATCCAATCTGATGATAAAATTCCAAATTGCAATTTTACCCTTTGACTCGGATTAATTAGCTTAAGTGCTATGGGGGTTTTTTTTATCCTTGCGTGATTTCGGTAGTCTCAATTGAGACTGGCTGGAATTCCAGCATACCTGAAGATGTGAAGCAGCTGGGGAGCAGAAGGCACATATCAAGTTGCCATTTGTTTTTCCTTCTAGATTGTGTGTGTACGTGTGTGAGTATTTGACTGTTTTCACAGCCTTTAAGAAAGTATTTGAGACAATGTATAGGCTATGTCTCTGTTGCTATAAAAATAATGCTGGATCTAGATAATGTTATAGAATTCTTTTCTTTCTCTCTCTCTTCCTTTTTTTTTTTCCCTTGTAATGCTTAGTTGGTAAGTATGCTGCCTGATTTCAGAGCTGTTGCTTCATTGCACATGACTAACTCATCCCTCTCTTTAACCTGTAGCATGAACAGCAGTTACATGATGAAATTCTGAATTCTGTTCCCTGTGCTCATCTGTTAATGCCCTTCAATCTTTGCGGTTCGTGTCTCATGTCTCACGCCTGTTATCTTTTATCTTTTCTCCTCCCCCTTCCTCACTTCTTTCCACTTCTCCTTCCTCATCACTTCTCCATTCTCAACAAAGAAAGAAATGCTGTGATATTTCTTCTCCTTCCAAAACCTCCACTAGAAAGCATTGGCCACATCAAGGTAAAGGGCAAAGGCTTGAAACGGAAGGTCTTTCATGCTAGCTGTGAATGGTATGCTGTGCAAAACAACAACGGTGACTTTCTATTCTCTAACTTCCATTTGAAATGCTTTAATTCCTTGTAAAATTAGAACAAGATAGAATTTCAGAAAATGAGAGTACGTGTTTCCCTGCTTGCCTCTTTTTTGTGTACGGCGCAGTGAGTCAGGCATTATCGTGCTTTTCCAGATTGTTTGGCAATGAAGGACCTAGTTCATGAACAGAATTGCTGTCACCAGCTGGGGAACAAATAACAGCCCTTTTCCCTCCCTGTCACTTCGATGGGTCGTGTCAGTTTGAACAGGATGGAAAATATTGTCTCCTCTCTTTGGAGCAGGCAGATGATGGACCAGACAGGGAAGAYGTCCAGGTTGCTAAATCATTTAGGTTTATGACAATATATTTTAAATGTACTGTTAGGCTTCTTTCTTGATGACCTGTGATTCTATTTTAGAGGAATCTTTCAAAATAAATTTCATTCAGTTTTGAATGTTCTTTTGCTCCCCTTATATATGGAACGTGTGCTGAGAGAGAGATCTTTAGTTCTGAGTATTGCATTATTATCTTAAGGAATTACCACTAGTAATACGGYGTAAAAGAAAGAGCAGACAACATCCTGGCTTACTGAAGTCAGCAGGGTTTATTTGCTATTGAATTCTACGGCCTAGGCTTCCAGCCGTAATTTGTGCAGGTCGAAAGCGATCAGTAGGGATTGGGGTAATTGAGTTCAGCCCCTTCGAATAGCTAATTAAAATATAGTTTGTAGTTTTGTATATGTGAGCCCACAGTGTTAATATTTATAATTATGTTAATGTTCATAATGCAGGAGGCAGAATACAATTCTGATTTCATAGTTTCTCCTTTTCCTTCGGTGGCTGTTTATGGAAGGGGTTTGGAGGAGGCAGATGCTGCTTGTTAGGAGAAGGGCTCTCCAGACAGGACCCAGGGCTGGCTGCAGAGCAGCGCTGGGTGCYCACCCTAAATCTCAAATTCATCTTGTTCTTTTTGCCAAGGATAAAGTGACTTGTAGCACATGTGCTTAGCACGATCTGTTCAAGCTTCTGCCTTGTGGGCCCCGTAGGAAGGCGCCTTTGGAAGCGGGGGGCCGTGGTTCGAGGGGAGGCTCTTTGCTCGCCCCCTTCGCCCCAACCCTCCAGCTGCATCCCCAGAGCTGCTCCACGTGCAATGAGCTGTTGCCCTCCGTGTTCTCCCTGGGCTCTGTGCTGGGCTCTGTGCTGGGCTCTGTGCTGGGCTCTGTGCCGGCCTCTGTGCCGGCCTCTGTGCCGGCCTCTGTGCCGGGCTCTGCGGGGTCGCGGCGCGGGGGGCTCCCCGAGCCTGCCCGGGGCCGGGAGCTGCCCGCTCCGGCGGCCGGCGGGACGGGGCTGCCATCCCGCTGCCGCCTCCCTGCCGCGCGGGGCGTTCGGCAGCCGCCGGCACCACCTTTCCKCTGGGGACGAGTGTGTGGCGGTGGCCCCGGGGCAGCGGGGTCCCCCGGGCGCCGCGGTGGCGACACGGAGGCTCCCGCGCACGGCCCCGGCGCTCACGGCCCCGGTTCTCTCCGTCCTCCGCAGGCTTCTGCCCAGAGACCCCGCTGGGAGAAACTCTGGCAGCAGCAGCAGCGGCAGCAGCGGCAGCGCCGGCGGATGGAACAGACTTAGCCTCTCCAATGTCTCCGCGGAGTAGCAAGAGCCGCATGTCCATGAAGCTCCGCCGCTCCTCCGGCTCCGCCAACAAGTCCTAGTGCCGAGAGAGCCGCAGCCCCGCGAGCTCCAGCACCTCCCGCTTCAGAAACTACATCCCTGGTTATGCCCCCTGCCCCCTTTCCTGCGTTCCTTTTAAACCGTGACACTGGAATTTTACTTTAATATTTTAGCTTTCGGTTTTTATCCAACTCCAGGCTGCTTTGTTTTATTTTTCTCCGTGCTGGTTGTTCTCCGCACCTTTTACCGCCCCGCATGGTTACGATACCAGTAGCAGCAGTAATTTGTAGCTCTGGTTGAGCCGAGTCAAACACAGAATTGGAGACTGCGGTTTGATTACACTATATTTATTATGCCCCATTGCAATTGTCTCTGTAACAAAGAAATAACTATGTACAATTTGAAAATGAATGTACAATTTTAAATTGCAGTTGCATTTGTAAAGTCCTTGTCAGATGTCCCGTTGTTAATGCRCAGGATGTGTACAGATTATTTATGTTGAGAGTAAAATAAACAGCCTTTCAAGCATTTCAGAGTCCAAATGAAATAACTTGCTAAGAGCAGCAGCTCTTTCCTCACAAAGCAATGTATCGTTTCATAGGTGCAGGTGATGCCAATAACCTATGCTGGAAAACCAGAAAAAAAAAATCACTGTGCTGAAATTCTACTCCTGCTTGGCTTCCAAATATTTTTATAATGTTTGCTTTTCAAAGTAGTATCAATAGTAAATGCCATTAAGTTTCATGTTTTGTAGCCTTTCTCACCAGGCTGCCAGCTCTCCAGATGTATATTATTGTTTCTTATATTTGAAAAAAAAAAAGAAAAAAAAAAAAAGGCATTTTCCTGATGTACATTCACTGCCCTGACGCTGTGTGTGTGCTGCGGCAGGAAAAGGATCYGCTCCGGGAGCCCGGCCTGCCCTGCTGAGGAGTCCAGCCTGGCAGGAGGGTAGTTCCCGCCTCCCACCCCGCCRGAGGGATTTTCCTATGGGAGATGCGACGCTCCCGTTTGGGGCCTGGCAGCCAACAAAATGCTGTGGCAAAATGTAGCATGGCCTCGGTACTGACTGCATGTGTAAATATGTCGTGTGAGCCTCGCTAGAAATATAAATTCCGTATTGTCGTTCATGTAGTCTCTACGAATTTGTAACGGTTAAAGAAAAGACATGCTATTTAATAATACAATAAAAATATTCTTACCACCTTTTGTATATCATTCATTCACCTCGGTGATTGGGTTCTTCATTTTATAGCAGGGCTTAGAACAGGGGGAGCAGCAAGTGTGATACACGGCGTAGCTTTCGTTCACGTAGGAACCGTGGTGTCCACACTAGGTGTTTAGGAGCCCTTTCCCTACRTGTTGCATGGGGTTGGGAATTGTTCCCAGGTCCAGCAAATGCAGCTCCTTGGGTAATGCCAAGCGCAGGGCTGGTTGCCCGAGGGCTGGCTGTGGGAGCGGGTAAAAACCACAGAGACCTGCAGCCCTTCTTGGCAGTGCAAGTAAAGATAGGAGAGTGGTAGTTTAAAWATATATATATTTATATATATAATATTWAAAACAGAAGAACCGTAGTGGCCTTCTCCCCAAGMGAATTTGTTTAAGGAGATAAATGGGTATCTTTATCTAAGCCTCAGTTGTCAATAAATGATTGGAAAATGCACAGCTTAAAGTAACATGTTTTATTTCTGGCATAGGAGAAGGGCGAGCTGTAAGCCACCTTCCTCGGGCACAAYACCTTGGCTGCTCTAGGTTATATAGGATTCAGTCATTCATTTTTTTCCACGTCCTGCAATCGAAACAAGGAAGAAGGTTTGCAAAGCGCAGCCGGATTCCAGCGCTTGTGCATGAACCCAGCGYGTGTGTGTAACCAAGTAGCAAACAGGGCAGTCACTGCTGGAGAGGCTGCAACATCCTGCACGCTCCTCATGGGCACCGTTACGGCAAAGGCTGCGGCTGTGACCAGCTCATCTCCCGAAACGAAGCGCCCGCTTTTCCCTCTCTTTTCCCCGCTGACTTGGAGCAAAGCACACGCCTTGTTCCAAGCCCGGTACTGAATTCGCTTGTTGTTATTCCTGGCCTCCTGTGCTGTCGCATTTGGAAAGGAGCAGAGCAGCGGGCGGCAGCCTGGGCCCCGGCAGCCCCATCCGTGCTCCGGGCTCGCGGCGGAGCAGCGGGAGCTGCGCACTCGGCTCCAGCAGGTCGGCACCTCTCAGCGTACAAGCAGGCAGCACGATTCATTTTGCAGACGTTTCGTTAGCTATTATAGGACTCGACATTGACTTAATATGAACGTTTACCTCCTTGACTAGTTTAATACAGGATACAGCAAACAAAACACGTCACAATAAATTAAACGTGGAAGCTTAGGAGGGGCTAAGGGTATGAAAACAAAGTAACTAGATCAGGCTCCTTTATCTGACCAAAAAAAAAAAATAATAATAATTTCTCTCTTTAAATATTCTATGTACAGCTGTACTTGGCCCCGGGGCAGGAGGGGGCTGCGGAAGGTGGTCGCGGAGCGGCCAGAAGACCCGCGGTCCCCGGGGCCGCCWCGTCCAGCCCCGCCGCGCTCCCGACTCCCGGCTCCGTCCCCGCCGGGCGCCCCTAGCAGCCCGGGCGCACGGGCACCTGGAGCAGCAGGACCTGCCTGCCCTCGGGGGGCGGGTGGCACTTGGTGGCGTGTCGCGCCAGGCCGGGCGCGCTGAAGAAGGTGGCGGGGCAGAGCTTGCAGGGGAAGGCGCGCGGCTCGGCGCGGGGCTGCGCCGCGGGCAGCAGCAGCTCGTCGCGCACCGCGTGCCACAGCCCGTGCTTGTCCCGCGTGGCGGCCGAGGGGAAGCGCGCCCCGCAGAGCGCGCACGCGAAGGCGAGCGCGGCGCCGCCGCCCGCGCCGTGCGTGCCCAGGTGCTTGCGCAGGTAGGCCTGCC
>NW_020456087.1:7058127-7092268 GCF_003342845.1 Nothoprocta perdicaria | reverse complement strand
CGGGCCGGGCCGGGCCGGACAGGGCGCGCGCGGCCGCAGCGCTGCTCCGCGCTTCAGCAGCCCCGGCGCGGCAGGTTCCTTTTCCCCGAGCAGCAGGAAGGAGGTTGCACCAGGCTGAGCCCCCCGCTGCAAGAAGAGGTTTCCTGTCCTGCCCGAAATGCTGCATCCCGTGTCCGTGTCCACACCACGGGTGCTCACCGGGCTCCTGGAGCAGCATGAGCTGCGGTGAAGCAAGTTGCGAAGGGGCCCAATCCTCCCTCCTTCCCGTCCTCCGCCCCGGTGTGGCGCAGGACACTGTGTGTCTTGGAGTCACATCCACGAAGCGGAGACGGTGAGAAAGATTTGAGGCCCTCTCACCAGAGCAGGCTTTCCTCTGCTGCTCACAATGCCGAAGCACTTGCCTATGTAGTTGCTTGGGTTATAGCACCTCAGCAAGCGCCTAGTCGTGTTTCACAAACTCTCCTCCATCATTTTCATGGCTGCACTGCCGAGTTTCAGGTCAGGTTGTGGAGCCTGTGGCCCAACAGCAGCCGGTGATCCCACATGCTTCATTGACAGGAATGGAAGAGCCGCACTGGAGCAATCTCTTAAGTCACGTAAATCACTGACTGCACATTTTTTTCCCCAATACTTGATCTGATCTTTGTACCTGGGCTTTCTCACTGGGTCCCTGGTCACACAGCCCTCRCCGGACCCTCTTCTCCCAGCAGTTCATAAACGGTGCTTTCCGTTTTCCCTGCTTGTGAGGGAATATTTCCACTAATCACTCACATACTGCAAAAAAAGCCTGCCATTGGGACTCCAGCTTCTCTTCTGCCCCGAGGGGTGAGGAATCAAATCCAGCATTTTCCTGTTTGCCCAACTGGGCATTTTCCTACTTGCAGAGGAGCAGCCAGAGGTGTCTGAGCACCAGTTGGGCAGCGGGTGCCTTGAGGGGCAACTGAGGAGCCCTGTCTTCTTGTCACAGCTCTTAGCGCAGCCATTGCTGCTTCCAGCAGATCTTTGAGAAAAACACCAGTAAACTGGGGCTTCCTGATGCTGTGGTGACCCTCTGCATGGTGATCCTAGTGCTTGGTGACTCTATAGGTGAGTTCTTGGCAGTGATCTTGGAGAAAAATACTGGCCAAATGGGGGTGCCTAATGCTGTGGTGATTCTACGTGCTGATCCTTCCCTGGGAAGGCAACGGGTGCTAGCACAGTCGGAAGAAGCGCGGGATGAAGCGGCTCCCTGATGGAAGCAGCACCGGGCAAGAGGGCGGCTGCGCCCGATGCTTTTGGGGCATGAAGAGAGAGGAGCGTGTGAGAGAGAGCAGCCCCGGCGGTGACGGGAGGGTCCCGCGGGAGGTCMAGCTCCCATGGAAAGGCTACAAGCACTTGCAGGGGCAGGACAAGAGAGAGAAGCGCCTCTGGCCACTTAATAAAAGGGAAAATGTACCCACAGCTTTAAAAAATAAGAGTTAAAAATAAAATAGAAAGGGCTATAAACAGAGGATTAAAGAGTTCTTCTCTTCTTCATGTTTCCCCTCCCCACCACAAAAAAAAATTTGAAAAAATGTTGTGGTAAATTTTTAGCCTGTCGAGTTTTTTGTATTTGGGGGTTCCAAATAAAGTTGACTTTCAAATCTCCCCTCAGCATCTGGTTTGTAATTAAAGAAGCAGTAAGCAGGAGGGCGACRGAGGCAGCCTCAGATGGCTGTCCCTGCAGCAGTGTCGCCGGAGGAGCGGTACCAGCCCGGGGCTCGAGCACCCACAGGAAAAACACAGGCTGCTTTTGGAGGCGGCTCGAGCCCCGTGGGAGCCGGCTGCCAACCCAGGTGCTGTGGATGGGCAAGGGGCGCTGAGGGGGAGACACCCGCCGAGGGTCGCCCCATGTGCCCCACAGGGAGAGGCGCCTGCTGAGAGGCGCCTCAGGCGCCCTCTGAGGGAGAAGCGCCCAGTGAGGGTCCCTCCTGCTCCTCCTGAGGGAGAGGCGCCCGGTGAGGGGCACCCCATGCGCCTCCTGAGGGAGAGGCGCCTGCTGAGGTGTCTCCTGAGGGAGGGGAAAGGCGCCTGCTGAGGGCCGCCCCACACGCCCCCTGAGGGACAGGCGCCTGCTGAGGGGAACCCCGTGCGGCCCCTGAGGGAGGGGAGAGGCGCCTAGTGAGGAGCACCTCACACACCACCTGAGGGACAGGCGCCTGCCAAGGGGTGCCCCACGTGCCCCCTGAGAGAGGGGAGAGGCGCCTGCTGAGGGCCACTCCATTCACCACCTGAGGGAGAGGCGCCTGCCAAGGGGCGCCCCATGCTCCACGGCTGCTGCCACCCTCACGGAGCTTCCTCTCCCCTGAGGACAACCCGCCCCGGGAGGCTCCGTGCCAGCGGCTGCTGCATTTTCTGCAGCACTCAAATGTTAGCAAAAAACCCTCAGGTTTATGTGAGGGGAGGTACGAAGCACTCGGGTCTGGGAAGGTCCTCAGGTGGGCGGGATCTTTAGGGCTTTAAGGCACTCAAATCATTCAGCTCCCTCCCGTAGGGCCAGCTGGGCTGGGGTGCAGATGCCACACGCAGAGGGCACTCCAYGGGTCTCACCCCCTGGGGAGACGGTCCCGAGCTCATACGGGTCATCCGAGGGCCCGGATGGGACCGCTCCAGGTTCCGTTGTCTCACGGCTGGTTTCAGCTGGGGTCCCGCAGGCTGAGGCCGTTTGCCATTATAATTTTGCTGCTAATGGAGTTATTTACTGATCCTGCTGTGTCATAAAACCGGGAGCTTTGGCTTCCTCCAGCACGCGATGCTCCGGGCTCTGTGTTCTGCAGGCATCGCTGCACGTTGCAGTTCACTGAAAAACACCACCCTCTCGCAGGAAAGTTACGGCACAAACAGCAGCCGTGGCCTCTGCCCGGGCTGATGGGATAAACGCGGAGCTAACGGGCTCTGCTCCCACACGGCCCTGCGTATATCCCTGGTATCCATAGGATGTTCCCGGGCCTCCCAGGACTAGCGAATYGGGACATATTTGTGCTGCTTTTCTCCTCCACACGGTGCTGCCATCAGCTGGCCTCCTTGCCTGCTCTGTGCCCCGCTGCTCTCAGACGGGGAAGAGGCTCCTGTGGAAAAGCTGCAACAAACTCGCACCAACTTCCCCAGGGAAAATCCTGCGCTGCAAGGGGGCAGAGGCAGTGCCCGGTGCCGGCTGCTCCGCACTCCCTGTCTGCTTTCCTCTTCTTTTTTCAGGTCCCATCAAATCCACAGCCCTGTCTCCTATCTGGGCACAGGTCGCTCCTTTCAGCTTCACTTTCCCACACAGAGGAATTGCAGGGATCACTGAGGAACAAGAGCAGGGATCTGCTGGCCATTGCAAAGCAGATGCCAACATAGGAGCTGTAATGATGAGCTGCAGAAGGGGCACATGGAGCACGAAAGACAGTGACAGGACAAACCTCAGGAGGAATGGGCACAAGGAGAAGAAGGAGAAGAGAAAGCGAAAGGAGAGGGAAAGAAAAACAGCAGAGGAAGCTGACTGGAAGCAACTGGACAGAATAGCCCTGGAAACAAGCAGGAAAGCTGCATTTGCAGGACCCAGAGCACATCTGAGCTGGATACCTGCGTCTCACCAGAGCATCAAAGAGGACCACAGCTCCGGTAAGGAACTAACTCGTGTCGCCCATCTCAGCTCATGAAATATTAAAGACAAGGGCAGGGAATAAGGAGCGTTGATCCGGAGATGCGGCTGCTCGTTCCGAACCACCCCCGTCCTGGCTCTGCTGCGACACTCCATGCTGATGTGGGATCTCYCTGTCTTCCTTCAGAGGCTCTGCCATCCTCATCCTCACGGAACCCTCCAGGCAGCGCCCGGGAGTGATGCCAAGGCCACTGCCCTGCCCAGGGCACTGGAGAAGGGAAAAGGGGCAGCCCAGGAGGGGCAGCAGCTAAAGCCTGAGCTCCAAACCCACTCTCCTTCCCGGGAATGGCAGGGAGGGCAGCAGCCCCAGCCGAGCACAGCGGCACCTTCAGCCCAAATCAGAAATCCTTCTCTTTCTYGAATCCAATAACAGAGCATCAATCATTCCTTTGGAAATATTGTTCCAGATAGSAGTTATCTACTTTTATTCCAAAATCAGACAAAGCACGGGGGYTTCAAAAAAGGCATGTAAGTGCCACAGACACGAATGATCACTGGCAGTTGCCATGCAAGATGCTCCAAATACTTCTGTTTTGCTTCTTTTGTGACATTTGATTAAAGTCTTGCTCTGCTGACTATTAATTAAAGCGTTTGTAGGCGAGGCCCAAATTTCACTCATCCCTCCCAAGTTCAGCAGCTCGATACTCCTCCTCCTCCAAATATGTTTTGCTCTAAATTACTGGCACCGTTGCTGTTGATAGTCAACATAATCAAACATTTGTAAGCATGCTGTCTCTTCAATCTGCTCAGTTGATGCACTTTACCTGATCTTTCATTAAAGTAATCAAAACACTTGCTGTGCCGCATCTAATGAATGTTGCATGTATGATTAAGTACTTTCATTCATATTGCAAGTTTGATTTAATGTAATCTGCCTTTCAGACAGCCATTAGCCCAGCTCCTGCGTGAATTCGATTAATTGGCTGAATTCTTCCAGATGTCCATTAAGTATTACAGGAATTTCTATGTAAAAAACAGCAGGGACTGTCTAGCAGAGAACCAAACAATGATATGTTATATTGCTGCCATGACTTACAAAAAGCTGGATTCATTTTCATTAATAAAACATCTGTACTCCTGCACAGCTATGCATCAAGATGCATTTATTTTATATGTTTATTTCTYTTATGACTATAAATAGTTAGTTAAACAGAAGCACAGTGTGTTCAGTTGGAAGATACACAAACAGAGATGTATTAGAAATGGAGATAGAAATGAAGAATAGCTGAGTTAATACTTAAAGTATTAGGCAGTGGTAACAAGCAAGGCAGTGACTGCTGTAGCTGCATGAAAGATGCTTTTTTATCAGTTACGAATCTGCAAAATAGTTATCTCCTGGGTTGAAACGCCCTATACCTGTTGTTTGTTTGCTAGCCACATCATACCTTTAAATGTGAGCAAAGAAAGCAGTCCAGCATTCTTATACGGTAGCGGGCGATGAGAAAAAAAAAAAAAAAGACATTATAATAAATACTTATGTAAAATCTTTTGTCTTAATTCCCCAAATGGGGATTTGCTCTTTTTTCGTTGTTGTTGTCTCTCCTAAAGCTATGGTTTAGAAAGGAATTGCCTTCTCTCCTGTGAAGCCAAGACCCTGGGAACAAGGTGTGACTGGGTGAGCGCTGCCCCGAGCGCGCAGGGGGTGTCGGTGGAGGCACCGGGGAGCCGCGTGAGGCTGCGGCTGCGCCTGCGAAACGCGGGGCTCGCACGCGTTGCAGCTCGTCCCTGCCATGCTCACACGCCTTGGAGCTCGTCCCTGCTCACACACCCTGCAGCTCGTCCCTGTCATGCTCAGGGAGGCAGCAGTTGGTCCCGGCAGGCTCACAAGAAACGCTCCTGCCAAGGACCGCACAAATCCATCCTTTTCCTTTCCTCCCCGCTGTGTCTTTGCCTGTTGCTACTCATCCTTAAAGTCAGACTGTGCAACAAGAGGAATTTGGACTTGYTAAACCACAATTGCTGTTTTCTTCTGAAAGGTCACATGGTCGGAGCCCTCACTAATAGCATTTGCAYGTTTTCCCTTGGTTTCTCTACTTTCCCCCTTTCTTGCTTTTGTTGCTGGGCTCTCCGCTCTCCTCCTCTAGTACACRCACACGTAACAGTCCTGAACATCGTGCACATATTTGGCTATATTCAAATACAGATCCTCTGCAATAGTTATGCTGTGAGCTCCTGCTCTGGCACCCATGTCACCTAACAAAACAGTGGCCCTTTGAAATGAGTATGTTTGAGTGACAATACCAAAATCCCACAGTAACTCACGCAACCGGTCCCATACAAGTGCCAGGGGAAAGCAAACCACACTGTCCTAACGYATGTTTTCCCCCGTAAGGATACGACCTGCCATGCTGGCAGCTTATTTTTCTTTAATCATTCTGCCTGAACAGAGAYGGGGCCCGTGAGGAGCCCCCATTGCCCCGGCTGCGTGCTGCTCACCGGCATCGCACCTGGAAATGCACGTGGAACCTGGCCCCCTGCACGTGCAAAGCAGAGGGGATCACTGCAAAAAAGAAAACTGTGTGAAAATCATGTATAGATGCCTAATACCAACAAAAAGAAAGAAAAAAAATAAAGAAATGGAGCAARGCAAACAAAGCCTTTGCTAATTTACAGGAGTGTGTGTTATTGAAGGACAAGTCACTACATCTTTTGAAGCCCGAGAGACTGAAAAATTAAATCAGTGGGCTTTGTTATTGATGTTTTTCTAATACAAATGTTTTGAAATCCCTGCCTTTCATGTGTGTCTTACAAATAAGCAGAAATGTGTGATGAATCATCTTAGCTTTTAATTCCTTTAATAGATTCTTATCTCACCCGCTAACATCTAAACAATTTTTGTTTCTGTAACAATCCTTTCCTCCGTGGTAAATATTGCTCTCAAGCAGCATCTTCCTTTTTGGACGTTCATTATGTTCACTCTGTGGCTGAGACTCATTATACTCAGTTATTTATTTAAAAGAACAAAATGACAGCAAATGCCTGCATTTATCATGTTTCCCTTTACACACTTGTAAAATCTGCTTCAGCAAGAAGGCCCATACTCTCTCACGGGTTTGAAAGACCAGCTGCCTTCCTTCATAACCATCACACCCAACAAAGACACAGTTAAAGGTTATGCTGCGCTCTGAATTTGTGCACTAAATGAGGCTCCACTGCTGGCAGTGGGAGATTTGTCAGAAAGGAAAATAATACACAAACTACTCTTTTTTTTTTTTTAATTGCAAACTTAAAATCCTTGGGAACAATTTTAAAGCAAATAAAGATGCCACTACAGAGCTTGCTAAAACATGTACATGAAACCAGTCCAAGAAACAGTTTGGATACCTAAGGACAGGCAGAAATTACCCTGAACCAATGCAGTGTCACCCCTTACTACCAAGSGGCCTGTACCCTGTCACACCAGAAAAAGCTCACTTTTTTATTTTCTTTTTGTGTGCGTATGTGGAAAAATTATCAGCCTCAAGGACAACACTACACCAGTCCAACACCGGTAGAGTTATTGTTATACACTCTTGTTATTCTTAAACAGTCTCAGCCCACAATCTCCTAAATCAGAAAACATGTCCTGTGGTGGCACCCACTGCTGTCCACATCAAAACACACCTAGCCCTCAAAAGAGAGGCACTAGCTGGCTCACAGTCCCAGCAAAGCTTAGTGAGCCAACTATATAAATTGTAATTATAAAATGGGAGAGCACCTTGGCCTCACTGAGCTGTAAAACGCATTTTTAAATAGGCCATTGATATAATAGACGCAAGATAAAAAACAAGGGGGAGGAGGGCAAAGGTTTGGCTGTGTGGCTGTTCTAGGAACAGGCWGAGAAACAGGAATACAGCTATTCAGGCAGAAAAATAATCTAAACYGAGGCTAAAAGATATGAAATAGAAATATGACAAGATAGCTGACAAAGGAGAGGTCAAAAAGACACCAGTAATTAATGATCAAAGGATAAAGAGCCAAGCACTTAAATAAAAGGAAATAGTAGGAGAGGGAGTAATGGTTCTGCAACTAGGAAAAAAGATTTTCRCAGAAATAAATGAAAATGAGTAAGATCTCAATAGGAGAAAAATGGATAATAGAGAAAGTAGAAGGACTGTAAATTACTGTAGAAATTCACCTGGAACAAAAATCAGTTATTTAGGACAGAAGGTGAAATACATTTTATTGACTGGATCAATTTTTTCAAAGAAGTCTGTAGGCGCACACCAGCAATTTTGCACTAATACTGTTTCACATCCAGTTTCTGTGCATAGAAAATACAGGTGAAAATGTCCACTGTGTTTTGCAGGTTAAAGACTGACAGAGCGATGCATTTTACTTCTGTTTAATCCTAAAAAGAAATCCTAATGGAAAGGGTGGGAAACACAGACTCGGAAAAATGGCAAGTATCAGATGTTCAAAAGATGTTTATAAACAACACACAGCAACAAGGCACAGCACCACTAGCATCTTCCCATATTTTGTACAGGGTTTTGGCTTCAGATAAGAGCAAGCGGGTACCGCAGCGTGCACAACCGCAGGGGACAGTCTACACAGCAGCGCCGCTGCAATCACCGTACCGAGCAATAGGTGCAATAGGGGTAAATGTCAGGAAAGGAGGAAAAGGGAAGGCCTGGCCTCCCTGCAGGCCCTGTGCAGGACACTCACACTCCCTCTGCCATAGAGAGAGGAAGAAGAGCTCATGAGATATATTGCTCTTGTTTCYTGCAACATCGCAGTTGATTTCCCAGTTGGGCCCCTTTTACTTTTCTCCAAGAACTGTATGAGATGTCTTTACAAGAAAACGGGACTATGTCAAGTGGTCTCTTAAACGGATCACAGTTATCGGATAATCTAAACCCTCCCCGCTGTGGCTGTGTCCCCTGGTGCTGGCTCCGCACCCCTGTTGTCGCCGGACGCCCTGGGACGCCCGTCCCTGCACGGAGGCACACGGGAGGCAGAGGCCATTTCACCTGCTCTGCAGCAGGGGCGGCCGCGCTGGCGCTTTGATGCCATGATGCAGCAACACAAGCCCTCGGAGCAGCCAGCGGCGCCCCGGGCTCAGCAGAAGGATTAATAACCGCACGATCCCGGCACCCGGGCTCACACGCTCTGTTCCCAGGGGCTGGGCCAGCGCACCGAACTTCTTCATGGAAGCGAAAGCCGAGGTGCCGCTGGCCGCACCGGGAGGCAGCGAGGGGCGGCCTGCGCCCGGGGGCCGCGCAGCCACCTCGCCTGGCCCAGGAGGCCGCCTGGAATGGCCGCTCTCTGCCAGGAGCCCTGGTCTTGGCAGACACAACGTGGTCTTTACAGAATTAAGAGTATATTCCCGTGTCATCTCTGAAACGGAAGAAGAAAACGAGCCAGCTAAAGGAGCCGAGGGGAGGCACAAAGCCCCTGAACGCCATAAGTCACACGGCCCTCACCCGTAATCTCCCGGTGCCCGAGCCCTCGGGGCCTTAATCTCTCTCAACAAGGGGATGATCTGGGAGTTGTATCTTTTCAGGATTTACTTTAACACTCCGGTGCACATGTCTTCCAGGACGATAAGAGCTACTTAGCATGTCCTGAATTTACATTTTTATAGCCATTCACTTCCTAGCCTTGTCTCCCTCACCAGGGGCCTTGGGGACTTGCCCTCCATGGGCCAGTGCAGCGGCTTGTGAGCACTGAACACCTCCTGTCATCCACCTCTCCCCTATAATTCAGTTCTCCATATTTCAGTTCATGTCTGTGTGGACTCTGTGTCCAGTGGAATGACATTTTCTTTGAAAGAAGCCTGTTTTCTGGTTCTTTGCTCCTTCGAAAGGGAGAAGTGAGCCTGTCATCAGCTTTCCTCACTTTAATTGTGATGTTTTCTTCATGCCCAGTAATCTCCCATGGATGTGACGATCAATTCTTGGGACAAGGCTAGATGAACAGCTAGCACATCTGAACTGAAAGCAGGAAACAGACATGAAACTGAGAGAAAAAGAAAAAGCTACAATGAAAATGAGCACAACCTTTGCTTTACAGTTGATAACGYGCCTTGCTTTCCCCATCAACACTGTGTTCTCGTTCTTCCCCTATGTGTCCAAGGAGTTGCTTCATTTACAAACCAGCTCCCTTCACATTCACAGAGCACCCTTGGCTCTTCTTCAGCAACACACAGCAGTTGTCATTAGCTGGAAAGAGTTTTTTTTTGTTTTCTGGCAGGGAACCATCTCAGCATTATCAACTGCAGGCTTTCAGCATAAGCYGTAACTTAGCAAGATTTTTCCAAATTTACAACAACAACACAGGGCAGTCCACCCACATGAGAGTCATCCCCTGGCCTCAGATTTGGAAAGGCAGGACAAGGGGAAAAAGTAGGAAACATAACAACAATATTAATTAAACRTAATTTAAATAAAATTATTAAAATCCCACATTTTTAAAATGATCAATATTTTTATTAATATTGTTGTTGTTTTTTTTCCCTTATCCATTTGTTTTTACAGTGTACGTTATAACCTCTCTGAAATCATAGTATATTAAAACTTACAAGAATATAATGCATACTGCAATTCTTTTACACAGATAGTAAAAAAAAAAAAAAAAAGGCTTATTCTTTTCTTTTCCGTGATTGCTTTAGCTATTGTTTAAGCAATTAGCTCTATTTCTGTGAAGGTTTGTAAAAAACAAACTTGGCATTTGCATGCTGAGTACCTGCTGCAGCAATGGTCAGGCTTCCCTAAGTCTGTCTCCAGAGTCACTGCATGAAAGCCATTAAGGCAGCAGAGAAAGGACGTGAGCACATCCCTAACAGCTAGAAATGGCACTTACTAATTTTATGCATACCTGGAAAGTGGGATAGAGTTAAAAACTATCATTATTATAATCTGACAGGAAAGTATAAAACGTCTCAATCAAAGCTGCTCCTCCAGAAATCCTGCCTATTTCTGAGGATATCCTTCTGCTACAAGAGGTGTTTCCCCTTTCCCATCTGCACATTTCAGGAGGCAGCATCCAGACTGCATGCAGGGCTGGAAGGATGGGAAGGATGGAAAGAGGGGTCCCTATTTCAGCTTCAGAGGCTGCACATGCTCTGACTGTCCATTTGAAACAAGAAAAAAAAAACACATTGAGTCTGGCTTAAAATATACTGAGAAATGCACTAGGGCACAGCCAGCCAGGTATAAAGAAGTTAGGATAGAAACACATCCAATTAAATATATACATACACACACACACACACACACACACACACACACACACACACACACACACATATATATAACGGTTTGTTCTTCATTTCAAATTATTGTCATGGAAAAAGAAATACAAAAGAAAATAGAAATTATTCAGATAAAAAAGAGGGGAAAAGTTGTCTCTCAATCAATATCTTTCAGATTTGGATTTTGTTGTTGTTTTCTTTTCCAGCACATCGAAACACAAACACAAATTTCTATTTAGTTRGTAATCCAGATTTTATGTCTCATAAAACTTTTCATCAACATTAAAGTAAAAAAAWTGCCAATAAAATAAGAGCTACAAGGGTTTCTACTAGGAAGAGTTCTGCAGCAGGCAGCAGAACTTCCTGCTAATAGCCCCTTATCCACAGTGCTGTGCGAGAGAGAGAGGTGAAAAAACACCGTTATAAGCAATATGTCCATTTAATCCGTAACATGGGAATGTATTTCTGCTCTTTTTCCCTCCCTAGATTCATTTTATGTTCCCATCAGAAGGTTAATTGTGTTAACAGGAGTTACGGCCACAGGGGAAGGATGTGATTGAATGCTGAGTGCAGTTGTAGCTGATAACCTCCGCGAGAGGGAAAGGGCACAAAAAGGGGTTGATCTCCTTTAAAGGGGATGTCAGTCATTCGGGAAAAATGCAGCTGTGGGAGAAACAGCCCTATCTCCCAGGACGCGAAGAGGAGAAGCTATCAAAATAATCGGGAGCCGACACTCATCCCAGGTTATGTGTCTGTGCCTGTGGGGCTGACAGCTGACTCGGATGCGAACGACTGGCTTTTTTGTGTGCTTGAATAAGCAGCCCCTGCCTCTATGCACATTCTTGAAGACTGATCAGATGGAAAGAAAAATGTACAATTAGCAACAATAGACCCTAAATAATTATGCCTCTGAACAGCTGGTATGAAATCCTGAGYTCTTTTAACTTGGTAGCCAAACTCAGGTAGGTTGAACTGGGGACATTGTTGCCTCTCAAGGTTTTAGTTATGACTAGCAGTAAGGTCTTTCCTATATATTTAATCTTAATAAAAAAATATGAAGAGGTCCACATAAAAATTTAGAACTTCCTTCCCCATGGATAATATTTGCCTGGTTATATCCACAATACATAAACTCTCCCCTGTAAGAGAAATAACATAGTCAAACCCCAAGCATTTAAGCTTCTATTTCAGAATGTCCAAATGTAAACCTGGCTGTGTTTTTCTTTTTCCTAGAGCCTCCAAGTGCAAAAAAAGTTCTGCAATGTTAGCATCAATGGTATAACTTGAACAAAACAACCAAAATGCTTATTGACTCGGTAGCRAGGAAAGACAGTTTGAAATATTTGATCCTAGCACCAGCTAAGCAAGTATGTGCAAAGTGTAAAGCCTGCACTTGTTGATTTCTGAGATAAAAATCAATAAAGCTGTCCATAACCTATAACTCCTTGGCTTACCTCTCCATAGAGATCAAAAGAGAGTAATTAGATTTCTGCCTGACTAGCAGGGGTAGAAAACTGTTTCATTTTGGATCAAAACCTTCCCAGTGGATTACACCTTCTATCTACTGCCTATCAACACTTAACAATTGCTTCTGTATTTGACTTTGACAGAACTACCAGAATGTTACTGTCTAATTTTCAGTGCAGTTGATGCAAGGTTTTGAAGCTTTATTCTAGTGACAGATTTTAAAATTAATTCTTCCCACTTCGTATTTTACATTTTTACTCTGCTGGGTGTTTTGTAACATCCAGTCTTGGCAACGTTATAAATAATTAAAAAACAAAACGACAGTAGCCATCCAACCCCTAATTTACAACAAGCAAAAAACCTTAATCTATTATTAATGATCCAGTCTCTGGATCACAATTCTAAACAAGCAGTTGTCTGCCTTGGATCATCTTTGCATTTCATTTTCAAATGAGGTTGACACTGTTGCATATATTTTCCTCAGATGACATTTTAATATCACCAGGTACTATTTACCTGCACAGATGATGACTACTTCAAATATGACCTCCTTCCTTCTGTAAGCACAGTGAAATTAAGGGATGAGCAGAAAACAGGTCATATTTTAAAATAACAGTTTTATAACACTTGCTACTATCACTATATTCTCACATTTCAACAGTCCTGAAGTCTTTCTATAATAATGGCTCTTAAAAGCAAAGTGTCACTCTGCATTTTGACCTTCCTTAACTCAGCAGCTTTTCGAACAGTCTGAGAGCATGAAATATCAAATAACAAATAGTGCTCGCAACAACTTCACGTTCCAGAGAGAAATTAATCTATTGGAAAATATGTGACAGCTTAAGTTCAAGTTCCATGTAATGAGCTGCTTTGATGGACAGAAGCAATAAATTCATGCCCCAATACAGAGGACTTTGTCAGATGAAGTCCAGATCAAAATTACACACCCCCAGCCTCCCAGCAACTTCTGTTCTACTCAGAATGAGCATTTGAGGGCATTTGTTTTTTCGTTTGCTTACCTCCTTATAGGATTAGCAAAACTTTTCATTCTCACAAGTCTGAKCATTTTAAATATTAAAACTTAACTTCTTAAAGAATAAGTTCAGTATTTCAGTCTGGTCAGACTGTATATTTATTTGTGCAAATGCCTGTATTACCTAAGACTTGAGCTTAMCTTAATGGTATGTATTTAGACTCCAAGTCTCTGTGAGTTGGGGCGTCTTTCACTGTATCGTGAGCAGGATAAACCACCCTAATCTCTTTCTAAAAGTAATGTGTATTACTTGTAGTTACTTCTTTGGCTCCCTGTGGTTCACTTGCTCTCACAAAATGCACAAACACGAACAGCTGTGTGCTGTTGGAAGATAATCTCTGTGTCACCATGTCCAGACACCAAAAAAATCCTCCAGCAGTGGCAGAGAGGAGATCCTTGGAGGCTGGAGCTAGGAAATTTATGTTCTTCTCTGCTTACCCCAGTACTCACACCAGGGAAATCCATGAAGACTGTGCGGCAGGATCCCRTGCTCCTCCACGAGTGGAAATGAGGAGGGAGGTGGAGGCAACATGCTAGTCCAGGATCTCCTGTGGGTTTCCAAGTTTGCAGGGCCCTGGACCTTGCATGGTCGCAAAGATAGGGAGAATCCTCTCCCCAAAAGGTCATCAGACCAGCACAAGGTAGGGCCTCAGACTTGAGACAGTAAATTGTATGACAGCCTTGCGTTGCACAACCTCATGTTGAGAGGCAAGATGCCCCTCTTCCTCTCTSTAAAGACTTCCTAGCTATGGCACAGGAGATCTGCAAACATAGATTACTGGAAACTGCTTCATCACCTCGGTTCACTTATGTGGACCCAGCTCATCAGGGATTTTGTCACYGTGTCCCACACTCTTCTGTGTGGGATTAACACTTCTAGGACAGCTCTCTGYTTAGAAGACTGTTTTGACAGGGACAGTTGTGGTGATGGCACTGGGTGCCTCAGAAATCTCCCTGCCATGGCTGAGCTGTGGACAAGCATCAGCGCTCCTCTCCAAAGGCAAAAAGAGCAACACTTGGTGTTTGGTGATAATTGTGCTCAGCACGCCCAGAAGAAACATCACCAAGCAGCAGTGAAATGCTCTATTTCTATGRAAATACATACAAAATGGTACAACTTACCCCTCATTCTCTCTGTCCTTGCCCAGACTTACATGTGCTCGCTGAATCCAGACCACCTCTGAATCCAGACACTGAGCAGTCAGTTCCGGTGGCATTGTGCAAGAATATGATTGCCTGTGAAATATGCCAGTAAATACTGTACACGTATATCACAATTAGAAACCATTTTTAATTTCAGGACCATCAGCTCACTGTAGGTTTCCCTACAGTTCATTCCGCTTTAAACTAGATCCAGTTCTCTCTGTGGTTTCAATCTTCCTCTAGTGAAACATCTCTTTATCCAATCTTTATGCTTTATCAGTTTCCATTAAATGCTGCCCACATGCATTAGCTTTAGAACAGAGACAGTAAAGATTTTCCATGTTGCATCCATAGAGGAGTTACACAGGCAGAAACAACTTTACGTGTAGTTCCACAGCACAATTTCCAAGTGRCAAAGCTAGCTAAAGATCATCCCACCCTTCTTCCCAACCCATCCCACCATCAACTCAGAAACAGCTGTATCATCATGGCTGCTCAACTGCTTAAACTGAAGAAGAGACTCTTCAAATACATTCACTACACAAGAAATGATAACATGGAACAAACCTGCATTTTACAGAGGGGCAGAAGTGTCAAAGGGACTGAACTGCACTCAAAAGAAAAGTTCTGATGTTTCTGTTTTTTGCAGACCATCAAATAGTCAGAAAGAGATGCAGGAAAGACASCAGAGGGAAACGGCTCAGCAAAGAGCATATCTCCATGCCTAATTTTAAGGGGCGGGTTACACAGTTTGCTAAATTGGGACCACTGACCTAATTCCAAAATTATTTGCATTTTGTCCCATAGTTAGGGACAACAATTTTATTAGACGAYCTTACACTTAAGATGGACTGTTAGAAAATAAGTGACACCATCTTAGCACAAAGTGGTAGTTCACCTGCCATCTCCAGCACGGCTTGGGGACACTTCTTGGTGCCTCAGCAGATTCTGATTTTGCCAATGCGAACAGCCCCCTGCTCTCACTGCAGCTTCATTCTTCCTGCTCTGTGGGGAGGCAGCTTTCTGTCTTTGCTCAGGTCCCACCGCTCAGGGAGCGCTCCCCGGACACGCGACGGGCTGAAACCAAACACAGCAAAGCACTGCACGCTGTGCCGAGGTGCCCTTTCTCTCCATCCTGGTTTGGACAGAACGTGACTGTGTGCAAGGAATGCACAGGTCCTGGCTCACGTGCACRCGTTGAGCGCGGCTCTCCGCGTGCCGCCGGCTCACGGGCATTGGAATTGCACACGAGCTATTTCCAGGCAGCCCGTGTTCTTAGACCTTTCACTGTAGATGCCAATTAGAAGATTAGCGTCTTTTCTCTCCCCTTCTTTGCTATTAAATAGTCACACAAAAGCTGAGCTGACAAATTGCTCTCTCTATGGTGTTGGACAAAGACAGACAATAGATCAACATCATTTACTATACTCAAATCCTATTAATCACAGATTAATGAGAACATGTCTAGGGGGGAAGAAATTACCAGAATGTGGGCATATTGGCTTGTTACTCATGTAACATCTGCTGTAGCTTTACCTTTAGTGTCATGTCATCTTTTATCACATTGAAATAATGTTTGCTCCAGAAACATAATTAAGATAATGGGTCCTTCCTTTAACAATTACTGAGGTACTGCAGGATTATATTTCTCAGACATTTGGTTTAAAGAAAAAAATCTCGCTTAACTAATTTCTGAATGTTGCTCTCTATCATTATGTGATTAATAAAAACATATTTATAGACATTAAAGAAAAAATATCTTTAACATTGTTAATTACAACATTATGCATTGCCTTTTTCCTCTGACAAGSAAAACTAGAGTTTTCCTTTTGCCTGTTAAGCTTAAATATCTCTTACTGTTTTGAGAGCAACTATTAATAATTTCTCATCAATTCATATTACAATATTCAAGCATGATGCCTGTTCTGATAAATATGCACTTTTATAATCTTATTTGTAAAATAATTCTATAGATGAATAACTCATCGCTTTGGTCTTGATTTTTTTTTCTGTTGTTGCTGTTGGTAAGGAAGACTGTTTGTACAGAGATCAACAGCTTAATTTACACACTGACTCAGTGCATTTACCCACCTACCCTCACTCGAATCCTCTTTCTGAATTAATTCCTCTTTTTGCCCTTAAGACCCAAAATGTGAAGTTCTGGTTTTAAGTAATTAGTATTCTTCATGAGGCCTCCTAATGCTGTTATCCTCAATATGGGGGAAGCTACCGCGAGGATAAATAGCAAAGCAATTACATCCATAATCAGCCAATAAATAAGCAGGGACTGCAGTGCAAACACATATTTTTAAAAGTAATAAATTAATTGGCCCTTGCTCCCCTCGTCCCAGGCATTTGCAGTCTCTGCTGGAGAGCGGCAGGGATTAGGGCCGGGGCAGTGCGGGATTAGCGCTGTGACCCCCTTGTTTCAGCACCGTGGGGCGGGACAGCTCCCTAATTAAATCTTCATCAGCACTAATGAGCCCCGCTCCACCTCTTGGTTGTGGCCGGGTCACCTTCCCCTGCACCCCAACTCGCCTGTGGTGCCCAAATCCCCTCTAAACCCATCCATTAATGCGACCCATTCAGGCCCCACTTCTATAGATGGTCCAGCATGGAGCTACAAAGATGATGAAGGGACTGCAGCATATCTCATATGAGGAAACAATAAATGAGCTGGGCCTCAATAAGACAAGATTGAAAGGGGATACYATCAACATGTGCAAATACTTGAGGGGAGAATGTAGGGAGGAAGGAGCCAAACTCTTCTTCTTGGTGGCCAGCAATAGGACATAGGTCCCCTCACCACCTGGTGACAGAGTTAGCTGAACTGGGACACTCACTGTTCCTACAGAAATGAGGTCACTGTGCTTGAAATATTTAAATATTCATGGAGAAGGGGGGAAGATGGAGGTCAGCTTGCTTGGTGGCTAATACAAGAACCAGAGGAAAATCTAACCATCTGTTCTGGTCCATGCTCCAAGAATGGGTCACCTCAAGCCGTTTGTTGTTTGTAGTTGTTGTACAAAGCATCTTACAGCAGGGCTACTCTGATAGCAGCAATGTCCAGCAATGTCGGCCTTCAGGAAAAATTGCCCACACCACAATTACTTTAGCATAAAATCTCCTATTTATTACACCTCTTTCAGGGACCAAGTTCAGTTTAGTGGTCTGGTTCCCCATGGGATGGCCGAGATGGAGCTGGTGCCTGCGTGTTGCTCACCAGGCCCAGTCAATGTAAGCAAGTTGGAAAGCCCTGTGCTCTAGCCCTGTTTTAAGCTGCTCAGGGGGCCATTCACCCATGGGATATAAGACTAGTGCTAAGGCCTTCCGAACAATTTGTATCTGGGAAATGAGAACAAAACAAGTGGTTGCAGCAGTGTTTAGTGTGAAGTTTGCCCTGAGGATTTCAGCACACTTGGAGCAGCTGGTGACSGATCACCTCCTAGGAATGGGGAGAGCCCAGCCTAGTGCACAGGCTGTAACACGAGGAAGCCTAGGTCTGTGCCTGCTGAGCCCCAACCACGCTGAAGTACTTCAAGATGCAACCCTAAAGAAATATTCGGATATTTTGGACTTTAATGCCCAAAACAGAGGTACTTGTAAAGTTGGAAGACTTGGGATAGCACCCACACAGAGCAGTCTTGAGGATTAGATTTGAATTTAGGTGCCTAACTTCTGCCTAAATTCTACATTCTTTTGTGGCCTGTAAAATGGGCATCTGCAGACTTTCTAAGTGGCTGGGAGGATAAAAGTATTCATGGTTTTGAGGTAATGGTGCTAAAATTCTGGTAATGGAGAGCCAGAGACAGATCAGGGCTGCTTACTCACACTGCGCTTTCTTTCTCAATAACTAATAGCATGTCTAGGCTTTGATGTTGATGGGTAGGCAGAAGAGTGGTCTTGATTAAAAGCATTAATTTACCTCTCTGAGATAACAGATTCATATACACTGGTCTAAATCAGAAGTAACTCCATCAAAATAAACAGCCCTCGGGTAAAACAGGTGTAAAAGAGAAGAGAACCAGGCCCTGCATCTAGCAGATATATGACAAGGTAAATGGGTGAACACAGGAAAGTGAATTATTGTTATTATATGTGCACATTACATTTGGTACCATTAAAATCTAATGCTACAAAGAAAATACCTTTCAAGCTTGCAAACTGTACACAATAGTGACTGCCAAGAATTCTTCAAAATCGGTGAATGTTTCATTTGTAAATGTTGTCTTGATTGCTGCATCAGTGTAAATCAGGAGTACCTTTATTGGCATAAAACTGACAGGAGAAAAAAATGTAGGTCTGTTAGTGTTAAGGAAATTAACTGAGACCCATTGGCTCAAGAAAACATTTACAAATTTTGAATTACATTTTAAATGAACATTTAATTTCATAATTTGTCACCTTAGATAATAATATTAAGAGATCTATGCTGATACAAACCATTGTGTTAATTATAGTAAAGCCATCAAATTAAATTAAATTTCTAAAATCAATAAGCATTTCTCCAACTACTGTCCCTAATGACAGCCATACATTTCATTCAGAGTTTTATTAATGCATGTGTTATATCTGTCACCTGCCTTGGCTGTGAGCAAACCTACTATATGTTAATTCACACCTGATAACAATCATTTTTTTTGTACTTATCTTCTAAACCTGACGATATGTCAACACCTAGAGAAGGCTTTCGTTTTGTTTAAGGATTTTGATTGTTTTCATTGTTTTTCTTTTCAATTTCCTGCTAAATGACTCCATTCTGATGATTTTAATTATCATAACTCACAATATAAACAAAGAGTAAAAAACTTTACTCTCTGGTATAACCTCTAGACATATTAGAAAGTAATAAAATCTGAACAAATTATCTTTTAGAAATTTCTCTTCTCAGTGCAAGGGGAAGTTTCTCTCACGCTTCCACCCAGATAAGCTATGGCATGAGCCATGYGGTTATCTACACCCTCCAAAATAATGTACTTACACTGAATTTAGACCTGACCTTCCAGAACATTCACCCTCACAGCAAGATTTCTGTTTATTGCATGTTTTCTTGCTGTGCTTCACAGCTGAAGCATSATCTCCTTCCACAGTTGCTCTCATGACAAACTCCCAAGGCACTACAGAGGTTGCGGTGAGCGCATTAACACCTCATGCTAATTTTCAGCACACCAAATCCCTGCAGTCCTGCCTCCTTCCCCCACCCCATTGTCAATGAACTTTTCCAAAGCAACAAAACCTAATTACGTTTTAGCTTCATTACAGAGAAAAGTGATATATTCTTTATTTATGGGAGCCAATTTTCAAGTTGAGTTGCAGGTGTCATTGCATAGCGACTGCTTCTGCAGAAAAGGCACAACTACGGCAACATCTCAGAAGAACATTTTTTTTTTTCCTTAGTTCTCTCTTTCTTTAATTGATTTTGAAACTATTTTTTTTCTTTTAAAACCTTTTGTGTCACACAAACTGACTTTAGGAACATGAGGTCAAGATGTTCCTGCTCATCTCGCCAAATTTTAGCCATTTAAAAAAAAAAAAAATGGAGCTATCTAATCTAAATGGGTCTGTTAGCCTCTGTTAGTGGGTAAGTAGATGTGTTCAGAGGACATTGCCTGAAACGGGGGCTCAGATGGGCCCCTTCATTCCCCTCACCACACAACAGGGAGGGAACGCGGACAACTCAACCAAGGCAGGATGAATATATCTATAAACTCTATTTTCTATTTTTGTTTAGCCCACAGAACTCCAAAGTGAGTCCAAACTCCACCCCAAAGACAAAACCCACCATTGCATGAGGTGGAAATCTCCAACAGAACAGATAGACCTGAGGAAAGCTGACAAAAGAGACCCTGAAAGGTAATAAAAAAGTGTTATAGTTGAGACAGGAAGAGCAACTATTAAGGGGAAACAGGAGTTATCAGGCTCCAAAAGGAGTTCTTTTCTTTTTTTCTTTTATTTTTGTGAAACAAAATAAACACCCAACACACCCAAGTCAGCCTACAGGACTTTGTGGGTCTTCACTTATCTTTAGCAGTAACAATACTTATTTTAGGTAAGTATTATTATTTCTTTTCCCATCAAAAAAAAATAACAGCTTTTATTTTCCATCTAGAAAAGTTATCATAAAACGTTTTTTCCACTACRAGAATACTGCAGATAGGAGATCTTATGTAAGAGTAAAATCAAAGAAAGGGGCATTTACATCTTCACTTAGATTCTGCTCTATGTTAGTAAAGAACACGCTCCCTTGAGAGCATTTTGCCATTTGGTTTTGACCTGAAGAGCCTCAGCTTCTGTTCCATGTCCAGCTCTTGTATGAGTCAATCCAATTTCCTCTAGTGAAAGAGTTGAAAATTGGGGTCTGACGTAGAAATTTCACTGGACAGTAAGTGGAGCTACAAATAAGGCCCAAGGGACCCTCAGGTATCACCCCAAAATGGGCAGCAGTCTGTGCCCTCCTCTGAACCAGSAGCTTTTCAGGGGCAGCTCCAGTGCTACTGCTAGAGCAGGTTTGCTGCAGAGTGGTCTGTCTCCTTGTGCACACAGGAAAGCATCCAGTAGGATGGCTTATGGTTAAAGATTCTTGAAGATTGCCATAAGATACCTCATTTGGACATTTTTTTTCCTGCTCAGTATTATCTGTTTTAAAAACATTCACTTCACTCACTAAAGGTCCATCCAGCTCAGTATCTTGGCTCCTACAGAGGCCAAAAGCAGTTGCTCAGGTATCAGGAAAGCATGAAGTGATACATCCCTTCAATGTCCTCCCAACACCTGGTGATCTTGGCTTGGAGTGGCAGTTATCACCATCATCATCTTCATCATCATCTTCATCATCTTCATCCTCATCACCACAGCTTTGAATGGAAGTGCCTAAATTCAGCCCAAGCCCTGGGATTACCTCCCATCTAGAGCTGGAGGCACATCTGAGAGGCATTATTTGGGCATCCCTTTCACTGGGGATTTGCCAAAGCAAATACTAATTAAGGACCTTTAAAGCTGTTCCTAAAGACTTATACAGTAATATTCAAAAGATATAACATTACTGAATGTTCATTAAGCTGTAKTATTTAGTCTAATTTTAATGTTACTACTTAAGCATACTAAAAAATTTAAAGTATCCATAACAGCTTTTTCTTTTTAAGAGAAGTAATCAGTAAAACGACCTTCTTCCCCYACTAGGTGTTGAGGAACAAAGCAATGATTCCCTTTCTCAGCAGGAGACTCAATTAATCTTTTCACATACACATCAAGGAACTATTGCACATACTTTACCCTGCTCTGTATTCTTTCTGAAGGGGAAGAAGGAAAATAGAAATCAAGAAGACTGCAATGTACTTAGTAGTTTTACCAGGGAAGGCTTTTGACAATCCTTGCAAAATGACATTGTGACGTTGACACATATTTGAAAACCAAAAATAGGGTTTTCAACTCAGCAGTCAGTATTGCAAGTGGCTTAGGAAGCTGGATTTGGACCAAGACCCTGGTRCAAAGATTGAGGTCATTCAGTGGCTTCTAGCAGCTGCTGACGAAGGCACAGGAGCAGGACAGAGGGGAACAGCTTAGGAGAAAAGCAGGTGGAAGCGACAAGGATGATGCAGAAGAATCTAGGTGAGATTTTCAGGATCAGGGTGCCGAGATGGTCATATGTGAAGATCAGCAGCAGGGRCACCTCTCTCCCCCGACAAAGGTCTTCCTTGTACTGTCACACACAGTCAGGCTGAACAGCGGGTTTTATTCTGAAACACAGTGACACAGCKGCCCAGGGCAGTGTCTCAGGCAGCTGAACCTAGAGGCATGTCTGCAGGTCCAACATCTCACTCCACCAAGCCTTTGATCTGCCTRATATTAAACACGGCTACAAGCAGCTGCATTGGGCTTTCTAGCAGTCAAAATGCAGTAAATTGCAGRCACTGTTGGGATGTGCAGATGGAGCAAGTTGGCCTTCCTTGGAAAGCTGTTCTACAATTATGAAAGTGGTTTATTAACATGGGAATGCAGCTCTATACTGCACTGATCACTAAGGACCACTGGTACTAAGATCAGAAGGCATTAAGGATCTCTGMAATACACTTATTGATGGCATTTACATCATATTTAACAGCAGCTGGAGGTTTTAGCTACTCACTTCTCTCTGGCTTGAGATATGGGGCATTTCCCGAAGGGCACACAAATTCCCTTACCCAAAATACCTCCAGAAAGCTCCAGAGCCCCGTGAGACAAGTAAGCCTGTGAGGTAAGTAACTTTTACAAAGGCTTATATAGAAGCTAGGAAACTATTTTGGTTATTATTTGTGAGGACATTCTTGCGTAAAAAGTATCTTACCTCTGTTTTGGTATGTTTAATGCTTTCTTCTGTGGCTTTATTTTTACTATTTCTTCTCAGTYTTTGCCTATTGCTTGTAGTACTAAGCTAACAGCAAAACAGTGAGAGGCAAACACGGTTCCATGCAAACATCCCCCAAAGATATCTGGGGCTCAGGAACAACCTTGGTGCTTCAGCCTCGTATCTCAGCAAAGCACAGACTGGGAAATAGGCCTCTCAGCTGTGCCAAAAATGCCAAGAGACTTTGGCTGGGCCAATGTCGATATATATATACCTGGAACACACAGGGAATGATTGTTTGATTGTTTGGGAATGATTGTTTGATGCGTGCAGGGACACAGCAGGTTTGCTTCACCGAGAGGTACCTCAGGGAAGCTGGCTTGCTGCAGCAGAGCATGGCTGTTCGCTTGGGCTGGTCACCCAAGCCAGGATCAACCCTGTGGCCTCGGAAACCCCTCAAACTCCTCGCCGGAGCAGTTCCTGCGCGGCAGAGCGTGTCTGCCCGGCAAGGGTTCGTTTTTCTGCGGGCTCAGGCGCCGCTAGAGGGAAACCCATCACCGCCCTGGGCCGCTCTCGGCGCGCGAGGCCTGCCCGGCCGGAGCAGCAGCCTTCCCTCTTCCAAGGTGCGCGACCTACCGCTTCCCAGCACGGAAACAAGGACCTTGGCACCCTTCCTAAAAGCTCCAAATGTCCCTTTGGCTTAGCACGGAGGGAGATGGATTTATTTAGCTCATAAAAGGACGATGCTGTTCCAGACAGCTACCGAATTGGTTTGCTACTAACAAAACAGCTATGAAAGGACAAATCCATGACACAGAAGTTTAAGAACGAGATTATCATAATCGTTATTACTACATAACACATTTAAATTTTGTAATAGACATTTCCTCCCTCAGGTCTTCACTTCAGAAAAACAACACTCAGTTCTTGCACTGCTCTTTAACAAATTCATAAATGATCTAGAAAAGGGAATGAAGAGTAAAGCAGCAAAGACTGCAGCTGAGACAGAATTATTCAAAATAGGCAAAACTACAACTGAGAAGAGATGCTGAAATGTTTCATAATAGTATGTAGCAGAGCAGGAAGAGGTCAAATATCACATTAAATTCCACGTCAACAGATGCACTCTGCAGTACCTGAGGGGGGGACAAATCTGTTTATACATAAGCATTCATGTGCTTTAAATGAACTTTCTCTAATATAAAATAGATCTTGGAGACATGGTAGATACTTGAGGCCAGGTTTGCTCAATGGTAGGCAAAACAGCAGAAGGAATTATCATAATTTATAGGAAGAAATGGGGAAAAAAGGCAGCAATCATGATTATATCTTTGTATAAATCCTTCTTAAATATAGCCTTATATCAAAGAGATGGTCAGAAAAACAACAACAACAAAACCAGCAAAGGCTCCGGAGCAGGTGACCATGGAAGGGACTGCTCTCATATGCAAAGAAACTAAACAGATCAGACGTAGGRCTAGCTGAAGCCTGGAAAGGAGACAGCAAATGTGGTTTGATAAAGATCAGCTACATCATGAGTGGTCTAAGAAGATGAGGAAGGAGTCCCATTCCCTGTTTCACATAGCAGAAGTGRGCCTATTTCTCAATTAAATTACCACCTTGTAGTTTTAAAACAAACATCAGGGAGTTCTGGTGGAGTTTTCTTTTCAGAGTGTGTATAATCAAGTTGTGTCACAGGACAGTGTAGAGACCAAAGCCACAGAGAAGCCCATCAATGGATTAGATAAATTTACTGAGGCTAAATTCACAAGTGGCTGTTCAACACAGGGGCACCCTCTGCACAGGAACCCCCAAAGCACTGAAAGCTGCATGTGCATTCCAGGAACAGACTTGTTATTATATTTATCTTCTTACATTTCTTCTTTCATAGACATCTTCAGTCATGCAGGATCAGAGACAGGGCCTCATAGACTGGCACAGGATAGTGGTTTCAACGTTCCTGTATTCAATTTAGGAGGCGGGCAATGGGGGGCACCATCTGTTCTCAGACAGCACCTAGTTTTTGCTCACTGCCAGTTGACAGCTCGGGACCAAAGTGCAGCTGGGTTGTGCACATGGGGCTGCCACATCTAGCTGTGCGGTGCAAATACTCCGTGTTGGAAGTTTTCTGACAGGGAAGTTTTCCCTGTCGGAAAGCTCTGCAGCAACAGCCCTCCAAGCGTGGCAATCCACCTGGCAAGACTCTCTTTTGGAAATTACAGTGGTGCTCCTCATGACCGACATGTATAGTACAGTATGTCCTTGTGACAACTTGTGTGATAGCAGAGTGTCACTGTACCCGATTCCATAAGTAAAAGCTGGAACCTGTTAGGGCTGTGATTTTTCCGGAGTTCACACAAGGCTTAGGATGGAGCCAGGAATTGAGCTCACGCCTACAAAGCATCACTCTGGTGACAAGGGGTGCGCAACCACAGTTTCCCCGCACAACTCTATGCCGAAGTTTCACTTGCTGCTCTGGAAATGAGGCAGGCGGTAAAAGCGATTAGCAGGGGAAAGACACTAGACAGCTGTAATTATCCAAATGCCTTCCTATTAACCATGCAAGAAGCTAAATCCTCACAACCACATTCGTCAGTGAATGCTAATGACAAACTAACTACATGAAGCTTCATTTGATTAGGTATAAGAATTCCACTCCAATATGATTATATTACACATAACAACCTAAAAAAAAAAAAAAAAAAAAAAAAGCCTGCCTCAGAAAGCAAATGAATGTTAATGCCCACAGTGAAGCCGAAGAGCCCCATGTGAGGATATAAGAGCTGGGAGCTGCTCAGTGCTGGGGTGCTGTTAAGCAAAAGTCCCACTCACAGACCTGCTGCAGCCCAGTATGCATTTAGATTTTCTAGAAACAATATATTTCTGACTATTTGCATAGAAGTATCTATACTGATAACAGATTCATCTCCTTCACATTAGTGTGCAAGATTTGTCCTGCAGACTAATCGTACTGACCTCAAACGGTCTGTAACAGGCCAGGATCTCATTGCACTTTTGAGGGAAAACTGAGGGCAGTTTCCCACACCAGTTTGGATCTTATTGAACCAATAATTCCCACCATTTCTAGAGACCCACATAGTGCAGTGTCAGTGCCCAGGCACAGCGAAGTACTCAAGGGCACCACAGTTCATTCATGCCATGAAGTAGCCAGAGCCCAGATACCGCAGTGAGGAGGGAGTGGGCAGAGGGCAAAAGCTTGGGGCAGAGGTTCTGTTTCCAACACGTGTGCAGAGTGTGCCATGCTCTCAGATGAAACTGCAGCTCATTTTAAAGCTTGAGTCCTCCTATACCCCTTATTCTCAAGGGATTTTATGGATTTCTGGTGTTGTCTGTGTGTTTTTGCCTGTTTTAGGTCCCATTCAGGAGATTGCTCAGCACCACTTGAAACCATTCAGCTAGGGAGGCAGACAGGAAGGTGCAGGCTCTCCGGAGAGGCTACCCCTCACTTCTGCATGGGCACAAGTCTCTCCCAAGCCCATGGAAGCTGCTACCTGGACAGCTGAAGGATGCCCTAGATATCACGTCACCAGGTCCTTGTCTGCTCCAGCTGGGCTCAAGGGTGCTGCATGCACCACCGTACACCCCGGGACGCACGTGGCAATCCCTGGGATGATGCAGGAGCACCGGGCAGGCTCTGCACCCTCAGTGTGCRCCAGCACTGCAGGTGGGTGCTGCATGTGCCATCAAATAAACCGAAAGGTTACTAGACTTGAATTAGCATCCACTAACAGAATCGATCCTGTGGATTTAGTCATCATCTAAGTGGTCAATGGTAGGACATTTGGATAATTCTTATTGTTTAGTGATATTTCTTCAGCTGATTGTTTTTATTAAATGACACACTGAATGATACAGCTGACACTAGTGTGCAGCTGGGCTCCTAAGGACGGGCTTTTATGAGCTCAATCCACCTCCCAGAAGTGTCATCCCTCCTGTAAGAGAATACATTTGGGACCCTCGAGATGGTCCTTAGGAGACCTTAGGAATTGTTTGGGCATTGCTGTGGCTGCCAATGAATGCCTTACAGCATTTGGGGCTATTTCTCAGGATATCTCACCCCCAGGGGCTAAACAAAAATAAGCTAAGCTTAACTAATAAATGAAAGTAATGTGGGGCTTTTCCAGACTTTGCCTGGGCAAACACCACCTGCAAGGCTCACAGCGCAGCAGCCAAGTGAGCCAGGAAGCTTCCTCTCCTCCTCCTCCTGCTCAGGCACCATCCTGCCCCCCAAGCCAGGTCTCCCTGTGTCCTCGCTCACCTGCCCCCAAACTCCGCTGCCCTCATGAGGGGCTGCTGTGGGGCTGAGCCCTGGGCACCAGGGCAGGCGGCACGTGGGAGGGGGCTACCCAGCACGGCCTCTGCCCCAGGCCTCCCTGCTGCCTTCGCACAGCACCGGCGGAAACACCGCGGAGCTCAGAGCTAGGGCTAACGTTTGCTCACGTGTACGTGGGAAAAGCCCAAGAGAGCAGAATGGTGCATGGGCAAAAACCCACCCTGCCCGCTTCCTCGTGCTCAGCAGCTTTCTCCAGCTACCRTGTCTCTCCAGGCTGCTTTTTGGTTTCCCGCCTCAATAGCACCCAAGCAGTGTTTATCAGACGCCTATAAATGAGGCAGATGAAGAAAGTTATTGAGATGTAAGAGGGCGATTGGGTGTTACAGCCACATATGCTTAAAACAAGGTTTCTGGATGATCTGGCTTGTTTCTAACTCTCCTATATGTTGTTATTCAAGATCAGCCAAGTCAAACATACAGAAGGAGTCACAGAGACTTGCAGGTAATTCCCAACCCAAAGACTTTGTCTTTCAAACAGAAAAGTAGCCAAGGATGTGGAGTGTGGGTTTGTCATGAAAAATCCCAGGGTGACACAAATGGGACTGTACAGGCTGAGTCCATCCTTTGCCTTTCCTGGGGAAACCTTCCTTGGCCACCTACCAATGACCTAACGTGGTTGCTGCAGAGCTGTGGGGCAGAGGATGGGCTGGTGGCCCAGCCTGTCCCGGACACGGGACAGGGAGCAGGGAGTTGCTGCCAAGGCCCTGCAGGACGCCCTGTGTGGGACTGCCTTGAGAAGCAAAGGAATGAATATAACATGATCCAGTGACAACTTAAGAATACGTAAGGGCATCCTGGCCTTAAATACACAGAGGGTGAGACACTGGGCAATGATGGTACAACTGGCTGTGTCCCACAAGGGGTCACATTCCTGCAAGCTTCCAGCAGCCAGGAATAYTTAGGCTCTGATGTTTGCTCCCTCTCTGGACTGCTGGGATGAAGAACTGCCAGCTGGAGAGGATACAGGATGTAACTGCCAAGGCCAGTGGGATGCAGGGCTTTGAGAGGCAGGAGGTGCAGCCAGGAGAAGGGTTTGTGCCTGTGGACACAGAATCAGAATTAAACAATGTGACCACCAAACACGAGAGCATCTCATTTCAAATGGAGACTGATGGAGCTTCTCCTCATTGCTTTGCAGAAAAACCTGCCCCTACCATCTAACCTTCCATACTGGCTTTCCCACAAACATGTTTCAGAGCCTTCATCAACTTCCCTCTCTGGAGAGTTAAATCAGGGCCCTAAGCTGGGGTTGTGATAGGTCACAGTTTCCTCAAACAACTTCTCCTTTTCTCTGCCCAGAAATGAGATCTGGGAAGAATTCAAGAATTACTTTTCCCATTTGTCCAGGGCTGCCAGGCTCCTGGAGAAGGCGGGTGCCACGTGAGGCAGGGTTATCCCATGCGCAGGAACGCTGGACGTCACCACAGAGCAGTTCCTAAAACGGAATTTAACATACACGCATGGACCATCCAGACAGGAAAGGCAGAAGCTTATCCCTGAGAGAGACTTTCCCCTGGGAAACATCACAGCCCCAACTCAGTAAACAACACTCATTAAATCTTAAGTAATGAGGACTTGGAGGGGTGAAYGTGAAATGGGAAATCAACCCATTACAGAGGGAAAAACTCTGTCCAGGCTGAACAAGCAGTCTTCTCCAGCTGCTCCGTCCTCTCCTCGGACACAGCTCTGGGAACGAATCACCAGTAGCAGCCGCCTCCGATATATTGGCACTGCTACCCGTGGTTCCTCTTTGGCCTGTTTCCTGACACGGCTCGGGGGCAGCTCCGACCCTCCCGCATCGCACAGGCCGCGGCCAGGCGCAGTTTGGTGGCCCGACGTGCCAGCCGCGAGTGGTTGGATTTCGGGTGTTGGAGGAAGCCGGTGGCGAGGCAGCCCCCGAGGCCGAGCTCCCCGGCACCACGGGGCGGCACTGCTCCATGCGGCCCCTTGCAGGCCCCAGCTGGCTGGCGGCCATCGCCCTCCCTTGTGGGGCCCACGCGCACAGGAAAGGGTCGGCTGCACAAAACAAMGCGGGATGGGAGGGAGCGAGGGCTGTGTGGGAAAATGCGGCTTTTCACAAAACGTGGCCTGGAAACCTCCTGTGTGTCGCTCCTTGGAGCCACACTCGGCCGCGCTCTCCTCAGCCCCATCCAGGCTGTGGGACACAGCTCACTAACACCAGCGACAGTAACATGGCCTCTCTGTTTGCAGTCCTTGGGAGCCCTTCTCCCTGCAGGGAGCAGCTCGGCCGTTGCACCCTGTGCTCATCCATATCCCTGTGCACTCCCAAAGGGGCATTGGAAAGGCACCCTGCCTGGGCCAGGCCGCGTGTGCTCCCCCTGCAAGGCTGATCCTCTGGATTAAAACAGCCCGGAGCTACAGCAGAAGCTGCGGCTAAAGCCCRCAGGACTTGCCGGGCCCGGGACCGCGCTCCCTCCGGAGGCCCTTGGCGCCGGCTGGGTGCTGGCTCAGCAGCAGCTGTTGCAGCGCACGCCGCCAGCCGCGGGACATTTATAGGCGGCGGATCCGTGTCACCTCCCGGACCCGCACGGCAGCAGGGCTGCACAGAGGCAGCCGGGAGCAAAGTCGGGTGCTGCTGGCGGCTGCAAAGAGCGTGTGCGGGAGGGACCCACCTCGACACGGCCCCTSTGCTCACAGTGCCCAGGCTTGGCCAGGAAACACACAGCCCCACGTTCATTTTCTCTGTGTTTCTTCCCCTCAGGGTTATGCTGTTCATATTCTGTCTAGTATTTCCTGTTTCCTTCCTTCTCAGCTCCTCGGCTATCTCACAGGCACACGGCAGCAGCAGGCGGTGCATGAAGCCCCTGCGCTCGCCACATCCGTCCCCAGGGAAATCCCTGGGCCCACACAGTTCAGCTTCTAATTCAGGCTTGCCCTGTGCCTGGCTTCTGGGGACGGCTCTGACCACGGCAGCGAGTTACGTATCAGAAGTGTTAGGGCTTTTCAGGCTTTTCCAGAAGGAAAAGCAGCCGTTGCTGCCACCAGCTTTGAGGGAGAGGGCTGCACACGAGCRTGAGGAGGCAGCCGTGTCCTGCCGGAGCTGGAAGCGCCCAGGCTCAGGCTGTGCAGCGGGGCGCCCCTTGCTGCAAGCCCGCAGCCCAAGCAAGCCACCCARTGTGGTGATCCAGGGAAACCTGGATCCAGCTTCAACCTCCCAGATCCGTAATCCAGACCTAAGGGAGGCTGTGTCCTTCCTCCACGTGTCCATGGTTGTCGGTCCTGTGTAGGGCTCACACAAGGTTGGTCTTCCACGTGGTCCCATGGGGGTTCTCCTCATCTTTGCAAGATTCCTGCTTGCTGGGAAAAAACAGAGAATACAATATGGCCACATGGCCCAGCTGCCAGCAGCGGGAAAGTCCCTGCTTAATTTTAATTGCCAGGGTGCTCCCAGTTAATTTTTTTCCCTGTCAGGTGCTTCCACTCTGCCTGCAACCAAAGGGTAAAACACTATTCCCATTGCTAAAGGGATAGCTGCACAACAGGCTCCACGGACCTGCCTCTGCTCCGCCTCCTCCACCCTAAGCCTCTTCTTTTCTGTGTGAAACAGCCACACCACCGTGAATAACATGCTTTAACAAAACTTCCATGTGAAAGGTAGGCATGACACCAGAGAAAACTTGTCTTCCAAGCAGTAGCAGATTTCAAACAAACTAACACATGTTTACCCTTGAGGCACTGCAATAAAAGCAGTTTAAATGTATATGAGGTACCTCATCCCTAAGGATCCCCAGAAATTCAACAAACACATATAAACAGCCCATGGTTCACTTTTAGAGAAATGCAGATCTTCCCTGGGATGCAGCATCAGTTTAAGGCATGTCAAAAATAARCTTTGGTCTAAAAATAACAAGAAAAGGGGACACTGGAGTAGTCAGCTGGAAACGTGGGTAGAAGTAACAAAACAAACTCCATTAGGTTCTGGTCAGGATACCTGTATTACCTCTACTTCTCTCTCTGTGGAACATGCATAGGAAACTTAATTGCCCTTAATTTAACATGCCAAAAACCACCTCCAGCGCCGTTTGCTTGGCAAGTATGAATAAGCCAGAGGCGCTGTGCCCACTGCAGCGTCCCGAAGCACCCAGCGCCACGCGGCACCTCTGGCCGGAACGCGGGACGAGGTGGGGGAAGAGGCCCCACGGCGCGTCCAGAACCCAGAGCGCGCGTCTAGGAAGACAAAAATTAACTTTAGCTCATGTTTCCATGACCTCACTTGGTCACTTTTTTTAAACTGTTCAAATTAGTAACAGGCAAATTATTATTAGAAAGCAGGGGGAAAATATGTCCTCGCTGTTTAACACTGGAGTCCAGCAAATTGTTTCGATCTGACAGCTGTCCAGTTCTCATCTCTGTAGCAGCTCTAGATGGGAAGCCAAAAWATGCCAATTTTAATTGCAAAATGCCATCCAAATAACAATGTGAAGTGTTCTCCGTCTCCCATTGCTGCAGCAAAGCCCTCAATGCTTTTGAGCAGTGAAGAAAGCCGTATTGCAAAGAGCACACAGGTCAGAAAAGAGGCATCCACCCTGCATGCACACATCTAGACTGCCAGGCTGAAGCAGAAATGCAGCTTTACCCTGCTTTGCTTYGCTTTTGGTTTCAACAGCCTGGGCAAAGATCCTGCTGAATGCTCTAAACTTCCTTTCCCGTCATGCTTACTGCTAAACTTGCATCGTCCTAGAGATTAAACGGGAGGAAACGGTTCATCGGTACCTGCAGCCGCTGTCACACAAGGACGATGTTGAGGGACCAACTCTGGTAAATCAACAGCCCCATGGCACCAGCACTAGACAGCTCTCATGATTAGCGTGGCAATCAGGAAATTACAGGTTAATGCATTTGCTGGAGGAAGCAGCACAGGAATCTTTCATGTACTTTAAAAACTGATTAAAATCCTGGTGCCCCTTTCTGGCATTCGGCCTGAGTTCTTATTCCTGCAAGCAAGCTAGAATAAGAACAAGCACAGAAAGGTCCTGCAGCCCAAGAGCACTGCAAGTGCAGCGGTCAGGACGCCCAGCACAGCGGCAGCTTTGGCAAAACCTGGTCCTCCTGTCCCTGCAACGGGTGCCTGGCTCTGGGCCGTGTCCCAGGAGCACCGAGAACCACAGCTCCACACCAGGCAGTGGTTGCGGATGGCATCAGATTCGTGACAGACTGCACACCACCAAGAGGAAAAAAGGGAAGAAAATGCACATGCAAAAGCTGAGTTTGCTTCTTCATGTTATTTTTATTCACCTATGTTGACTGTGTAGAAAACTAGACAGAATAAGTTAGAATGTATTCATTTTCAAAAGAAAAAAGATAAATATTTCAGTAGCATAACAGCAGTGCCAATGAGCCTCATCATGGTTTCAAAAGCTTTGTTTTGCATTATCTTCCAGCAACTTATTCTATCCCTTTTGGCAAAGAGCACAAAATAACATTGGCAGCTGTGAGGAGCTTCAGAAAAGTAAAACCTTTTCTTTTCYTATTATTAATCTTAACACAAGTGCCCTCTGTCCCTGCATCCACAGGCTGCAGGGGCCGCCCTGTAGGGACCCCCTTCAGGGGTGGGCAGCGGTTTAGGGCAGAGCTGGCACTCGTACAGCCCCTGATGCCCGGGCTGCCGACCCACCTGTGGGCTCAGCCAGAGCGGCCGCGCTGCAGGATCTCATTTTTCTGAGCGTGAACCAGGCCAGGGGGCGGCCGCAGAGGGGCCCCTGCTCGGCTGCGTGTTTTGGGCRGGAGGCAGGCTGCTCTGGGCGCGATTTTCCACTGAGAAGTCATTTTTTCCCACCGCCTTTCCGCCCCCTCCAGCCGAGCAAGGCGGTGCCGCAGGCAGTGGTTCGCGGAAAGGAGAGCACCCGCAGGCACGTGCAAGAGCTCTCTGCTGGCAAATGCTCTCCAGAAACAGCCCCTGCACRGCAGCGATGGAGCGAGGGGCCAGTCCGGCCACACTCGGCTCCCGCCACCTTGGCGAGGAGGAGGAAGAGGAGGAGTTTTCTAGTTTCCGTCTCTACATGGATCCAGCAAAGCTCTGCCTGGAGCCGGCTTCGTTGTCGCCTCACCACAGCCCTCTCATAGTCGCAGGGGGCACGGGGGCACTTGCTTGAAACACCAATCCTTTTATCCTTTTTTTTTTTTTTTTTTTTTTTCATGGAACCAGCAGGCAGGAGAGTCATTTGCTAATTAAATTTCCCCTTGCTGATTTACATTGAAAAGGGGAAAACGCTTCCAGAAGCTCATGACCCTTCCACAACCCTTAACCTATAAAGGGAGGGGTTGTGCAGCTTTTCTAAAGCTGCCCCCAAACTGCCAGCGGAGTGTCCCAGGCCTAGCCGTGAACAGGGAAAGAAAGTCCCGGAGCGGCACGGAGGGCTGGGAGCATCATCTGCTCGCACAAAGCCGGCCCTTCTGCCCCGGCCCCCCGCTCTGGCTTTTCTCTCCACTTTCTTTCAAAGGGATAACCATCCCATGGGAATGCGGCCACAGAAGGGATCTCAGACACTATTAGTCAGCRAGGCCAGCAAAAGTTGCAAGGGAAGAAAAACTCTTAATGGGAATCCCCACAGACACACACACATCTGAGAGGCAGCAGCAAGAATCCACCAGGGAAAAACTGGCTGCAGGGAAAAACCGCTGGCAGCCGCGCCGGCGGCGGCTTYATCCAGGCGGGAGCGCACATGGCTTCCGTTAGCCAGCGGTGCCGCGGCCGAGCGGATGACAGCGGGATCACCAGGAACGGKTGCGGGCAGCGCGGCGGCTACCGCGCCATTTTGTGCCGCGCGGTGACCCTGTCCCGGCGAGGGTCCCCCCGGCGCAGGGAAAGCCCCGCGGGGCGCCCCGGGCAGGGGCAGCGGGCGCCGGGAAGCACCGCCGGGAAGGGGGGGAAGGGGCCGGCGCGGCCGCCTTCGTCACCGGCGCGGCGAGTACTTCCCCGGGCGGCCCCGGGGCGCCGGCTGCGCGCGGCGGGAGGGCGGGCAGGG
>NW_020456087.1:7045258-7057577 GCF_003342845.1 Nothoprocta perdicaria | reverse complement strand
GGGGCGGCAGCGGCGGGCGGGAGGCGCCGGGCGGGCGGCGAGGCGCCGGGCAGGGCCGCGGCCGCGGAAAGTCCCTGGAGCGGCGCCAGGGGGGGCGGCGCCCGCGGAAAGCACCGGCCGCCCAAAAGCCCCGGTCGGTTTCGAAACGCGGGCGGGCGGGTGGGGGCGCGCGCTGCGCCCGGCGCTGCCGGGGATTTTCCGAGTTTCATCCTTCCTAATTTTTCTTTCCTTCCTTCCCGCAGTTTCCTGCACCTGGCGATTATTCACGAGGAGAAGGGCCTGAGCCTGGAGGTGATCCGGCAGATGGCCGGCAACCAGGCCTTCCTCGACTTCCAGAACAACCTGAGCCAGGTACGGCCCGCTTCCCAGCACGCCTTCCCGGTGGGACTYAATGGCTGGAGCGTTGCTTCCGCCCAGCTGCAGCCTGCGTTTTTCCATGTGATGCAGCGAGTTGTACCCTGCTTTGCCATCACGTTAATGATGCCCATTGTGTGGTGCCTGGTATCTGCAGAGCACTGGGATCCCTGCTTCCATATGGAAAAGCAACTGTGCAATATGGTGGGAAGCAGGAAAACAAACCTGTTGGGTGGAAAGGTTGTTTTTAACTGGGCAGACACCCCCCCGCTGATTGAGGGCCTGTTTGTGCAGGGGCTGCTGCCGTTTGCAGCGTCACTTACCATGCTGTGGTTTCCTTGTGCCTGCAGACCCCGCTTCACCTGGCCGTTATCACCGATCAGCCTGAAATCGCCGAGAACCTCCTCAAGGCCGGATGTGACCCAGAAATCAGAGACTTCCGCGGGAACACGCCGCTGCACATCGCCTGCGAGCAGGGCTCCCTGCGCAGCGTCAGCGTCCTCACGCAGCACTGCCAGCAGCACCACCTGCCCTCCGTCCTGCAGGCCGCCAACTACAACGGTACAACAGCCAGCCCCGGCTGCCCTCGCGACAGGGCTCCCCTCCTGGAGATTGCACAGACCCCTGGAAAGCCACAGAGGGCTGCGGAAGCCAAAGGACGTGGCAGTGCCCAGTTTTCTTAACTTCCCCAATTGGCTTACAGGCCTCCTGACTGATGATCACTGGCTGCCACAGCTTTAAACTCTGCATTTTTAATGTCCGCTTTTGCAGAATTTAATGAACTCTGAATATCTTATTTCAAGTGTTTCCAATTTTTATCAAAATAATATGGAGGCGAACACTGGAATAAAGATAAAAAATCTTTCCAGAACTTTTTCCTGCTGCCCRAACATATTGGAAGTTGGAAGGTTATCTTGGAAAACATTCCTTTGTTTTGGATAAATTATTCTCTCTTCCTGACTTTAAGCGAAACCTGAGGCACTAATTAGGACTATTCACATTTTACCTTCATTTGTATTTTACAGGACACACATGTCTCCATTTGGCATCTATTCAAGGGTATCTGGCTGTTGTTGAGTACTTGCTGTCCTTAGGAGCAGATGTGAATGCTCAGGTATGTAATTCCTTTATGGAGTTAACTGAACACGGTTGCATATTCATAAGAATCTGTAGTTCTGGCACTGACCGCCCTGGCTCTCCTAACATGCAACATCCTGGGTTGTTTTCCTGCAGGAGCCATGCAATGGCAGAACTGCGCTGCACTTGGCTGTAGACCTGCAGAATCCGGACCTGGTGTCGCTTCTGGTGAAACATGGAGCAGATGTGAACAAAGTGACCTACCARGGCTATTCCCCGTATCAGCTCACGTGGGGAAGGGACAACACCAGCATACAGGAACAGCTGAAGCATTTGACCGCGGCTGACCTGCARATGCTGCCAGAAAGTGAGGACGAGGAGAGCAGTGAATCGGAATCAGAATTCACAGAGGATGAAGTAAGTAGCTATTTGCACCCTTTCATAGGAAGGGCCAAATCCTGCCCTTTTATATGCTTAAATTGTATTTTTAGCGGTGCCCTGATTGCATATGAGTGACCTGTTACCTATATAATTATCCCCATAAAGTAAGGTAATACTGTCAAGATCTAGAGGTATGGCAGTTGGGCCAACATAAAATAAATCAGTTTCACAGAGCACAATTCTCTGAACATCATCCCGCTGCTGATACCTACATGATCTTGTGACATACAGTTTTAATTTGTTCCTTTCTCCTCCCCACCATTTACTTCTCTAACATTTTCAGTGCTGTAAATTGAGAATGAGAGCAAATGTAAACCATTGCTTTGCACAAATTTTGCACACTAATGAAGTCGGGGCAAGGAGAATTTGGCTATTTTTCCAAAGTACATACAATACTTGCAGTAAGAGTTTTGCAATAACAGCATTTTTTTTTTCTTCCAGCTTATGTATGATGACTGCCGTATTGGGGGACGACAGCTGGCGTTTTAAAGCAGAGGTTTCCTGTGAAAGGAAGTGACTGTGTACATATGTACAGGAAAAGGACTGGCATTTTTCTTTAAAAAAAAGAAAATCAAAATGTGGAAGAAAAAAGTACTAAAATACTATACTGCCCAACAAGAAGCACCTAATTGTAACAGCAAAGTTCCACGTTCTGGCCTGTGATTAGATAACAGGAGTGGAATATGCAACGTCATGTGATTATTTACACCACTTGATAAGGAATCCCATATCCACACTTACATGAAGACAGTGGACTACAGATCCAGCATAGTATTTACAGGAATGCATTTCAGATCTATCCATAGATGTTAATTACGATGAGGAATACTTGTTCACTTACGACAAGATCATATAAAAGTCCCATCTTCTTGGAAATTGTTTCTTAGATTTGTGTTGGGCTGGTGATACTTTGACCTCAGCTGCTCTTTGTGGGGTACAGCAGACAGGATCAACCAAAGGTATAACCTCCTGGCTGTTAGGGGAGAGGTAGCAATCACATTAACTATYGGCATTGGAAACTATATGTTCCACACAATGTGTGTCATAATTGCTACACTTACTAGCAATTGTATAGCTTGTAAATAYTGTATATTTTGTTTATAATATTTTCATACATGTGAGATGTATTTATTAAAAAAAAGTCAAATTACTGTGTCGAGTCTGTGATCTGGTTCACTGTCCCTGTCCTTGTCCTGATATACATGGGATCCACGTGGAGCTGTGGCCTTAGGAGTTTGGGGGTTCTCTTTGGCAGGAGTGAGGTGTCGGTACAGCATTGAGCTCTCAGTCCTTCCCCCACAGCTAATTTTAGAAATGTAGTTTCCTGCACCCTTTGTCATGGGGGGGCGGGGACGGGATTCCCCCTCTGTCACACAAGTGTCAGACGGCTCGGCCTATAGAAAGATCTGTGACACCATTTGGTAGCAACCTGCTGACCTCCTGCTACCCTGTGTTCCAGCTCTGGCCCCCTGTGCTGGTGCAGCCAAGCTTCATGAAGCTGTTTGGTGCTACTACATGGTGTGGGAAGCCCACGGGAGCTGCTTGGTGCTGCTACAGCGTCTAAGGAAGCCCATAGGAGCTGCTTGGTGCTGCTACAGGGTCTAGGAAGCCCACCATGGTGGGGTTTGCATGGGGCAGAGGGAGGTTTGCAGAGCAGCCCTGTGCCTGGGTTTCCTCATGTTTTATCAGAGCCCTGCTGCAACCCGGACTTGGGCACCTTCGGATTTTCCAAAGGGGATTTCCACAGGAAGATGGGAACGCCAGACGTGGAACAAGCTGTACTTTCTTCCACCCTTGAAAATCAGGCATTGGGCCTCACCTCTCCTCGTGSCTGCAAAAGCTGCAGCACTCACAGCACTCACGGTCTAGTCTGTAGTGGACTGTGTCGCCTTAACCCCTTTTAATTATTTCTGAGTGTTTACCCAGGCTTTAGTTCAAGCAGAATTATTTCACTCAAATTTCCATGTGTATCTCATCTCCTTTCRGCATTGTGTCGCACAGCAGGACTAATCTCAGCTGCAACTGCTGGATCGCTGYGCGACCGCATGAAGAACCAACTGAGCGAAGCGAGACGGTGCCCCTTTCCCAGCCCGGGTTTCGTGCCCTCTTCCTCCTGCCCGCAACCCCCTGGATCGGGATGGGGTGGAGCAGAGCTGCTGACGCAGACTGGAGCCCTGCCAGCAAAGTATCTACCAGCAAAGCCCTGCGCTGCTGGCCCCTGGCCACCCTCTCAGGAAGGCAGCAGCTTCATGGGGACATCCAGTCCTTTCCTTTGAGAAAAGTCCTCGCTCTTTCGTCTCTTCCTGAGGGATGCCTGAGACATGAGCTGCTTGAAGTAAGGCTCTTACAGAGGGCTGTGTGCTATGAGGAAGAGCACCTGAGCAGGCAGGGCTCTTGCTAATTTGCATTGGAGCCAAAGGCTGTTGTGGAAGTGATTATATAGAAATTGTCATCCTGAGTCATTTTTATTTCCCTTCCACTCTCATTTCATTAGCATAGGCCAGGTGTATGCACCAAAACTTCCTTAACAGTGATAGGGCCATGCCTAATTTCAAGCCTGCAAAGTTTTCCATCACTGGGGCTGGGTGAGAATTGCACAAGCCRTGGGTGTCCTCCTGCCCCTCCAGCTCTGAGCTGCTACAGGGGGTCCCACCAGCAAAGAATCCCAAGAAACATGCAGCCGTCTTCGATGAAATGCCACATTGTGGTGGCTGAAAATGGGAAAGGCAGTCTGCTTCTCTCTCCTTGCTGCACCTCCATTTCCCACTTACAGAAAACACAGGCTCAAGATGATGTCAAGGCTCTGTAGAGGCTTTTRCTGTCCACAACTATCAGTGTCCTGGAAATGCTCAGGTACATGGCTGGAAATAATATGTAAATACTTAAATAGATACCATCTGAATGCAAATATTCTATATCCTAAGGCCAGAGGAGGGGAGGAAAGAAGGAAAGTGCACAGTTATCAGTAGTACTGGACTAGTCAAGTCATTTTGGAGGTAATGGTACATTCTCTGTTGCGTATTGCAACATTTGGACAAATAATACCTTACAAAGGAGCTATTATTWTCATGTAAGAATTCTATAATGACTTAATGAATAAAGCAAATGCTTTACAACATAAGGAAGTTTTGCAGCTAAAGAAATCATTGCCAAGATACTGCGTGCTGGTTGTACTCCTAGTTGCCTCCATCAGTCATGCAAACGCAGTGAAGTAGTATATGCTACACAAAGCAGCATGCATGGAGGAACCACAGTTAAAAAAAGTAGGACAGAGTTCCGTGTGACAGAGACAGAGCAGGCAGGTCAGAGAATGTGTGTTCCTTAGAAAAATAAGTGTGCGCATATTGTGCATTGGTGGCCACTTCACAGTGTACACTGATAACATGGGGCTGTTGAGTGCAGTGCTTTGCCTTTTTACTGAGGATATAATTTGAGCACGTTGGAAAAGAAGATCAAAGGCAGTCATAGGTGTCTCTCTCACACGCATGCACGCGTACATACGCACACACAGGCACAAGCAAGGTGAATTTTGAGCCTTTAACCACTACACGTTATTGTCTCTGTTTTTTCTACACCGAGGCGTTTGGAAATCTCTTCTGACACTGTTTTGCATGATAACCTTCTGCCATCTTGGAATTTTCTTGGCACTACGGCACATATGTCTCATGGTCTCCTTCACAGAATCTGCTTCTCATCTACCCATCCTGCCAGCATCACACTTTCCTTTCTCAGCTGCCTTTAACAGAGCAGGACAGGCTGTTCTCGCCCGCCCTCTCCTTCCCCTCAGGCCCGGCCTAGAGCGCAGCACACACGGGCCGCAGCGCTGGCAGCACTCGCTCCACTCTCCCAACTTCCGTGGCGTTCGGAACATCTGTGGTGCACCCATTTCTGGAGGCCGAGGTGCCATCTGTTTGTGTAAGGGCTCTGCGTGGAGCCTGCTGGTGCACAGCCGGAGAGCGGCGCCTCACGTCTCCGTACGCTCCTGGCGTGGAGGGGACTGCCGCGGCGGGAGGAAGGGAGCGCCATCTCTTTGTTTTCAGCTGGCTGCAGGAGATCTTCCCTTGAAATCCCCTGAATTTCAGGCTGATTCTCATAACACCTTCTGCCTCATGTTTGTCCTGTGGTATCAAAACATAACTCTTTATCCGCCCCCCTGGAAGGCAAATGACTTCTGCTGTCCTCGCACCATTGACAGTGCCTTCCAGGTGGCCGTGGGGGCTTCCCCAAGGACTCCCGTGCTCCCTTTGAGGCAGGGCAGGGACATAGCACTACATCTCTTTCCCTTCGGATGAAATACCGCTTATTTTCTTGTCACATCTGCTGTTACCACCAGTCAGTCAGCCTCTCTCCATTAACCTCCTTCCTCTGCTCAGCTCTGTGGCTGTTTTTTAACTCAACCTCCTGCCCCGCAGCAGCAGCACTCTCCTTATCCCGGGCTTCTCTGCTCTCGGGTCAAGCTCTCAGTGCCTCCCTCAGGTCCCTCCTTCTCTCCCACTATATCGGCCTCACTCATTTGCCATCCACTTCCATGACATTGCACTGAGTGCAATGAGGCTGCACTTCTGTCTCGAGCCTCTCCCACATGGCCCATTCTTGTACAGCTCTTTCATAATCCCTCCAGGATACTCCTAGACTTCTCCTATTTCCTCCTACACCCTCCTTCTCACCCTTGGACCCAGTTCTCTGCAGGACTCCCTGTCACCCCCAGTCACAACCCACAGTTGTCTTCACTTCCTTCTTTCCTTTCTTTAGGAAAAGCCCTGGACTTCTCCAGACCTTTCCGTGTGTGCCAGGCGTGCCTGCACACGGCAGTCCTAGCAGGGGCAGCACTGACTGGGAGCACAAACTGAGGCTGGGCCTCTCTSCCCAGCCAAAAGGGAATCCTTCCCTTTAACTCTGCAGCTTTTCAAAGTGCCAAGCAGGGGAGGAAGGCAGGTGAGCRGGAGGCCAGACCATCCCATGGACTCCATCACCCCTGGCCTTGGCTGCCACAAGCTACAGCTTTTCTACCCTCCCCTGGCGGGTGTCCCTCAGCCGCGACCTGCTATGTGGCACTGGCCTCCTCGTGTGCAGCGCTGCCTGCCTGAAGCACGTGCCTCGTGCAGGCCCTCTCTTCATGTGGTGGGATGAGAGGTGCCATGGACAACCCTGGCAGCTCCCTGCTCATCCAACCAGGACCTGAGACTCCTCCCCGCAGGACAGTCCCGGATCGAGGACCCTGACTGATGCCCTCTTCATCATCATCCTTCAGCCCTTTGATCCTAATTGTTATAAAATAACCTAAATCCTGATCCCTACCAGTTATTTGGCATTTTGCACATGAAATGTAGACAGATCGGGGCCAATGGGCAGCACTTACCAACCATTTGCCCTCGGTGCAGCCTGTGTACATGTCTACTGCCCGTCCCAGCAGGACTCTCGGTGCACCAAAAGGCAGCGGGCACTGCTAGGACCCTTATTCTATAGAAGAGAGCYGCACTGCTGCTCTGTTTGCCCCACAGCTTTGGTTCAGCTCTAGCTAAGTGAGCTGGCTGGGTGAGGGAGAAAAAAAAAAGGTGCGAACAGCAATGAATTCTCGAGAAAAATGTTGTGATATGTGAGAAGCAAGACAAGTGTCACCTGTGACATACTCTGTTACTTAAAAATCTGTCCTAGTGACAGACTCTAGAAATGTCAAGCAGCAGCACAGATCCCAGCCAGTTAGAAACAGCACAGCCCGTTTTTTTGCAGAAGCTCGGATTTGGATATAATTAAATGCCTGGTTGTTCCTAGATGGAAGAAACGCAGAATAAAGAGCAGAGGAGGATGCTCCCCATGGAAACTCTGCTCCAGTTTCAAGGGGGTGGAGGAAGGGCTTTCCAAGCATTTCTGTGCTCCCAGTGGAGGGGCTGTGCCGCAGAGCAGGAGCTGGATCCTGGAAGGGCGCAGAGGCAGGAAAGTCCCGGCTCCTCCCTCCAGCGCCAAGTGCGAGCCCAGCCAGCCCCGCACGCTGCAACTCGCCCGCGAGAAACCCTCGCCAGCAAAGCCCGCAGCAGCGCTGCGACCCCCTCCCCGCCGCCGCCAGACAGCTCTCTGAAGTGTAAACATCAGAGCCAGGAGGCTCCATTGAAACGCTGACACATTTATCTGGTTGCCATGATGTCGGAAGCGAAAACTCCCATCGGTTTAAACAGAAAATCCCCTCCCTTGAGATTTGGCRTCTCCCTGCTCCCCCTTGCTCCAGGGCTCCTGTCTTCCCAGGACAGTCTCCTTGTCCACTTTTCCAAACCGGACATACCAGTCCTTATGGGAAGAAAATCGGGGTTTTCCCTGCTCCATCAGTGTGGAATTTTTACATTTTAGACCACTCATAAGCAATTGCAATGCAGTTCGTCACTTCTCCAAGCAGCAGGAGCACGGATTTCTGTCTACTTGCTGCTAGACATCCTTGCAGCAAGGCTTACCAACAGCCAGGGGCCCCCAAGGGCCCCCAAACCTGCCAGCGGGACCATGTCGGCAAGGTTAGCGGCTGCTGTGTTCCCCTGGAGATGTGAGAGGAACCCTCTGCAGGCCTGGAAGCTGGAAGAAGCATCCAGATTTTAAAGATTTAGCACAATGTGGAGTCAAATCAGGGAGTATTTGCGAAGCACTGCAAGACTGTCAGACAGAAAGAGCCATAAAATGCAAGCACTTCTAAAGCACAGGCACCTGGGGAAGGGCATGTGGTGATAGCTACAGCACAGTGCTTAACTCCGTTAATTATTACCCTTGGATTTCAGCAGTTTGGAGGAGGGACTACCACAAGGTTGTGCAGAAGATTTCAACAGTGCTACTGCTGCTCTTTGGCACTGGTTTGCACCCTCCTGCCCAGGTCTTAGCAGGACACAGACCACCCCGAGACGCACTGACCRCTCTGAACGAGAGGCTGCATTGCTGACGTGTAGGAAGACCCACGCTGCTTTTTTCCACTCTCCATGGGAAAAGGACATGGAGTTTCTAAGTCAGAGCTCTAAAAACACACTGAACTGACAAGGACTGAAAGTCAGTAGCGATAGCTGCCTGGCCTGTGCAGTACAGAGAACGAAACTGCGCCACCCTCTTATTTCAGTTTTTCAAAGTGGACGGGTTTCCATTCAAGTGTGCGTCAAGGCTGCTGTTTCTGGATTTGATCTAAAATTCAGATCTGACTGCTAGCAGCAGCTTCTCTGAGGAGTTTTGCCCCAGTAAACAAACAAAAAGGCGCAAAGCCACATGAAGGCAACTTGCCCCAGGCTGTGCCAACCTTCATTTGGGGAAAACCCTTCCAAAGAGCGGGCTTCACATTGCCACTTGCCCCTCAGATACACTTGAGATCCACCTCTTATCTCACAGTCCATGAACTTTCCTGAGTGAGACATCCCACACTGTGTGTCTGCCTCAGGTCTGGGCCATCTTCACAGCCCTCCCAGCACCAGACTGCAAAACCTGACACCGACGTGCTGCAGTATCCCCCCGGGATGAGGGTATGACTAGAGAGAGCCCCCCGCCCTCTGCGGACCTTCGGGAAAGCTCTGCAGCCTTTCCAGGTGTGACATTATTTTTGCAGGACGGGGCTCGGCCTTGCTGAGGTGCAAGGCAGGTCAGCGGGGAGCTGTGTGGGCGGCGGGCGGCCYGCGCCGCAGCCAGCTCTGTTTGAACAGCCGAGCAAACAGCACGAGGGCCCCTTTCACAACCCGAGAGCAGCACCACAATGGAGAGGGGACATGGCCGCTTAGACCACTGCTCATGCCTTGCCACTGGTGTGACTCCAGTTTTCAGAGGAGTCACAAGGAATGGGCACAGATTACCCAGGTGCTGGTCACTCCACGTTCACTCTACTGGTGCTCTAGATGCTGCCCGCGTCTCAATTCTTAAGCTTTCCCATTGCATCCTCTTCTCTGGATGCACCATCATGGGAGGAGACATGAACAACACCATGGACAGCCAGGATTTCTGGCCAGCGTTGCTTTGGTACCGTCTCACTGAACGCAAGATGAGCTCTGCATCTCCACAAGGSCTGCAAAGCAAAGCTTGCTCCCAAGGTGAACGGATTAGCTGCTTCCCTTTGCAAGTCACTTCTGTTTTCGAAGAGCTTCTGAAGTAAGGAACCAATAAATCTTCATTTCCTTTTTCAGAGACGCCTTGATAAATTCGGAAAGGGAAATTTATCAGGTTGTTCTGTCACTGGCTTCCGTCAATAAACAATTCCAGGCAAACAGCGACAAGACAGTCCCTTTAAATGTGGCGCTCCAGGAAATATGCTCCTAAAATAGCTGTGCAGAGGGACRGAAGGAAAGAGGAAATAGGGCATCCATGCGCTGTGCAAAACTGGAGAAGAGCCTGTCAGCACAGAGCACCGCAGCTCTACTTCACAAGTAGGACCAAGTACATTTTTCACGTATATTCTTTTCCTGCAGAATAAGTAGGCTCAATTCTACTGCAACATCCCGTATATGGTGCCAATTGCATTAAATTTTCTGTTTAGAAATTAATGAAAAGTGGAATATTCCAACATAGCCAATTTTTCCATTTTGCAAAGGAAGCTTTTGCTTTGAATTTTAGTTAGAAACTTTTTTTTTAAAAAAAGAACTTTACAGTCAAAATAATACTGACAACTTCCAAAATGAAACCGAAAATCTACMTAGGCTCCCAAAACAAGAGCTTCTTTCATTGTTTTCTTAGTCACTGAAAACTTGAGGTGCTTATTTTCTAACTCACCTAAGTAGTTTTTCTCCTAAGCTTTTGTGATTGTAACATAACAGAATTTCTTTTGCCACTCTTCTCTTGAGTCATGGGCACCAGGCATACCTCTGGCCTGGGGCTTTGTGTGTCAGCACAAAGCCAAACCCCGAATTTGCATCCCGTTGTCACCTATATAATAGCTAATATTAAATCCTTTGGTTTTGTGTATGGCCAAGGTTTCAGGCAGCCTCACAATTAGTGGCCTTCAGTCAGGTCTGCCTGGCTGCATCTCAYGCTCTCTGGCATTCACTCACCTCACACAGCTAAATCCTAGAGCTACCATATTTTCCAGCTACTCTAAGCATACCACACATTAGCAGAAAAAACAACCCAGCTCACAGAAGATGATATTTTCAAAACTGGTCCTGGAAGGTGTTTTTGTGGTGCTTGCAGGGCTCCAAAACAACCTGTTAGAAGCACACAGCTTCACACAGGTAACCCAGGGCTGCTTCTGACACCGCGTGAATCGATAGTGAGATGACTGGCTTTCTTGGAATGAGAGGACTTACCCATGACTCTACAGAGACCGTGTCTCTGCAGGGAGGAACGCTAGAGTGAATCAACCCAAGGGGTGAAGGCAGTGCACATGAACTGGGGAGTGTCTGGCATTTCTCACACTGATTTATTTCCTCTGGCAATAAAGCAAATGCAGCTCAGTGTGTCCTTCTCTCCCTATAGGCAAGCCCTTGGGTTGCAAGTTCATCATGACATGCCACCACATAAGGCTTCTTAACATCGCCTTAGAATAGCGTTATTTCTGCAACTTTATTAAGTTTGACTGCTAGACCTTTGAATGCTGTTGATAGGAATTGCATTTTCCTTGTAAGCACAGAATAAAAGCAACTCAGTGTAGCCTTGTTAGTTATTTGGCTTAATGTCATATAAAATACCATCTGCATCTCCAGTTTCCAAAACATTTGAGTCYGGTCTTGTGGAACAGCCAAAATTAGCAAGGAAATAATTTGGGACCAGCCTTACTGCAAGTAGCAGCAAACTGCTCACCCAAGAGGAGGTAATTTTGGGTTTATTGCTGTGTCTGTGAAGTTGCTACTCTTGTGCCAGGGGATGGTGTGAATGACTCTGTCTTTTCCAGAGGGCTGGACAACCTTGTGTCACTTCCCTCACCCGCCCTGCACCTCAGGGAGGTGGTGAGAAGCTTTTGCTCTTCATGCAGAGATAGGTGCCAGGGCCGGATGGCAGCGTGGAGGTGSTGACAGCCATGGCGCCAGGTGATGCTGGAGCCCACACTCGGACACGAGCCCTTGGCAGGTCTGAGGTCAACCTGGCACAGAGGCCTCCCGTGTCTATAGACAGGGCTGGCCAGGTGCAAGGCCAAGCCATGAAGCCTTCTCCTCTGAACTCTTCAACAAACCACAGAAGGAAGTCACAGATCAGATGTGTGAGGTGAGGGACGCATGCGATGAACARGCCTTCCTAACCTCAGCAGCCTGGTGCCAATCCTTGTACATCTACAGCAAGGGGCACGATCCCCAAAAGCACATGTAAGCAGCAGTGACACTGGGGAGAAGCCAAAATTCAAACGGAGAGCAATCACTGCATAGTTCATTTCAAGGTTTAAAGTAGAGAGGCACCTTGTGCCCACAGCCTCCCATGCTGCTCGCGGAGCTCACCATTTCTCTGAACCAGCTCCTCGGGACTTCTTCAGAAAGGAAAGCACAAGCTGACTGAGCTGCTTTGCATGGGATTT
>NW_020456087.1:6955786-7045246 GCF_003342845.1 Nothoprocta perdicaria | reverse complement strand
TTTTTTTTTTTTTTTTTTTTTTTTTAATGACGCTGTGGTGAGAAAAAGAGGCAGTGATGGTAAATGCAAATATCTGTAGCACGCCAAGACCTTGGCACGGAAACTTTTCAAACCTGCGCAGTACCTGAGTCTACAGAGCACAGGAGCTGCCTGGTTGTCTATAGGTCTTGCTAGAATAAACTCTAACTGGAAAGTTTGATGAAACGTCCTTTTATTCCTGTCACCATCGACAGGGATTTTTTGGCTTCTGCTCAGAGATGAGCAAAACACATCCTGAAGATGTGCTCTTAAAAGTGAGAGCTGGACACGCTCAGCTGCCTCTGGCACTGCACGAAACGGGGGAGAAAGAGGAAACGCTCCGAGCTGCGTGCGTGCTGCTGCAGGACCTGCACCGAGCAGCAGCTAAACGTGGCAGCTCCACGGGTGCCTCTTTCCCTCTCGCTGCAGCCACACGTAGCCATGGACGAGCCAGAGCACCCCCCTTTGCCAGCGGCGGGCAATGGCCGCCACAGGGCCCCTCGCAGGGGCTCTGAGCAGGCAGGCTTCCGAGGTGGCTCCCGAGGGAGGCTCCCGAGGCGGCTCCGAGCCCCCAGGAGGGGCCCCCGCTCCGCCACGGCCTGGAGCCGGCCGCGCCGCCCGCTGGGGCTGCAGGAGCAGTGGCTGCTGGAGCAGGCGGGCGCCAGAGGCAGGGAAAGGGGCCRCTGGCAAGCGGGCAGCCATTTTAATGAGGAAATGCTGTCAGACTGGTGAGCCCGGCCGAGTGTGCACGGGTGAAACGTCATTACGAGCCCCTGCTAGCACTGAGAGGCAGCAGGAGCTGGGACACAGGGTCAAGGATCGGGGCTGGCAAGAGCCGGCCCTGGCCCCGTCTCTGCGGCTGAGCATCCCTGTGACTGCAGCAAGGCAGGTCCGCGCCTTGTGGCTCTGCTGCTCAACACCACAGGGCTACTCAACACCACAGGGCACCCAAACCCAGCAGGGCACAAAATCCCGCCGTAGGAAATGAAGCCAMAGGCCACAGCCAGCCCATGGCCCACAGGACCTCGGCCCCGGCTTTAGGCTGTGAGCTCCTTGGGGCTTGGGCTGGATTTAAATGCATGTTTGTGGAGCTCCTCAGATTATGCGCTACCGGTTCCCTCCTATGCAGATCCGCGGAGAACACGAACCGGCAAAACCAGCCGTTAYAAAGCCGAGCAGTTGGTGCTGGAAATGTCCCCACTTTGATGTCTGCTGTGGCAGCGGAAGCTCAGGTTGCCTCCTGTGCACGGTGCCTCCCTCATGTGTTTTGGGCTCCAGCAAATCAGCAGATTTCCATCAGTGATGTGCAAGTAAAAGGCTTTGGACTCCATTAGGGGAGAGCTGTTTGGAGCACCAAGTCACATGGAAATTTGGCAGGATTTTTTTGTCAGGCTGAGGCCCTGCTGTTCCAGCAGGTTTCACCTTTGCTCAGCCCTGCTTGCAGAAGCCCTGTATGCAAATACAGTTCCCTAAGCCTTAACACACATGACTTTTGAGAGCTTTGTGCTCTTCYGAAAAAAAAAAAATGCAGGCTCAGTTAAGTCATTTTATTAATCACCAGGACCATTCTCAAATTTCTTTCAACRCTGAGAAATTCCACTTAATCACAGCCTGCCCTGCTACCACCTATCTCACATCAAATGGRGAAAGAAATGATGTAGGGAGGAGTTTAGTCACACTGCCAGGCTTTAGGGCTGAGCTGGGAAACATCACATGAATCATCTTTGCCTTTTCTTTAAGGGAAACAGAGAAGAAGAATGCTGCTTTGAGAGTAAAATGCACAAAGCAGTGACAGGTCTTCCTGTTTCCTTCCCATTTCTGTGGTCCTTCCCTGCACTTAGTTGTATGAGCTGGAAAAAGCCCACCTCTATAACCAAAGCTGTTCCTTGCAGAGTTGTTTACTACATCTCATGGAATGTAGAGATACGAGCTTCCCAGGGGAGCTAGCAGAGCAAATCCAAYGATACTTTCCAAATAAGCCCTGTTCTTCTGACTTGTCTGAGTCTCACTGAAGTCCAGAAGACTTTTTGTGTGTGTGTACAAATGCATAAGGGCAGCAGGATGCAGTGCTGGGAGATAAAAGGGTAGTTCGTGGTGAAGTGTGGCAATGATAAACATTGCATGACCCCCTTTAGAAAGTCAGGCTGTTTGCTGGAATCCACCAAGCACRGCCAGGGCATGAGGTGCCTCTGCAGCCTCCAACCAGCCAGCATGGTGGGGAGGAGGAGGCCAGTGGGATCTGAGGTGGTGGCAGAGTTGTGCTGTAAAACCTGCTCCCTCAGGGTCTGCTACAGATGCAGAATGGATCCCTCCCCAGGGAGGTGAGGAGGACCTGAGATCTCCAGCCGCCTGCTCTCTCCTTTCATATCCCTGATCTGAGACATGTGGAAAGTCCCCTCCAGATCGTACACCTGAATAGCACAGCGTCTCTGCATGTCCCTTTTCCACAGAAGAATAAAGGAACAAGACTTGCTCTGAGGCAATGTAATGCTGGTTATCAGAAATCCTGTGTGCACCGAAGGAGAAAGGACTGGATAAAATAGTTGGAATATTTTGCCTTTCTTTCTTTCACTGGAAAATGCATAATTGCAATTCCCCATTGGTGCAGGCCCACAGGGGAGGAACAGACGCTCTGCTGTAAAGGAAAATCCAGCATTTTTTTTTTGCCAGGGTGTTTTGTAAACATGCTAATCGCTGCTTTGGGCAGCATTCTGCTGAAGAGCCAAGAGCCGATTTCCACTAATATTCTCTCCACCACTTCAAACTGCACCTGTCCTAATAAACACTAAGGRATTTCTGGGCATTCAGACTTTCTCATGTCACCGGTGGCCTCCTCCCTAAGCATCAGGAAGCTGCAGGCATTGCAACTGCCCTCAGGAGCAGGGAGCTCTGCAGCCCCTGCCTTTGCCAGCTAGGCAGAGTGCCAGGTCCAAGGCACAGGCTGGGCCTCTCTGTGGCCAGGAACTGCAAGGAAGCAGTACAGTTGTCTCCTGCAAACACCCAATTTGTTGCATGTCGGAGGAGAAATCCCAGCAAGCTGCTTCAGTTGGCTATATTTCTTTTTTGGATTYCCTGGCCTGAAATAAATGTATGTGTGCTGAGAGAGGCTGTGCAGCCAGTGAGTTCAGCAGGTTCCGAGTGTGTGGGATTTCCTGCACACAAGCAGATCTGCCTGGCACAGCCCCAGGTCCTTGAGCCGCACTTGTGCAACAGGCAGTCCAGGATTTCCACACAGGCGACTGAGCGGTCACAGCCGCTGTTTCACCAGCGCTGCTTGATGTCAGACAGCCAAMGTCCTCAGCTTCGGCGTGCACAAAATTTCCGAGGGTGAAAAGAGAGCATGTCCAAGGAGAGTCCAGACATGCATAACTGCTCTGTCTCGGGGGCTCTCCTTGCAGCAGGGAACGGAGGAAGCCCCGCTGCAGCCTGTGTGCCCTCCCGCACGGCCAGCCCTGCACGTGCCATGGGGCCGTTACCGCGGCCCGCGCAGTGGAGGGCTGYCCTGCACTGCAGCTTGTCATTAACTTAACAGCCACGTCTGCACATGGAGCAGCTGATTATTATTATTATTAATGCTGGCACAGCTTGCTTGTTGTTGTCACAAGTTTGCAGGCAGTTTGCAGGCACCCGAGTTCGTATGGCACGTAAAAACTGGGAATTCCCCCACCCCCAGATTTTTCTCTCCCTGAATAAATCACCTTCCTCAGCCACGGACCATCAGCCTAGATACAGCTCTTGGCTGCGTGCCTGCATGGACACACTCCAGCCACATAGCAATGTCAGCAATCACAGACATGCACTGACTCCGTTGCACAATCGCCACAGGAGACCTGGTGTCAGAGCTTCTCTGTTTKCATCCCAAAACTCTTTCTCCCAGCATTTCTGCTCCGCCTCGGAGCTGCCAACCAACAGCCAGTCTCTGGCAAGCTGACACAGCAAAGCTCTGCTCACAAATCCTCCTATAGAAACCGTGTTTAGGAGCTTGCCTAACTTTTTTGGTTGTTGCGTGTTTTGCTTGATTAGATCCAGCGGCTTAAAGAGGATAAACAAAGCAGTTCCTACAAGCTTCCTAGCAGGAGCTGGCAAGTCCTCTTTTGGTCACCAGAGAGACCATACGGTGTCCCATGTGTGGGGAAGGCCCCAGCTCTCCCAGGCCAGCGGTTTTGTAACATCCTGACCACGTGGGCCGTGGCCGAGCGCTTCCAGGGGCGCTCTGCTCAGYGTGTCTCCTCGCAGCAGCTTTCCCCGGGCGCTTGTGCAGCGGGAGCCTCGGCGCCGCACTGCGGCCGCGGGGGCTCAGCTTTGCTCGCACTCGTGCACCCGAGCGGAGGCCCCTGTGCAGAGCTGCACGGCGCTGGGCTTCATGCCGGGGGTGCTGAGCCGGGCTGCAGGCCGGGCCGACAAGGTGAGGGCTGCCCAGCTTGCTGGCTCCRCGCGCTGTTGCAAGCTGCCAGGGAGGCAGGGCTATGTGAAGACGACGCTGGTTGAGCAACAGCCTCAGCGTTGGGCGCTTACTAAGGACGCAGCGGCCAGCAGCCCGGGGGTCTGTCTGAAGACCTGTCCTCCTGAAGACGCTGTCCTCCGCCGTGACCATGCTGGAAAGGTCCCAGCACACACCTGCACGGCRAGGAGCTTCTCCCCCAGCTCGCCAATGACCACCTGAGACGCAGCGGCAGCAGCAGGGGCAGCCCTGTAAGCTGACCCAGCGGGGCAGGCCCTGCTGCCAGTGCTCTGAAATGCCACGCGAGCGCAGGTGCCACCTGGTCCGGCTTTAGGAAAGACCAYGTGCTCTTTGGGCCCAGTGGAGAGGTCAGCACTTAGGGACGGGTCCCAGGAAAGATTTTAGAGCCTACACTATGTTGCTGTTAGACTGCAAAAACCTATATCCAAACCTGTTTTCCCTAAATCCCATGCTCAACGCTGTGGCCAGGTTCACTCTGGTTTAGGAGCTTGGTGTCTGCCTCCCGTCTGAGCCCCTTCAGGAGGCAGAAGAAGGCCAGGGGACCCACCTGCGGGCACAGGGATAGCGATTTGTRAGAAGACCCTTGGACTGACAGTGCATACACACTCCTTAGAGCAGGGCCTGCTYGATTTTCTCATCTCTCTGGATTGAGATTGGAGATGAACCACATTTTGCATACCTGTTCTGATCCCCTTGCCTGTACCAAGCCTTTTTAAATCCCTGGATTAGGGGAAGGGAGAACACGCTTCAGTTTTGTACCTCTTCCATAATGGGGTGGTTGGGGCTYATTTCCATAGAAATGTGTTTGACTGCATTCAGGCTGGGAAGCAGTGAGTCCAGCATGAGTGCCATAAGAAGGAGGTTATCACATTAACACGTGGGGCTGTCACCTCTGGGATATTTCAAGAGGGAAAGAGGTGACCYGTGAAAGAGAGCTCTGTCCACCCCAGGCTCCGGATAACCCCAGGTGGATGGAGAGCTGGGGCAGTAGGAGAGGCAGGTTTTCAGGTGGACCTTTGTGCTTGTTCCCAGCTGGCCAGCAGGTCCCCTCAGCTCAGGCCTGGTTTGTGTCGCTCCATGTGTTTTGGATAGCGTAGCTTCCCCTGGAGCTGCTGAGGCTGCCTGTCCGACCGCAGCCGCACGTGCAGCCACGGCTCTCCAAGCGGCTGGAGAAGAGGATGGCATGAGCTTTCACCTCCAGCTCYGACAGAACAGGCCAGCGTGGCTTGCACAAGCCGAGCTGCTTCAATTAACCTGTATAATTTTGCCTGAAGCCAGCGCAGGGAACAGCACTCGGGTTGCTCCAGCAGCTCTGTGAGGGGGAGCCATCTCCGGCGGGAGGGCGGGTGCGAGCGCGTGGGCTGCAAAGCAAAGCAGAGCTGGCTCTGCGAGAAGACCCAGCCCCCGCCAGGCCGATAGCCATAACGCGGCGATGGCAGCACCCAGGCCGGGCCTACGTTCAGGGCTCCGGCACGACGCTGTGTGGGCCGAGGCAGTGCGGTGAGAAGGAAGATGGTTATATGGCGGAATGAGAGTCATTAAATCCAGTGTTGTCACACAGGGAAACGCCACGTTTCTTCCCCAAGTGACCCCTTCCTTTTCCAAGSTTGTTTTTGTGGAGTTGCTGCTTACACTCGTTCGCACAAATACTGGCTCTGAGGGTGAAGGTGCCAGCTCCTGCAAAACGCTTTCTCAGGGGTTTTGTTAACTGCGGTGTGACAGTCATGCTTCTGTCACCTGTGCAACGTGCGCAGTTCAGTCTGATCCCCTTGACTATCTGTGAYGGGCACGTGCCCTCACACGTGCCGGCGCTCCGGGCCGTGCTCGGCATTTCCCACAGCACCTGCTGACAAGGAGGTGTCTCCGTGACTCAGACKCCGTGACGTGCAGCCACTCACCGAGGCAGCTTTGTCTTTTCCATCCTAATTAGTTCACCTGACGATGTGCAGGCCTTTGACACGGCCCTGTTCTCTGCCTCACGAGCTCTGTTTTGTAGCTCTGCTGCGTTTCCCTAGGAGGCAGGTTGCCACACGGGCAATGTACCTGTCAGCGAGAAAGAGACATTACTGATAAACACTGCGCTACGTCTCTGCATTGCAAACACACACCGTGAGGGAACCACCAAAACTGTGAACTGGGAAAGGTCCCTGGGGAGGAACAMAATGCGGAGGACTCAGCAGGGAATTGGCAGGGGGTATCCAGGGCTGCAGCTGCTTCATGTTACACTCAGGGCCTGCAGAGGCTGGGAAAATGTCTTCATGGAGCAGGAGGCAGCAACGGAGCAACTTGCCAGAGCTTTGAGCAGCAGGGGAAGGCAGCTGGCAGGGTAGAGATCCAGACCAAGACACTGCCTGAAACTGCTCTCCCCAAATCAGTTACCTGGGGGGTCAAACTGGTGTAACTAACTTTTACCTGTACACTGGATTTCAGAGCAAAGGCGTATGTCATGCAGAGGCCTTTAAAAAAAAAAAAAAAAAAGAAGAAAAAAAAGAAAGAAAAAAGTATTTTTGCTCAGCAACCAGAGTATTTCCTGTGGAAACTTGCTGAGACAAACTCTTGTTCTCAGGATTGGAAGGAATAAATTTTTCCATGCCCGCCAGGGAGATTCCCTGACAAGACATGCCGGGGAGCAGCACGGCCTTTCTGGTGGGCTCTGGAGGGCTGAGGAGGATCCTTTTCCATCCTCGCTCCCTTCCTGTTCCCTTCACACCTCCCTGGCCGCTGCTACTGCGAGGCCAGACTGGGGCCAGGGCTGCGGTGAGGGACAGGGAGAGGGGAGCGATGCTGGCGCCTGTACCTGCGACTTGCCCAGCCACAGTGCCGGCCTTGGCTGGGGTTTTCCGGGGAATCACCTGGATCAAAGCAAGCAAAGCACACACACACCTGACAGGTTTTATTAAAGCCTTCCCTGCCGCACTGGGGCAGTGTCCTCGGCTGCTCTTGGGCTGGACGGGACAGGCGGGATGACAGAGCAAYGCAGTACAGCGGGGGCCAGCCCCAAACCTGTCCAGCAGCAGCCGAGCGGCTTCCACTGCACACGTGGGGCAAGGGGACGCATTCCAAGAACAGCCTAGGAAAACCCTGGAGCAGCAGCAGCTCCACAATCACCTCCAGCCGGGAATGCAGGATCCGTGCAGGGCAGGCACGACCGTCCCCCGTGCAGCTGGGGCTGAGGCTGCATTTAGGAAGGGCTCTGCCCACGGGAGGGTTGAGCAACAGGCGGCAGCCGCAGCGCAGGTTCCACGCAGGCTTCCTGCTGACGGGGCAAGTTGCTCCCTTGTCACCACAGCAACCTCCTCGGCTGTCACACACACTCATCAGCTCGTTGCAGTCTCCTTGTAAGAGCCGCTTTGAAAAAATTACATATAATAAAAAAGTGYGTCATGTTCTGCTTAATATTCATTAGTATTATTAATTAATCAAGTGATTCCAGGGGAAAATAATTGTTCCAGTGTGCTTTCCATGTGTGAATACACACATTCGGAGGGCCGCACATTGAGAAGCAGATTATTCTTTCTATCTTTGTTTTAGCAGTAAGGAGAGGAAAATAAAAAGCAAAGAAAAAAAGCTGATGTTTCCAGCTGGAACAGAGATAGCAAAACAATGCTGCCAACCCAGACTTGTGAAGCAGGAGAAGGCTGCTGTGTGCAGCCTCAGCGCCAAGAAAATAAATACCAGACACTGGCAAAAACATTGGGATTCCAGTTCCCTCAGATTTTAACGCACTGGAGTGTTCCCCTCAGTCAGAACTGCATTCCCCCCTCGCAGTTCCAGTCCATCCCTGATAYCCCTCAGCAGGATCCTGCTGCCCTGAAGTGTTGCAGAAAGTGATTTTTTGGTCCACGAGTCTAGAAGCCCTTGCCCTAGTCAGAGTCACCTCGAGTCTCCCACACTGCTGCTGATCATTTGACCCAAGGAGGAAATTCTTGAGGCTATTTCCAGCCCATGATTAACAGTCAGCCTGCAGAATCAGGGTAAAAAACACACATCAGAAAAATCAGAATTGTCAGTGAGGGGGAAAAAATAGGGAGAGAAAAAGCGGTGTTGGGGGGAAGCCAAGCCCGCTGTAACTGAGAAGAATAGGCACATTCCTCCCCTTTCAGCCGCTGCACCCTGCAGCTGAACGCAGCAGGAGACCTAGTGGTGACAAAACATCTCAAGTGCATTTTTTCCTCTCTGTTTTTCCATAGGTCTTTGTGTTTGCTTTTCCGCCCCCCTCCCTGCGAGTGGCAAGAGCTGCTTTCCCAGAGCAGCGGGCTCTGGCCCTGGCCTTGGCTTGCCCCGCTTTCAGCTTACTCAGCTGCCCCTGGGGGGATTTCTGGAGGAAGGCAGGGAGCGCTGCCGCACAGCCAGCTTCCCTTCACTGGGCAGCCAAGAGCCCCGGCCGCGTCACCGAGCCCGTCCCGGCATCTGGGCCCCCCTGGGAGGTGCCAGGAGGAGCAGGAGGACCTGGTGCCAGGAGGAGCAGGAGAACCTGGTGCCAGGAGGAGCAGGAGAATGGAGACTGCTTCTCTCTGGTGTGGTCTGATCTGTCGGCAGCCCCCAAATTACCAGATAATGTAACCAGCTAATCAGGCATTAGGGATTGGAAGGGATTTTCACAACATTCTTCTGTGGAAAATGCATTTCCGCTGAAGTTTAAAACTCTGGTGATGCTGGCTCTGCAGCATCCATCTTTTTCACTTGCATGCTAGTTGAGACAGCTTCCCTAGCTCCTTATCTGCTTAAAACACAAAACATTTTACCTGAGAAAGCTAGAAGGTTTGTGSTTTCCTAAAAGTTATGTATGCCTCAAGGCCACCTCTGTTCTCCTGAGCAGGCGGCCTTGGARCAAGGAGGATCCAGAGCAAGGAGGATCCCTCGCTCTGTATCACACAAAATGGTCTCCCTAGAGTGGAGCTCGCAGCAACTTCATGAATGGAGCAGRACGGCGCACTCGGCGCACTTGCCCTGCGTCGAGCTGGGGTCCTGGCYGCGGTCTCTTCTCTTGCCGTTCACAGGCTGTTGTAGGGTTGTGTAATGACAAAGACACTGTGTTTCAGGAAGCAGGAAAGAGGAAGGAAACTRTGCAAGACAGGGATTTCCCAGACTGAGGCACGGTCTTTATGCAAGGCACTTTTGAATGGAGGAGGAGAAGTCTGGAAACAAGGAAACCAGGAGGGGGCTTTGATACCTTTGCTTCTCGCTGATCCCGTAACTGCGACCCCAGCCGAAGCGGCTGATGGCGACAGCCCGGCAGCCCGTGCAGGACGCGCTGCGAGCCGACGGCTGCGCTCCGAGGGCCGCGCACAAACCGGCCTGTGGCAGCGGGGCYGGAGGGGCTGCCGGCCGGCCTGGCGCGAGCCCGTAGGCTGTTCAGCTCCATCCCCGCCTGCAGCCGAGCGCTGCCGGGCCCGGAGCGCGGCCCTGTCCGGAGCAGCTCCCAGCACCGTCCCCACGGAGCCCACTCGCATCATCCTGTGTCCGTGGCAGCTCGCCCCGCTTGCTCCGAGATAGGCCCTTTACAAAGCTCATGGAAGAGATCAGACCCAAATTTAATCCTCCTGAGCACCTAACCCGAGGTAAATTTTGCTCTAAAGTTGCTACCTGCATTGCGATGTTTAAAGCACACGTAGGTTTGACCTACATCCCTAGCTGCAGGGAGGCCACTGTCCACCTRGCCACAACAGATAAGAGCGGCACAGACCAGACTGGCCCAGGCTTCCTGGAGGAAAACACCGTATTTGCTGTTTGTCACAAAAATAAATCTTGCCCTGGCTGCAAAGCCCTGTCGTTTTACACCGAGCACGTGCGGTTTGGCCGAGTTGCGAGAGAATCAGAATCACTCCGGTTGTTTAACACCCAGCTATCAGGAGGGAGGTTGTTGGATATTTTGCGCTCAGGCTGCCGCAGTCCRGGGCAGGTTGTCCCTGCGTGCAGCTCTCCGTGGTGGAATTGCACTGCAGGAGTGATGCTGGGCACTCATACTGAAATGTGAAAGCACAGACCCACCTGAAACAAGCTGAACAGGTTCTGCTGCAACTGCATTTAAATTGCTGCTCTGCACCCTGTTGCGCAGCTGATGGTTCAAAGCTGGCAAGAACACCGGCAGCATCAGGCTGGCTTCTTTTCGAGCTRGGCTATCCTCAGATGACCCTCGTTGCTGAGGACAAAGTTGTTTTCTTTCCCAGTTTTCCAGTCAACAGCTACACCAAACAGAGTATGCATTTTTTTCCATAGTTACCATAAATGCTCAGCTGTGCTCAATGCATCCCTCTTGGCAGAGGCGTAATTTAAAGGTTCTGCTTTGTTTTCACAGACCTCCAGAATGCAAACCAGGGATGGACCGTCAGAGCGGAGCAGGCAAGCACATACTGGCCAGCACAGGGAACCTGCCACAGCAGCCCCGTGACCCGGAGCAGCCGGAGCGCTCCCTCTCGCGAGCAGGGAGGCTGCAGGAGTCAGGGCAGCTCTGAGCTCTGCTCCGAGCCACGATCAGCTTTACGGGCGGCTCCGGGGGCACCCGCAGGCAGTGTGAGGCGCCGGGCGCCTGGGCCGGGCGCAGGGCTCTTGCTGCCCGCACGGCGACGCGCTCTGCAGGGCTGCCTGTCTGGTGCCAAGCACTGCGCGAGCCAGCGCCGCTGGAGCTGCYGGACGCCGCCTGTTTATCCTCCCAGGCAACCACCCGTCTGCAGAGGGCTTAAACACCAGCACAGCCTAACGTGGGCAGCCCGCTCTGTGTTGTGCTTGGCATGGGCAAAGCGAGGGGTTGGCTTTCCACACGCTGGCAGCACGAAGCTCCTGCCTGCACGGAGCTGGGCTCGGCCSTCCCTGCTCCGCCAGCTCTCATCCTCCCTCTCTGCAGGCAGCGGGGCTTGTGCAACCGCACAGTCAACAGGCCCATAGAGCTGAGCCAGGCAAAAAAACAACCCTGCAGTCAAGGAGGGACCGGTGCTGGCCTAGATTAAGCCCCTGAACTAGGTCAGCTTGTGATCCCGAGCGGCACTGGTGGCACAAGGGGCTGCCCCTCGTTAGGCTCGAGCCGAGCAGAGCAGCCCAGGCTGGGGAGCTGGCACCGAGCCTGACCGCCCCTCTGCTKCACCGGGCATCGCCCGCCCTTCCTGCAGCCCGGCACGTCCCGGGTATCCCTTTTATCCATGCAGACGCTTTCATTCCTGCTGGAAGGCACAAATGTCCACATGATTACACACGTCTCGGATCACTACCCGGGTGGAAGAGCATCAYGTCCCCATCATTACCCACATCTCAAATAAGCATTGTTTGTAAATATGTCTTAAAATCAACAGCATTTTCACACTCTTCCTCCTGCTAAGTGCCTTGCACGTGCTTTCATCTGCTGCTAGCCCAGCAGCAGGAAGCATAAGGAGAATCCATTTCACTCTGTTTTTCTATTTTGAGAAATAAATTAAATCCATGTTAAACTGGAGGTGGGGGGCAACCTTTCCTACTCCTTTGTGATACTGAAGACTTGTTGCATTGCTGCGTACTCCTGCTGTCTTTCCTTCCTGGATGATCCCATGCCCTTTCTCAGAGCATCCAGGCAGCTGGCCGGATACCGGCACATTCCCTCCTCCTGCCAGCCCGGCTGCAGTCCCTGTCGGTGCCTCTTGCCTTTCATTTACAGAGCTCTGCTGCAAGCAGCTGTTCCTGCTCGGCCACCCTCCCACACGAGGGCCTGTTTCCTGCTGGGGGAAAACATGTAGGTGTGTGCAGAAGACTCAAGTAGTAAACAAATAAAATTGAATAGAATGATCTCTCACAGGTATGGTTGTCACACAGGGGACCTAACTACTTTTGTGCTTACAGAGCTGATTTTACACTATTCTATTTGGTTTGCTACTAGATAAGAGAGCGTTCGAATGGGAACTTGTCCTAGAGAGAAGTGCAGGGAATATTGTCACACAGCTGTGACAGACAAGTACCTCAGGCATTTCCTACGCACAGACAAGCACGCAGCGGAGCCGCTGGGAGCTGCAGGCTGAGAAAGTCCCGGAGGCCGAGGGCTCCCTGCCGCCTCCGCACGGGCCACACGGCTCAAGGTGCTTCTGTCCCCGTGCCCTCAGGTAACAGACTGGATGCTAAACCTCCCCTTTTCAGATAGGGGCATCCTGCTTCCTTTGGATGCTAGAGAACACAAACGGGAGCATGCTAGAGAACACAAATGATGGGATGATGGGCTGGGTGGACAATGGGARAGCCGTGGATGTTGTCTACCTTGGCTTCAGCAAGGCTTTCAACACCGTGTTCCACAACGTCCTCATAGGGAAGCTCCGGCACTGTGGATTGGACAAGTAGACAGCGAGGTGGATTGTGGACTGGCTGGATGCCAGAGTTCAGACGGTGGTGATAAATGAGGCTGAGTTCAGTTGGAGGCCCATGGCCAGTGGTGTCCCCCGAGGTCAGTACTGGGCCCGGTGCTGTTTAACCTGTTCATCAATGACCTGGACGAGGGCACGGAGTGCACCCTGAGCAAGTTTGCAGATGACACCAAGCTGGGTGGAGTGGTCGACACTCTGGAGGGCTGTGCTGCCATCCAGAGGGACCTGGACAGACTGGAGAGTTGGGCAGAGAGGAACCTCACGAGGTTCAACAAGGACAAGTGCAGGGTCCTGCCCCTGGGGAGGAATAACCGCAGGCACCAGTACAGAYTAGGGGTTGACCTGCTGGAGAACACCTCCACGGAGAGGGAYCTGGGAGTCCTGGTTGACACCAAGTTAACCATGAGTGAGCAGTGTGCCCTCAYGGCCAAGAAGGCCATGGGATCCTGGCTGCATCAAGAGGATGTGGACAGCAGGCTGAGGGAGGGGATCCTGCCCCTCTACTCAGCTCTGGTGAGGCYGAACCTGGAATATTGGGTGCAGTTCTGGGCTCTTCAGCACAAGAGGGATGTGTTGCTTCTAGAGAGGGTCCAGTGATGATTAAGGGAACCAAGATGATTAAGGGACTGGAGCATCTCTTGTACAAGGAAAGACTAAGCGAACTGGGCCTGTTTAGCCTGGAGAAAACTGTGAGGAGATGTGATCAGTTTGTCTAAGTACCTGAGGAAAGAATGTAGAGAGGATGAGGCCAAAGTATTCTCATTGGTGGCCAGTGACAGGACAAGGGGAAATGGGTATAAGTTGAAACACAGAAAGTTCCATCTCCACATGAGGATGAACCTCGTGAGGGTGACAGAGCCCTGGAACAGGCTGCCCAAGGAGGTTGTGGAGTCTCCTTCTCTGGAGGTCTTCAAAACCCATCTGGATACCACCCTGTGCCCCGTGCTCTGGGTGTCCCTGCAGGAGCAGAAAGGTTGGACTAGATGATCTTGAGAGGTCCCTTCCAGGCTCAGCCAGTCTGTGATTCTGTGATTTCCAATTACTGTTAACTGAATGTGGGCTAATATTAAATGCAAGTAATAATAAAAAATCTTCACAACACCAAAAAGACATACACAAATACAAGCAACTTATAAACAAGACAGGTGGAAAGTGAATGAAAAACTTAATTCCAAATCCTCTGTCCCCTTTAGCATCCAACTTGCTGTTTTCTTAACACCCTCTTAGATGTTGCATCTTTGTATGTGCCCCGAGACTGCATCGACCTGAGACACCCCTTTCCTAGAAGGGCACGTCAGTCTCATGGTAGTTTCCTTTATGGATTTGTTTATGGGATTCAAAGAATTAATATTCCCTCATTCCCCAAGGAAAATATTTGTTGACTGGAGGAATTTCACTGCCGCCCTTATCAGATGCACGACTGGTTTAACTGGCCCCTGCGCTYGGTTCCTGTCCCTGCACTGCCCCCTATGCAGCTACCGCCCAGCCACGGACCACTGGATCCAGCTGCTGCAGGACTGCAATGCAGGTTACACTAGGTTTTTGTTAAAATTAATGCAACTTTTCATTAATTTTGCCACACTTTCTGCAACACAGACGTGTTTCCAAATCAGATTCTCCAGGCTACCCTCAACTCTGCTGGGCTGCACAGGGTTTAGCAACAGGAACAAACAGGGAGCTGGAGRGAAGCTGCTGAAACAGCCCCATCTCCAAAGAAACCTCCTGGCTAAAATCCACCTGCTCAAGAGACACCAAGGGGGTGCTCTCGATGCTGCTCACACTAGGGCTGGTGTCACCTGCTGGCAGATACCAGTGCCCCATCAGCAGTGCAAGCATCAGTTCTCAAACCCACCTGCACGATCAAGTTTATGTCTGTGCCCTGGCAAAGGGCTGCTTTGTTTCCCGAGGAATCCTGGACAGGGTTAACCACCCTCTGCTCGCAGCAGGCTTCACAGCAGCTGGTCCGGGGAGGCAGCGGGGCGGCCTTGCTGCAGAGATTGTCCCCTTGGCTCCGTGTGCCTCGGCCTGCAGCAGACACCGCGTTGCTGCAGCCCAGCTAGACACCCTGGTGACCGCAGAGGCTTCYAGCCCAACACACCTCTCACCGACCAGGCCACCACGGGCAACAGCAAGGGCTTCTACTCAATCAACAAGGACTACAAATTCAGCAACAAGTTGGCAGCATSTAAAAAATCTGGACAAAAAATACATACCCACTCAGATCATTTCTGATTAGTTAGTTCTGCCAAATGCAATTAGCAGGATTTGCAATTAGTGGCTCTATTTATTCACCAAGCTTGCAGTCGAGTTCATAACAGTGCCCTATGAAATTTCTCTGCTACTTTGACACAGACAACTACCGCTAGAGAAAAGATGACTACACTGAGAGGAGTTCGAACAAGCAGTACTTGCTACTATCTACAAACATTTTGACAGTCATTTAAAAAATGCAAATTTACCTAAACAAACATAGTAGAAAGGACAGGTAAAAAAAAGACAGGAAAAAAAAAAAAGTGTGTGCATAAACATAAGTTTTAAGRATAAGTATCAAGTGGGGTGGAAAACAAGCCCAGCTGCTGCTCTCTTTARGCAGCCTGGAAGGGAAGCACATGAGGTGGCTGTTCAGTGGGCGCCCAGCCCTGGCAGTCTCCGTTCCTGGGATCAGGCGCTGCAGGATGTCCCGCATTGTTTGGAGCGGTTGGGGTCACAGCAGGGCAAGGCTACAAAACAAACTGTTAACAAGAAAACTGGCTGGAACAAACCGGGACAATTTGAGAAGTTCCTGTCTGGAAAATGACTGTTTACAAAATGAAAAGCAGCTCCCTTAAYCATTAGTACCTCTGATACCGTAGGGTATTTTGCTTCACAAAGCCTGGTTTCATCAGCCACCAGGTCTGCTGCTTTGGAGTACTGAAAAGAYTAGATTTTGCTCCTGTGTCAAGGAAGAATGAAAAATTAAGCTGCTTCTTCACATGGCAGCAGGCTTTCCTTTTGATTCTTTTGTATTACCTGAAATGATGTGCACGGAACCAAAACACTTGCTCTTTGGTGCTTCTTTAATGAGAAAGACACACGAGGCGGAGGGCGATGCAGTTTATTCTTTCATGTCATTAAAACCCGTCTTTATACATACACACACACACACACACACACACACACACACACACACACACACTCTCTCCCCCCATATATTCCCCCTCTAGATCTCTGTGCTTGGAAAACATCAGCACTGAAGGCTCTAAAGTGAGCAGGACTAATGGTGTGCAGCAGAAACCCAATCTGTTCCAGATGTTGCACTTAAGAAGTACCTGCAGTCCTGGAATGGTTTGTTTCTACCTGCTCCAGTGCCTTTGTTTCCRGGATGAATACACAAACAGCTCCCCAGGATCCACGGATGATTTACGAGGCCCCATGAAGCCGCCTCCATCTGCCAGGACATGCCCCTGCTCTTCCTGGGGCCCTCTCTTCCCCGGTTCAAAAGCAATCCAGGTACTCTCTGCAGAGCAGCACCCAAGCTAGGAAATCCCAATTTACCTGACATCCCTGGATGTCATGTATTTATTTAAATGTCTTTAGCATACATTTCCTTACATTCTATACCCCGTCCAGAGCAATAACTGCAAGGCTGTGCAGAGCAGTTTGGGTTCAGTACAGCCGACACTGAGCTAGGTCTAGCAGGTTACACAAGGCACACGCACGGCTGGGCAGCAGCAGGCTCAGTACCTGGAGCTGCAGAGCAGCTGCCCCATTCTGAGCACGCGGGGCTGTGACACACACGTGCGCTGCAGCACGAGGCATGTTCCCATCAGATCAGGTATCCCCGCCTACCCTCCCTTCTGACCTTAAGTGACAGAACCCATTGACTGAAAAAGAAAAATCCTAATCACCTACATAAAAAAAAAAAAAAAAGCCAAAATCATCTTTTTTTTAAATTTGCAAAATTAAATTTGTAGCAGTATTCCCAGCATACTAGAGGTGACTTACTTCATCAGCTCTACACCCTAAGTGGGACGTGATGCACGCAGGGGCACAAGGTGTGCATGGACACCGACCATTCTCAGAAAAACTGAGTTTTACAACTGCGGACAAGCTCCAGAATTTACAATAAAAGGTGTTTCAGGGAGTCTTAATACTGTACGTTATGCAAACATGCTGCAATAAACACGTCTCCCCGACTGCTCTCTTCCTTTTGTTCAAGTCGTAACCATGTTTTTATACATAATTAATTTAAGTTGCTTAAGAGCAAAGTGAATGTTCCAGTTTGTTGTACAACTGATGTATTAGATSCTAGGGAGTTTCAGAAAATCAGCTGTCACTTGGAAACACCCAGACCTTTAAAAATGTTTCTTTTTTGTTGCTGTTCTGACATGGTTGCATAAAACCCAGAATCCTCAGATAACCAACCCCAAACCAGAAGAAAGCACAGCCTCCTTGTATTATATTATAGTATCTGACATGCTGGACACATGAAATTTGGAAGCATTACTAGAAATTCAGTAGCTATTATAAAATCAACAGTCCTCAGTGCTTGAAGCACATAACAGACATCTAAATAACAATCTCAAATCAGTTATCATRTGAGAATGCAGTAAAGGAGATGCAATATTTGCTTTAATAAAGGACAATGCTAACAAAGAACTTAATACACATTCAGCGGGCTGTAACTGAAAAGTAAAAAGAAAAAAAAAGGCAATCAGTTTCTGAAAACCTGTGAAGCCTTCCCAAAAGAGCTCAGAAGGGAGGGAAAAAAAAAAAAAAAAAAAAAGACAATCTCAAGAAATAAAAGCCAATATAGGGGCAGCAAGGCAGAGGAATGCATGTTAAGGCACTAAGTCATATTAGCTTTGCTGTCTTTCAAGATGACACTCACCTCCAGGTATTTCAAGGTGTTGGGCAGCCCTCCTCCTTTTTGCCTCAGTGTCTCCTCCCGAAACCTCCCTACCTCAAGCTTTGCTGCAGACGCAGAAATCCTCAGCAGAAGAGAAATGCCATTTTCTGCATCCTGACTTCAATTTTTGCCACCATATGTTTTCTCCTAACCTGGCATCTCTGATTTTCCGAGTAAGGGGAACAGCTTCTCAAAGACATTCTTCTTGTTGGACTTCACCTTCTGGCTCTTCCCTGGCCCAACAACAATATTTGTACTGCTCAAAGCCTCAAACCAGGTGGATGATAAACCACCAAAATTCCTAAGTGCACCACTCAGAGAATGTCTTTCCCTAAATAAAAATGTTAGCTTTAGAATGGCCTAACTGTAGCAGGTGGTGTCTATTAAATTCAGTATCTGATGAAAAAAGAAGTAAAAAAAGTGTCTGAAGGGATTTTGGTCCCCCCTTCAACTGCTCTCCTACATCTTCATTCAAACCTGAGCAAACTGAGGTTTTCATTTCCTCCTATGTAAAGGAGCAAAGTTAAAAGCCTTTCAGTCCTGGGGCAAAAAGTGAGTATCTTGACATGTAAGAATTATCTTAGAACACACATACCACATATCTGATACAGAACTAAGAATCATGTCGTTCAGACTGCACATAATTTTCTTCTTAAAATACAGCTAAAAGGCAAGTTYTTATCACGGAAATTTTCAAAGCGACCAAGTGCTTTGAATAACAATTTTGTAGCATTGAAAGTTAAACGAAAAAAAAAAAGTTACAGAAAAAAGAAAACACCAAGTTATTTCAAAAACCTCTGTTTTATTTGTACAGAGTAAAATACATCATAGAGTGAATATACTGTGTTCAACCCATAATCTAGAGCCATTAACAAGTGTTTTCTTTTCACCAAATACCCTGGCCAGAAGCACCCAGACAATGGGAATGGGAAGGCTAATTAGTCTCTCTCTGCCAGAGCTACAAGGTGCACATCAATCTCTGCTTCTGTAAGGATCCTAAAAGAACAACAAAAAAGAAATCTTAAAGAGCTTTGATGAGTCTTCCCCTTGCGCTCCCATATTTCAAGCTAATGTAACAAGTTTTTATGCAATGCGTCTTTCAGTGCTTTCAAGCACTGCTGCCAGGCCACAGGCCAACGTACCAATTCTTCTTGGAAAATACTGAGAGCATCAAAGGCACTAGAGAGAAAGGGGTAACAAAGGGAGAAAAAGAACAGGTTGTTCCTCTTGAGTAATGTATATTTGCAGCCTGGGACTGCGGAGAAGAAAAGCCATGGTAATTAGCAGGATCCCTCCAGTGGGGACACAGATTTTCACAGCCTTCCTTTCTGGGTGTTACCCATCCTTTCCAGGAAGGACACAAGGGCTGGAAGATAAAGCCTGGCACAAAGTTAGCYCTAGTGCCTTGCACCAGTGGTGAAGGGGCAGCTCTACCCTACAGGTCAGCATTTTTCCCCCAAAATGCTCTGCTATTTTATCATCCTAAACCAAAGCACCCATCGCCTCCACGTCAGCTTGTACACATTAAGCACCACTCAGAAAGCTGCCTCTGCAGGGCCCAAGGCTCTGAAGAGCCCCTTCATCCACTGACACGGGTAACAATGGTATAAAACACGCGCCTCTTCCTCTCCTGCTCGGGGAGAACCTGGCAGTTGGTGGAATGTACTCGAAATAAAAATATTTGCATGAGTTGCCATGACTGTGATTTGGGGGTGCACTCTAGAATACAGGTGCAAACTAAAGCTTTCAGTCTTTTAAATATGAAAACTCACCTAGACTCACGGTAACTTAACTTGAATCAAAAACCCTTTCGGTTTTAAAAGATACCCTTTTTTGGTTTTAAAAGATACGAAGGAAACTTCCATTTCCACATTGTGCTACTTTTTTTTTTTAACCATTTTCTTTTATCACCACCCAACTGAATAGTTAGAAACAAGAGAGGGCTGGGCATACAGTTTCTGATATTTCCTTCCTTTTCCCACTTTACTATTACACAAGGAGCTAAAACTAACTGCACCTAACCAGAGAAACAGAGAGCAAGCTTTAGCAATGCTGATCACTCACCTGAATTTAGGATTTTCCACAGTAACTACACCAACTTCTATTTCTGAGGGCTTGAAATCAATGGATAGTACAGTAGACAGGCAGGTTATTGCTGTCTGAAAGATGACAAAAGCACAGACTATTAGGCACAAAGCAATAGACCACTTGTTTTTATATAGACCTAGCATCCAACTACTCTTCTTTCCAACTGTAAATTATTGCCTTCCCTCTCAAAACACCATCTGTAAAGTTTCAAAGTTTTCTCTTGTTAGAGGATATAGATCCTCTCTAGGTCTCTCCCTAAAAAGTTCAATTTACAAAAAAACTAAGAATATATTTTCTTAGCAGGGAAAAAAAGGAGAGAGGAAATGGAAAGGGAGAAAACAAAAGATAAACCCCCTGGGTCCAAAGACAGAGCATGTTTGCCACACAGAAAACAAACCAGGCATCACCAGTACAATCCAGAATCATTTAGAGTATGTTATGTGTGCTGCATGTTACTGGCTTTTCATTTTGAAAATYAAAATTACATTAATCATTTTAAATGCTACATTTAATTGTGGTTTAACTTGACTTTTTTCCCCGCCCATAAAAAAACACCCACTATTTGTTTTAAAAGTGTTCTCTACTTAATGCTGCAACAGAACTGTAATACTATGCTGAAGMTACACACAGAGTGATGAGCGTGCACAAAGGGAAGTTTTGTAAACAGCTACGTAGCCAGGTGCATGTCAAAACACTTACTCTGACATGCTGGGACTTAACTCTATGAGTAATAATATTTGGGGAGTACGGAGCACTCRACAAAACCTTACTAAGGTTTTTCACTATACCATAATATACTGATTTTGCAGGAATTCTAGGAGACTTGAAAACTTTGAGAATGAGACTAAGCAGATGTCTTAACAGAAGACTCCATGGAAGCAGAGTTGTGAGAGTTTGTTTATCCACAGAGCACTACTACTACTGCTATTTAAAAACAYCAAAGTGCTTTTGCTCAGCAGACTGGCTTCTCTCTGTCGCCATCTGCTTTTAAAGGGACAATATCTGATCTACATTCACAAGTTCAGCATTCTTACAAACCCAAAAAGCTGCACAAATGCATCCAGGATTTGACCTGTGGAACTTGGTTTCAAGCAAATACTTGCTCCATAAGCACGGAAGCTTTATGAATTAAAAAAAAAAAAAAAAAAAAAAAAAGCTCAATTGCTTCCGATTCTGATCCCTCATCTAAGTGATGCGTACAGTGTAAACAGGTCATGATACAAAAATACATTTAGTTTGAGGATTATTTAACCAGGATAGAAAAATGGTTCCAAAAGAACCTGGAATTCATGGTATGTTCCACTTCAACATGATAGGAGCACTTAAATGGCTCAGGATCTTCTTTTACAGAAACCAGCAAATTGCAGAAATTGGTATTTATTGTCCCTTTTAGGCATACGATGTGGCTTCTGTAGTAATGCAGACTCCAGAAGCAATTTTGCTGGAGTTCTTGAACTGCACAGCATTCACACACACCTCAACACAACAGGCCGTTTGACTTCACTGCATTAGCAGTGTGCAGAGTGCAGAGTGCATTAGCAGAGCCCACTGCAACTGCTGACCTTGTGATGCACGAAACTCAACACTGGGACTGCAGAACAAGACTGGACAGGATAATCGGCCCCTTGAATAGGGCTGTTTATACAAACCTCTGCTGTGTAAGTGAAACTGGAGAATTATTTAAAAAAAAAAAATCAGTGACCAGCTTTATAAAACAGGGTGCCACCACCAGCTACAGCGGGTGCCCACAGAATCCCTCTCAGCTAACACAGGGGCAGGAAGAGCAGATGAGGCTGCTCCACCTGAAGAGTCACCAGGTGCCYTCAAAAGGCTTTCCAGTGGGAATGGCTGCATTTGGCCTGGCAGCGAAACCGAGCTGCAGGACAAGAGGAAAAGCCTGGCTGCACTCCCTGTGTCACAGCCCCATGCACAGCTCGCTCCCCCTGAGCTGCCTACCTCGACCGTCTGCTCGTAGGTCCAGTCAAATTTCTTCTTTACTTTCTTCTCAAGAAAACTGGTCGACTCGGTCTGTTTAACTCCTGCGGCCGTGGCCTTGAAGCCACAGTAGTAGCCTGCCGGGTCGCACTTGTACACCTGCGGGCCGTGCTCTTCATCGATACCGATCAAAATCATACCTTCAAGGAACAGGGACGTGATTTTTAATAAAATCTCATTCACCTTAGGAACAAAGCATAAATTCTTTCTCTCCTGTGAAAGACACACGAGCACAGAGACATGTTTATGCAAACCAGTCTAATCCACAGACTTGCAACCTCCTTGTCACCTCTAAGCTGCTATTTCTTACCAGCAGCTCGCTTTAGTGCAACTAGGTTCATGCCACGTTCGCACAAGGGCACTCGTTAAAAGCAGAGAAGTTTCTTGCCATGCTTAGAGAACCACAAAGTCAGGAAATACAGAAGTTGTTAGCACAGGTTAACACAGCCACACTTAACATCCTGTGCACTGCACAATGTTCAAAAAATGTACACAATAGTTCAATTAGGACACACTCTTCATCAGAAAGCAGCTTTACAAATAATTAGGGACATCTAATGATAAATAATTTATATGATTTATTTTTAATTTATAACATTTATAAATAATTAGACATCTTGACTACAACCCCGACAAGTCCTCCTTTATATCAATTTCATATTTCTTTTTTGTAAAAAAATAGAAAAGGGAAATCTGAGAAAAGAAAATGGAATCTTTTAGATCATCTGACTTAGTGACTTCAAGTTGGGCAGATTTCAAGTAATTCAAACTTGTCACAACACTGAAGTGCATCTATGCTCAACTATAATTCTAGATTTGTAGTTGTATGATAATCTCAGTATGCACCTTAAAAATATTTCAAGATCAAAATGTGCTAAAAAAAAAGAGAAAAACAAAAAAAACCAAAACATAGAGCAAGATCAAGGTCTTAATGCTTACAGCCACTATCTAAACCACTAGCTGCAGCTAACACCTGGTAATTAACAGAATAACTGCTGTGGAAAAATAAAATTGAAAAACAAACAAATGAAAACTCTTCTAAAAAGGAGAAGCAGCATCAATTTGTATTGCTGTATTCCAAGAAAACCAAACAAAACTAAAGCACCCCCCAGCACCACTTTCCAGCATTATCGAGGCACGGGGAATGCCAAGGGACATAAGAAACGATTATTCCTGAAAGTTACAAGCATAAGAAAACTGGCCCATCACAAAACGTGGTGCAACCCCAAATGTTACTTCTTTACTAAGAAGTGCTTAGTGTGCACTAAGGGTGCCTACGATTACGAGAAGTGATTCATCRATTCTAAAAATATTCTTGGGAAAAGAAAAACTAAAGTCACACASCAGCCTCCCACCCAAACAGAGAGAATGTTGAGCAAAACAGTTATTGAGGAAACATTAGATCGTTTCCCAGGCAGTTTCCAGACATCCTAAAAAGTACATTCTAAACTAGGCTGTGAATAAAATGAACAAATTGGAATCCCCCTCGACTACCCCACCCCCACTAAATCTGAAAGTAGCCACAAATACCTAGAAAGCTTCACACGTATCTTTGTCACCTTACAATGCACTTGCAACGACAAAGCAGGACTGCTGCATAAGTGTTTGCTAGTAAAGCATATTTAAAAAAGAAAYCATAAAATCTACAAAGCCAAATTTCACTCTTCATATATCTGCTTTAATAATGGTTTTTACCTTTCACAAACACTGGTAAAAGAAGCAACTTCCATTCTCAAGCATCTGTGCACAGTGCAAACAGGCTGGGCCCGTAAAATGAAGGTGAAATAGTAACAAACATTTTAAAGAAGCTRAAAGACTTCTTTAAAGTCAGTCTCAAGTGAATTGTTGAATGAGGACTTTGATGCTTCCAACACTATGTGTTTCAGCTGTCGGTCCCTCTTACCCTTCGGTTACAACCAACTGTTTTACACAACCTGAAAGATGGTCGAGCAAGTCCCATATTTGCAATTGCAAACTCAGAAAAAGATTTGAGAGGGCAGTTTCATACTTACAACAACCAAGTGGCCTCATTTCCGCATTTTGTGTGTAGACCTGAGAAATGTCTGCAATCCTCTTGCACAGCATGTCCACGGGGATGTCGTAGCCGTACTTGTACTTCCAGTTGGCGGCCTCGTAGCGGGCTCGCTGCACCTGGGACCGGCTGTCAGCTACACAAGAGCAGCGTGAACTTCACCCAGTGCCCACCACGTTGCACGCACAGTTCCCCGCTCAAAGCTGTCTTCAAGTCAACACATTCAGAACTAGACAAGCTCTCCAAATCCAAGTTAATTTTAAAAAATTCCTAGAGCACATGCTCAGTTTTACATGATACAAAGTTGGCAAATTTATTTAAAAAAAACAAGCAAACAAACAAACTTACAACAGAGCACACACTTGGGATGCTTTAGAAGACTGGGAATTAAATACCTGTCATTCCTGTCATCACACAGCCAATATTTTCAGTAATTCTGAATAAATGAGTCACGGTGTTGGAATCCAGTAACTTGTCCTAAAGAAGAAGTAGAAATACTCTAAGAGAAAACACTAGCTTTTAATAAATAAATAAYTAGATAAATAAGAGATTCTTGATGTGTTGATATGTACAAAAGAGACCTAAAGAACCTATTACTTAAAGCTAAAAAATGTTTTTCGGGTTCTCCATTATTTAAAGGTATGGGCAGACAAAGATAAAAAAGGAGAACGATGAGGATAAAACTCAACATTTGGAAGAGTCTGACAGCTAAGCTATGGTCAACAGAATTGAAGACTGTTTCCTTGGAGGAAACTTTGAGAAGAGACACAGGAAAAATCACATGCTAGCTTTCAAACACAAAAAGCCTCCAGTTTTCTGAGCAATAAACTGTGCTGGCATATTCATGGATATCTGTTCKTTGTGCTACTGACATAATGCTTTACCAGCAGGAGTTACTCAAGAAGAGAAATTAAAAAACAAACAAACATCTGATATTGGACAACCTATCCCTTTTAAGCTACCCGTAGCAAGGTAAGCCTGGCCCTAACCTGTATTTTAGCTTTATCCCTTTGTCAGCTATAGAGAAAACCAATCCAATGTCACTGGATAACAAAATGTACAACGTTTTAACACCTAAGGGGATAACAAAATGTACAACGTTTTAACACCTAAGGGGAGCTAAAAATTACAATGAGAATAACCACCAGGAATAAGGTATTCAAACAGATATGTATCTCAGCATTAATAAACACAGGGCCAGTGTCGCGGAGCGTCACCTCCACCTTTCTCTCCCTTTCCTCCAGCACCTCCAAGTACTTACAGGTACTTTCTTCTGTGTTACAATTACTGCAGAATCCTTCCCACGAACAGCTACTGACGTCAGCCCTCCCTGGTTGATCGCCTTAAAAGCATATTCTGGGAACGAGACAGACAAGTTAACAGCAATAGCACTAGAGATATTGGTACAAGCGCCCCAAATTCCCACTCAGCAGCACAGGAATCCCACTCAGCAGTGCACCCTCCATTTCCTTCTTAATACCAAGGCATTTGTGCAGCACCTTGTGTCTTGGAGGTCTTTGGTACCACACACAACAGAGGCTTCAAGTAGGAATTAGGCCGTTCTCTCCTCACAGAACCACAGTCACTGCTTCCTTCACACATTTATTAGAAGCCTGTCTCTTCGGTCAATCAGAATTTTGTTTTGAATCAGAAGAAACGCAGAAGTTTATTATTTTAAGCATTAATACCCACCAGAATGTCACTTTATATATTGATATAAATAAAAACTGAATTTTATATTTTAACTTGTAATAAGATTGGAATTAAATATGTTTGCTTGCTGCAACATTTTCAGCCTTTTATAATCACTTGTTCTGACCTGATGTTCAAACACTGACTTGGTGTTTTTCCTCACTTTCTAGATGAAATCAGCCCACATGTCCTGCGAACAGCACAATTTCGGAAAATGTAACTGATTGAGTTTTACTTGAAGTGACTTTTGCAATAATGTTTCCTGGAAAAACGTTTCCAAAAGCTTTGTTCTCCAGTCCTTTAGGAATCTGCATGTGGCTGTATGTGGCACGCTCAGAGCTTCACTAGCTAAATGTAGCTGAAGGTTTCGCTAGCTGTGCGAATAAGACCAAAGACAGAACAAGTCTAACCAACATCAGAGCAAACTGCTAAAACAGTCTTCTAGAGTAAAGGGAGCAAGAAAGCAGCAGTTTTAAAAACTGAATTCAAATCCATGAAAAAGACCGTAGAACAGGAGAGGGATAAACTGGAAGTAGGAAAAAAAAAAATGCCAAAAAATCAAGAAAGAAAGCGCTACCACGCGCTCGCACAGAGCTTGCTATGCAGGGTCTTAGTTTTCCACCTGCTAAGCCAGTGCTGTGAAGGGCTGATTACCACGKATTTACAGCCCTGTATTTGCTGCTTCAGGCCACCTCTTTGTCTCTGTTAGCACCACAGGGAGCCCTCTCCCTTCCTCCCCGCCAGCTGCAGCTTCAGTCCCCAAGGGAGCAGCGGCGCTGTCCGGGCCGGTCGGGTCGGGCTGGGCCGGGCACCCGGCCCCACGAACGGCTCGGTCCCTTCTCAGCCCATCCCTATCCCCTCACCTACCATAAGGAGCCTAAGTCATTTTCAAAAAGATAAGTCAAAGAACTACTAGGGCCATTTAAGACTGCCTGTAAATATCAATATATAAATGTAAATATTTCGGAAATCCCATATACCTTTTTTCCAATAACAGGAGCCCTCTACAACTTCCCAAATACTTCACACTACAGTTATTCCTACATAACCATTTTCTTCACCTCCTCCAAATTTGGCTTAGAAGAAAAACCTCTGAAGACCAATGGCATGAAAACAATGATGCTATCAGGGATACCAAGCACAGCAATGAGAACTGCACGTGCAAAACAAACGCTACCTTCCTAATTTGAAAGGATTTCCAAAGACGTATGAGTTTCTTGTGCTTTGGAAGCAGCAGACAGATCTGGTGCAAAAGTGTCTCAAACTAACACTCATCAGCTCCTGAAGAATTTGGGAAGAACTTCCAACTTCTAGGATGACCTTAAAGTTCCACATCTTTCCATGTCAGTCCTCAGGCACCTACCTACTCAGTGCTCAGCACATGGAGAAGGATATTGGGGACCTCCCTAGGGACACTCGTGTATGTTACCGTGTATGTGACACGGGTAAAAGACACGGGGGCTTCCCCTCCGTTAGCTCCATGGCTAAACACCAGCCGACACCCAGGTGGAAAGCCAAGCCTGACCTCCCTCTCACTACCAGAYGCAGAAGCTCCGTCCAGCAGCACCTCACGGACACCTGGTCAGAARGGCTGGGCGCAGCAGCCGGCACGTTTTGAAGGCAGGGCAAGGCTGGACACCCTGACCCCTGTTCTCCTGCATGAGAAGGTGCTGGCCCTGCTACCTGCGTAAGGTTTACCTACGAAGCATAACACAAACCTAACCAGTAAAGCTGCTAAGGAAGTGTCTGTGCACAGGCAGCTGCTACAGCAGCTTTCTGCCTGTGTTACCTGCACACAAGTGTTCTTTCCCTAGATCTCTGCAGAAGGGGCTATTCTGTCACTGCACTGCCCGTGCATGAAGTCTCCTGCACCAAACCTCCTTCTTCCCCTGGTGCCAACTCAAGGGCAGATGCAAAAGCAGCCCTTGGGGGGACTACATGTGGTCAMGGCTCCACAGCTGGAGCTGGGCCGCGAGCACCAGGGAAACCACCAGCAGGAGCATTCAGTCGATACACAGAATCACAGAATGCTTAAGGTTRGAAGGGATCTYTGGAGATGATCTGGTCCAATCATCCAGCCCTGCGGTGGGATCCTCAGGAGCGCCCTGCACGAGCGTCCGCCCGGGCTGCGGGTTCATTAGGCTGCTGAAGGGCATTCTGTGGAAGGGCAGCTCGGGCTCTAAGGAACTGGGTACRCTGTGAAAAGGGTAAGAGCTGCGGGGAGCTGCAGGGGAGCACAAGGCTGGGCCACAGCGGAGCAGAAGGCGGAGGCTGCGCCCATTGCAGGCCGTGCTGTGCTGCACACCCAGCGCTCGGGCACCGGCCACCTCCCCGGCTTTGTTCTGGCCTGGGCAACCAGGGACAGGCAGTTCTAAGCACTGAAGCTTTTTTTTTTTTTGTTTGTGTTTTTTGATGCTTTTTTTTTGTTTATTTGTTTTTCTCTCAGGAAATTACACTGCTTGCTGTTCCAGAGCACAACCACACTGATAACTCGGCTCTTACACGGCTCAGCCTCCCCAAGCCACCACCCCAGCTTATCGGGACGAGCCTCCCCCAGCGGYAGCAGTGCTCAGCCCAGGCTGCAGCCACCGGCCATGCAGCGGCGCGGGGGCAGCGGCGGCAGCCGGCGGCGCGGGCAGGCCCGGCCGTGACGGTGCAGTTCGGCGGCGCCGCGGCCCGGGCACTCACCCACTTGGTAGAGGCGGCCCTCGGGCGAGAAGATGGTGATGTGGCGGTCGAAGCCGGCGCTGGAGCCGCGGGACATGGCGGCCGCGGGGCTCACGGCGTGCAGGCCGCACCGCTACCCGCACACCGGCCACACAGCGGAGCGCTTCCGGGTCGCGCGCCGCGCGCAGGCGCGGAGCCGCCCCGCTCCTGCAGCGTCATGCCGCGCGGCGGGGGCGCCCCCACTGCGCATGCCCGAGCCGCGGGACCTCCGCTACCCGCTTCCCCGCCCGCAACGTGTGTGTGTCCGGCTGAGCATGCGCACCGGGGCGCCTCGGGGCGGCCCTCTGAGCATGCGCACCAGGGAGCCGCGGGGCGAGGCGAGGGCCGCTGAGCATGCGCAGCGGGGCGCTCAGGCGGGGGCTGCTGAGCATGCGCAGCCGGGCGCCGAGGCTGGGGCTGCTGAGCATGCGCAGCCGGGCGCCGAGGGGAGGCCCGCGCTGCCCTACTGCGCAGGCGCAGGGGGCGCGCTCGTTTCCCGCGCCCCGGCCGGGGCTGAGGCGGCTGCTCGCCATCTCGCAGCCGCACGGAGCCGCCGGGCCTGGGGCTGCCGGTGCCGCCCCTCGCTCCCGGTTCTGGTGCGTTTTCAGACACCAGCTGATGGTCTCTGGTATCTGGAAAACTGTTCAAGCACGTTCAAGGTCGCGATGTTTTAGAGAACACGCACAAAAATACCAGAAAACTGAAGAGAAGCGTACCACTACGAGCTGTGCAGACCTTCAAGAAACACAGTGCACACAGATTTTTTAAACGGTTCCACATGTTCCCCCAAGTGGACATAATTTTAAGGCAAATGAATACATAACCTCAAAGGAAGATGTTTAAGATACTATTTGTGTATTGTTGCTACAGCTGCGTTAGACTGACGCTCGGCCTGTGCCCAGTGCAAAGGGAAATCCCCACATTCAAGCACGTGAATATTGCGCTTTTTGCCTTTCAGCGTCTTGGGTTTCCCCTGCTCCTTGTGGGGAAACTTTTTTTTTTTTTTTTAAGTCAGGTTGTAAAGGAGCTGGGCAAGCTCTGCTTTGATACTGAAACTTTTGTTTTAAGAGAGGACTATTTTGACAAACTTATTCTGTGTTGAAAGAGCAGACTGCAGAAGCATTTTGGATCGTATTAACGTTTCATGCATTAAAATCGTGCTTTTCTTAATTTCTCCCAATACTTCTTGTTGTTTATTAGTGCCATGGAAACATTAACCGTCTCGCTGTGTATTACACAACTCAAATTTGGTCAATACGGGAAACACTCTGCAGGCAGATGTAAAGTTGTTGAAGCTGTGATGCAAACATTGCAACACAGAAAACGTAAATACGCAAAAATTCCTRTACCAGGGCTGCCTAGCCCGCTACCCTGTCTCCAACTCGAGATGCCCACAGAAGAGCATGAAGAGAGCCTTTAATTAAACATTTTCATGCTGAATATTCTCCCAGTCTCCAACAGCTGGAAGGGGCTTCCCAAGGCAGAGACAGTGCCTGGTTCAATAACCCTTGAGGATTTTTCTTTCATGAACTTGCTGATCTCCCCTTGCACTCAGGTGAACTCCTTACACCCACGACATGCTGTTGCTCAGCGTGAGCTGCTCAGCACGTGTGGTTCCATCTGAAACTTCACTTTTTATCTGAACTTTCCATCTGCCAGCTTCATTTGGTGCCTCCTCTTGTGCCGGGAGAGACAGCAAATGATTGAACCCTATTCACCCCTTCCCAAGCAGCTGTGACTGTAAAGACATCTATCTTATTTCCCCTTAGTCACCTTTTACTTTTCTATTTATTTAGGCCAAGGACTCAGCCTAAAGACTCAGTCTAGTGGTCCTTCCTTATTTGGAAGCTCCATACTATAACAATGGAGTTTCATGTCAGTTTTTTTTTTTTCCCTTGACATTAAGGGTATGGGAAAATGGAAGGAATTATCTAACACTCAGCCCAATTGCCAAAAAGTACCAGAGTCAGAAAATCTTATGACTCTAACAGTCAATACTTGACTCAGACCAACGTTAGATTATAGTTACTCAATACCACAGGGATGACAGAGCAGGAGTCATACTGCTCCCAGGATATAGCTTAGTTTTCCTCATGTGTGTAGCAWTGTAATTGACTACCAAAATACGGATTTGTTTCAGAAAAACAACCAATAAATATTGCTGATGTAATATTCACCACATCTGATCAACCACATTAGTCAGAGTCTCTGTTATAGGATTACAAAGAAAGACTGTTCTGAGATCTTTTTAACATAATAAATAAAAATCCATTACTTTGGAGATTAAATTATTCACAAACTATTGCTGTGGCCGAGGGGTGGACCCATCAATCTAATSAAGACTAGCAAAGATTCTTAATTTTTTACTGTACCACTGTAAGCACAGGTTTTCAAAGCCTCTTCTCGTCACCTTATATGGTTTTCTTTTGTCCAGTAGTTTTGCTGGTATATTGTTTTGGTTTGGCCCGCAGGTTTATTGCCAGTGAAATCCCCTAGAATTCCTTTTAAATAGTCCAAAGGAAATCCTCATATTCATGCTGTCTCCAAAGTCTCTTTTTCAGTGATCTCTTTCCAGACAAACAGCCATGCAAAGCAATGTTATTTCCCCCACATCTTGAAGAAAATGCAAATAATTATTCTGGTATAATTATGTATTTTCAGCCAGAAGGGAATCTCTGGAGAGTGCGCACAGCCATACGAATGGGTGGCATGMAGCTGAAAAAGTTGGCTGTTGGATATAGTTAAAAAAAGGAGGTTAGCACAGTAGGGCTGTGGATGCACATGGTGTCTCTATGTGCTCCTTTAAAAATAGAACAATTTTAATATCTGGGGGTAATTGTTTTCCTGAATAGGGGAGAAGGCTGCTTTTACCTCCATTTGCCCTCTAGYTGGCGACCCTCCAGCAGAGACAGGGCACTTCCATCCATTTTTCTGGGCAGAGGGGTTTACATAAAGGTGATAAGTTGAATAAACAAATGCCTTTTTTTTTCCCATTTACATTCCCATTTTCCCATTTACATTTACAAATCATAACTCAGAGCACTTTTCCTGTAATATATACTATTTTCTTCTTGGTCTTTCCAAAATTAAGGCTTTTTTTTTCTGTAATGAATTTCTAGCTAGGATTAACTTCTATTTAGAAAATTCTCATATTTACATAAGCAAACAATTCAAGAGGTGTGAAATCCTCTGAGAAGCAGCACATTTAAGACTAAAAGAGCCACAGGGTTTCCTATTCTTCTCGTGTCCTTATTCTTCTGAATAAAACCTCCTTGAATGTTGTTATTAAGGACTAGAACTGTGTTTGGCAAACAGTGAATAGCACCTGCCCAGTCAGCAATTTTGGGACACACGGTGCAACATGGTTGCAAAGTCAGCAGGACATTTTGCAAGTACTTGACAAGTCATAGGTGATTTATTTAAAGTACAGGGTTTATGATTTTTAGTGCAGATGAAAAGGGTCAGCAAAAAAGAAACACAACCTGAAATTCCAAGGAAAAATACATTTTAATTCAAATCACTTCTGAAAGACATGGCCTGGAAAGATGGACACAATGGATCAAATTCATCCCCAATGATCCACCATCAATGTTAACAGATTCACTGCTGCAATAATTTTGACAAAATGCAACGACTGAGTCATTTTTCGGCCACATGTCTCACCCATTAATCCCATAATTGTACTGCTGAGTTGATAAAAAGTTGGGTTTTGGCTTTTACAAGTCCGTTCTTCATTGCTTCTGTTGGAGACAGAGCCATTTTCTTGGCACTTGATACGAGTATTTTTCCTCAAACATATCTTTATAGGGAATATGCCATGTATCACCTGTAGTCTGTACCACACAGTCGTAGTTGAAAGCAGGCTGTTGGATAAAGACAGAGAAAAATCATTTTACACAATGTATTGCTAAAATAGCAGTTAGACATCAACTTTTACAAAGCAGCAGCTTCAAGGAATAACTGTGTGCTGAGGACCTGCTCAGCCACACATTTTCACTCTTGATTTTTTCCCTGAACATTTTATACCAGGTGTGTTTATCACAAAAGACACCAAACACCTTCAGGCAGCCTGATGTGCTGCTGAGCCCGAAAGCACGAGGGCAGCCCTTGCTCAGCTCACTTCAAGGTCCTCTCCGTTTACTTCTGTCTTCTTAACTGCACCATGACCCACACTCCCCATTTCCTTTCATCTGTATAGGCTGCTTTTCATTTCTGTGCATTTAAAATGCTTATACAGATCAAACATGAYGGTATCCAATCCCCAAATTCGCATTTATTTTCCAATAGCAAGCAACTTGTAAATCTTAGGAAAGACTGGTGGAAAAATGGAAACATATTTTAGTAGTTTGCGGTCTTGGAGTCATTATAAATGGTTCAAATTCYGCCTTCAATATCCACCAGATAAAAATCATTTGAACATAACACATTAAGTTTCCAGAAAGAGCAAACTGACTTTTTTTTTTTTCTTCTCTCCTCCTTTTGGCCCTTCAGTTCAATGAAATCATACAGGAATCAAATCAGGACGTGGAGCTTGTGTGCTTGCCCTAAAATCAAGGTTGAATTAACGACACCTTGTGTTTGCTCTTCCTGTGCACCTCCTTACAGCACTGATTTGCCCTGTGCTCAGGTGATKCCAGAAATGGAATTATCACTAACACTTCAAGTATGTCCCATCAGAAAAAAATATTATTAACAAATGTAATAAACCATTCTGTGGGTCTGTCACGCTCCAGGTAGAGCAGCCCATCGCGCCTGACACGAGTGCCGAAGGAGCCTGGCTGGTTTCCCATCCCAACTTTCAGAACAGACTGTCACTGCACACACATGTTGGTGGCAGCACTTCCCCACTAGCGCTCCTGGAATAACCCAGACTATGCCTGGAAAAGCCCTGCATGCAAAAGCAGGAACCGAGATGGGAAAACTACTCCTTCTGCTAAAGCAAAAGCAGGAACTGAGGTGCAGCTGAAGCTGTGCAAAGCAGGTAGCCCGGCTTTCAGATTCACAGACAGGCACATGTCTAGTGACACTTCACGAAAGGCTGTCATAAGCTGTGGTCTTTATAGCATGTTTGCAGCAGTAAATATTACTTTAAAACTTCAGAGCCACAAGAAAATGAATCTGCATAGGCACAGCAGTCTTATATTACTCATAAAAACAGCGACAGAGCATTCATTAGAAAAAYGTATAATCTTGAATATCATGTAATGAATCTGACAATCCCTAGAAAAATTTTAGAATGGCTGAAGCCTTGTTAATGAACTGCTCACACAGACTGCTGTCTCCTAAACAAAACGTTACAGTACTGTGCTAAGATAAACCTCTTATCCTTGGAAAGGTGCCACATCTACAGGCAAATATTGACTATGAATCAGACTATTTTGGTCTTTCCTTCACTGCATGAAACCTTAAAAATATGTTAAAGAAATACTACAGTGAATACTGAAATACTCATATTTTACTGACTCTTTAAAACAAAGATGAATGGAATTGGAATACAGTTAGAAATATGGTATTTAATAATAGTTCTGCAGAGGAGAATGAGATATTTCCACATTTTAAACATAATGCAGAAATATTGGCACATATGTTCTACTGATCTGGAAARATTTGTATACACAAAAACGTACCTACATGTACACAAAAAAAACCTGGATTTTAATCATTTTAAGCATTACTTCATTTTCCAGTTTGTGGCAGGCTTTGAGAACACAGTGCATTTTCAGCAACACTGGGAGTTTTGAGCATATGGGTACAAACCCACTTGTTAGACATCAACAGGAATCCTCCTGCTTTCTGAGTGTGAAACTGTGCACGTCCCTAGCGAGCACGTTCTGTGCTCTCTCTGAACGCTGCCCATAACTTACCAAAAAATTCATACGCTTTCCCTCTGTGGAAGRGGACAGCACGATCTGGTGGCCACGCTGCCACTTACGGAAGAGGCGCCGCGTCAGGCTGTCGGAAAGACAGGCCTTGTGATCCCGCAGGAAGTCTCTGGTGACAAACCTGCAGTGCTTGCCCGACCTCAGCGTGGCATAGAGCAGGAAGGTGTCGTCCTCGGAGCTGAACCAAACAAGAAGGGCAGACGTCAGGCACGCGGCAGCAACCGGCTGCACTGCAGGGAGTGAATCGAGTGCTTGCCCGGGATTTATTTATCAGCAACACTCAAAATTTCCTCCACTACTTAGCTTCACCAGTAAAACAAATAATTTCTTCCTACTGCTATGCACTAAAAGCTAGTGAGGGGAAGAAAAATTAATTGGATGCTACAAAAATTCTTGTGTTTTATCACTGATTGATAGCAGCGTAGTTTTTGCCACCAAACTTAACAATACAGTGCTGTGGGAAATAGAATTTCTAAAATTAATAATGGCACTCCCCTCAAAAATTTTGGAATGCACTTGGAATAAAAACATACTGATAAATTGATTTTAAAAATGATAAATTGATTTAAAAAAAAGTTATAAATAGCCAGTAGGATTCTAAATGGTGATATTCAGTCTTAATGCAACAGTTAACCTGTATTAGTTCCTGAAGCACAYTGGGCAAGGGGYAYATTTTCTGACATATACTGACCTGGAATTATCCTACTTAAACCCACAGCTCTTCATATTGCTTTAAAACGCACACAATTCAGAGCTGATCTCTATTAAGTTCAGCCATTTTCTTCCACTTACATATTTTCTGCAAAGAARAAGTCTGCCTTATTCTGCATCTCCTTCATAACGTCCTGCTTCCAGTTTGAAGAGTTGACCAGCATGTGCTTGCGGCCCAGCACAAGCAACCGCACGTTCTCCTTCGCCAGGCAGTTGATAGCATGAAAGAGCTGCAGAAAAACAAAGCAAAACCAAAGGTTTTCTTAGCTCTACGAAAACAGAGCGTCAGGAAACACTTTTTTCATCTGCATATCAAAAAGCACAAGTTCTAACACGCCCTCATTTCCCACAGTTCTTTCCTGCAATACAATTTACGTGGATAACTCTAATACAGCCCTCTAACAACAAAGCCATTAAGGGAAGCAACTCCCAAACACAGAGAAAACGCACTGCTATTATAAACCTTTTCCCAACTCCTGCAGGTTGTAATTGCATAGACGACTTCACTCACAGTTCCGTGGGGRCCTCCAAAGCTCAGAGGAGCGCGAATCCCTCTGGATTTGAGCCCTATATAGGCCCRGACGGGATTCTGCAGCGAAGCCTCCGCTGGTACTGGAGCAAGGAAGAGGGAGCCCTCGACCAGCCCTCTCTTCCAGCCCCATCTAGGGTGTGAAGTGCAGAACTGCACTGAGCTGGGCTGTCCACAGGGAAGTACCAGCTCCATGGGAAAGGCCAGGGGGGAGCTCCGCACTGAGGGCCCGAAAGGCCAAAAGGCCTTTCGGGCCCTCAGTGCGGAGCTCCCCCCTGGCCTTTCCAAGGGCCTACAAGGCCGCAGGCAGACCCCACAGAGCCCCCCATATGCCGGACAGACCCCACGGAACTCCCCACGTCCTGACATGGCCCAYGGGTTGCTGCCTTTGGAGCGGCTTTGTGGTGGCGTCATGGAGCTGGTCGGCACCAACCGCCATTTGTCTGGCTGCCCACAGGCTTCGCATCCATGAAACTGGATCCTGAGGGAAGCACACGGTTGGGTCTTGAGAAATAACGGGAAAACTGACATTCAGATTATTTTTTCAGCATTGAGGTTTCGTAAAATCAAAAATTCCTTAAGGCTGGAAAGGACCTGTAGAGGTCATCCAGTCCAACGCCCCTGCACATTGTGTTGTTGAATGGTTCATCTAAGCCCATTAATCTGAGCCCAATCTGCTTCATTAATTCATTTCACCGATTTATTTTCAGGTCTTCATTTTATTTTCAGGTTCTCTTACGCATTGGCCCAGTCCTGCMAACGGCTGGAAGCAAGGTCCAAAGGGAAACCAAATTTGTTAAGCTGACTCATTAAACAAGGCCTCTTCCAGGCTTTTCAGCAAAGCTTTCAGAGAAGCAGTTCCTTCAGGTTACTGGAATTTGAGTTTTATAACACGCAGGGCCAGATGCTTCTCGTGGACGCTACCATTTCTGTACAACAGCGACCCTGCAGCTTCTATTCTTAGACACCAGCTCCCAGGCCACAAGTGTTGCTACTTTTTGCCATTCACATCATTCCTGCTCAAGCAGAAACATAAGCAATGACTTTCAGGAAAAGAAATCTGCTCTTGGGTAGCATAAAGTGGGCTGAAAACAACATTTTTTTCCCCTATAATCTCATATATACATATATATATGTATATATTTTTCATTTTGTTAGAGCTGCAATGCTCCATGACTGACATAACTACCTTACTTCATAGATGACTACAGTGTAAAATTAGTGAGATTAATCTTCTCTTTGTCTTTATAACACAGGTCAGATTTTTTTTCCTTGTTTTTGTTTTAAAAAAATCAAAATTTAGATTTGGTCTAGTAACAAAATGGCACCAATGTAACTGGAGTTAATCTCACTTTTTATGGCTTTTTTTCAAGTCTCTTTGTGAATGCTGATTCTGAAATAAAAAATATTTTATTTCAACTACCTTTAAATTAACTGTCTGTTCAAACTGCCATGACCTAGCAGCAAACTTGCACACAAAAGCTCTTTGCTTYGGACTACAAGCCAGCTTGTACTGATTTTAACATATCTTCAGTTTGTATCTGGTTGACACTGGAATAATTTGTGCCTGTAAATCCAAGGGGTTTAAAACTATATTTCCTCTTATGCTGAAATACGTACACTGACAGCCACAAACTGCATTGATGCAATAGAAGTTAGAAGTGTAACTACTCCCTGCGTATACATTTTCACGTAAAGAATAAAATTGCAAAGGAATATCAATCAGGAGTAATGTAAGCAACTCCTTAAGAAGCCTGAAAATAAAAACTGGACATGAAGAGTAGCCTGATGGGGCAGGAGAAACAAGCCCCGAGCAGGGGCTTCCTGAGTAGTTCTCTCCTTGGGACAATCCCAGAGATAACAGAATGCACCAGGAACCAAGTTCCTTTTCATTTCTGCAGTGATACCATTTTATGGCATTTCCCCTCAACCATCAAGCTCCTGCCCTCACATCTCAAGCACATCCTTCTTTCAGCTGATCTGACACAACCTCCTCGCAGGGCTATGTTGTCCACATCACATCACAGAAACAACCATGCTCAGACACAAGACATCTGACACAAATCTTTGGAAACGGGAGCGGGGTGCTGGCAAACTGTGAGGTGAAAACTCACTACGTTCCCCCATACTTTCCTGAGGGAAAACGTGCATCTCCAGCTCCATTTGACAGGTGCATAAAAAGATGAACGACTACCTCGCCCAAGGAGCTGGGAGCAGAGCAGGCTCCTCACTTGGCAGTCACCTCCTCCGGGCACACCGCCRTTTCCAAGGATGTTCCTGCATCTCCCTGGATGTTACTGGAAACACCTGCCCGCCGGGAATCCCCGGGGCAGTGGTGCATGGAACGCCCTGCGCGGTGACTCAGCCCCCGGGCCTGCCCGGGCCGCAGCTCCGGCACGCGGGAAGGGGCAACCTGCACGTTACATTGCTCTTATTGCTAATAAAGCACATGAGTCATTTTCTAAGCGTTTCTTTTTACTGACTGCCATCTAAAAGTAAAACACTCCTCGGTCAGATACCTGCCAACAACAGTAAGAGCAGCTCCTGCTATTAGTACCCGCTGTTATGACTTGCTGGTGCTGCCTGCCACCAAGCCCGTGGCTGGGAAGTGCTGAGGAAAGAGCCACCTCGGGCACAAGCGCAGAGCGGGCACGACTGCTCTCTGCAGGCCGAGCACAAGCACGAGCCTCGCGGGCCACGCAAGGACTCAGCTCTCCACAAAAGCCTGCATTTGACTTCCAGTTTCAGCCTTTTCAGTTTCCTTCTACTTATTTGCAGACAAGGAAGCTCAGAAACCTGACCCTGTTGCCTACTGCTGTGCATGGGAGCAGAGGGATGCCCTGGGAAGCATGAGGCTGCTTCCCAGAACACAGGCAGCTGCTGAGGGAAGTGGGGGTGCTGCTTGCACAGGGGAAAGGTTGTAATTTCTCAGTGAGCCTGGGAATTTCACAGAAGCAAATCCGATTTGTATCCTGCTTTACCGTTGGGATGATTCAGGTGGATGCAACACACACCATGCAAACYGCTCATCAGCAACGCCACTTCTCACAGCTCCATGACAGCAGCAGTCACACAAGGTATAGGAAGTACAAGTGACATGAAGGATGGGCAGATAGGAGCTAGAGGATGTGCTGGATTTCTGGCTTTTCAAATTACAACACTGAAAGATCTCAAGAATTTAATCTCAGACTGTACATGCAGTGCATCCATCAGTGCAAGCATTCTTACTCGTCCCTTTCTGAATGATACTGTTTTCATCTTCATCTTCCTCAGATGCATAAGGTCAGCCAATGAGAAAGGAAAGAAAATAGGTCACGACGATATCTAGCAGAGCCGATCAATGACAAGAACTCTGAAGCGACAGCTACAGAGGAAACAGAGAGGGGATATTGCTATTATTATATAGTGATGGGCTACTCTTTCTGACTGTTGCAACAATTCAAGAAATACACRTGGACACAGAACATTATTCAGTTGCRTAACTGAACCTTTGTGAAGGTTCAGTTTTGAAAGGTTTTGAAAGTCACTGCAGAGCCGGCCGAGCGCCTCAGTCACAAAAAATTCTGTTTTAYAGCAACAGTTTGAGTCTCCTGGTGACAAGGAAACTATGACGTGTTAACCACTTACTATACTACTTTCTTTCCCAGTCACTTAAGAAATTCTAAGACTGGTTTAAACATGCAARCAGATTCACCGATTGTGGCTTGGCAACGATCAATCAGGAACAAAAGTGGCAGAAAAAGGATGATGCTGAAATCCAAAGCAGCAGCTTGAAAAGGCAACAGCTGAAGTTAGGATATGTTCATATTTGCAGCAAAAAATCAGTGATACGGCAAATTTCCTCTCCTGTTACATGTAAAGCACACGTTCTTCACGATTTCAGGAATTCAAGAATGCTCGTATGCCTCAGCCATCATGGCCAAGCACCTGAAATGGGGTCCTGGGCTGCTTGGCTTCCACTCAGAAAGCTGCTCCCTTCCCCAGCCTGCACCTTACGCTCCCCAGAAGATTTGTGCTGGCGAGGGGAAGGAGCAGGGGTGAAACCGCCGCGCTAGGGCCACCGGGGATAATCGAGGGGCCGTGCGCCCCTTCTTGGTTTGTTCTGGCCGGGCTTCCTCCTCCCCACAYGGCTGCACGGATCTGAGGGACAGGAAGGTTGAACAGGCAGCCCACGATCCTGTGTCCCCCATGAACCAACTTCCTGATGTTGCTTTTAGGAGAGGGACCACAAAGGCCCTACTCACCTGAGTAYGGGTCCAAGTGTGCAGGTAAACAGGTTGTTTCTGCATTTCTGAGCAAAACCTTCTTCTAGAACTTGAGTTTTGAACTGCTTCATGCAGGAAGCACAAAAGGGGACAATGAGAACGATGCACAGAATGGGCCACATCCACTGAAAAACTGAAAGTGCCTTGAACTCATGAGCTATTTGCCAAAAGACATTCTTCTACTCATAAAAACCCCACTCATATACATCAGCAGCTTGTTATTTCTGGACAGCAATTTATGGAATATAAGATGTTAATTTCAGAAGAAACACGCTGCAATAAGAAGATGTAGGTATGGAAGAAAACATGTCTCAAAAGTTCATCAGTTCTAAAAGTGATCTGCTTCAGATGACATTTCCTCCATGAAAACCACTCTCCTTGGGACAGTTTCTCAGAAAACACGACTGAGCACCTGTGTCTCTCAGGTCTTTCTGGGAGTGAAAGCATGATTTTTCTGGAATGCAGCTCTTAAATATCASGGGCAAAAAGCCTCTCCTGCATATGTTAAGGTTTTTAAATACATACTGTGCTCTTCTCCAAGAGAGGAATTCTTCAAAATTAAAGGCATTTTCARTAATAACAATAAACATTCTTGGATTTTCCCCTTCTTGAAAAACTTTCCTCACAGTTAGACACAGCACCATAAATTAAATAAATACATGAAACCCTTTTTTCCGCATATTGTACCTAAAGAAGGGGAATTCCAGTGAAAGAGGGTGATTCAAATCTCTTGCTCTTTTAAGTTTTATTATGAAATCCAGAAAGTCAATCTGCACAGGTAGAACCACTAAATCACGGCACAACAGTCCTTCCAAATATAAATAAGCTCTGTTTTGTGGCATGTCTTTTAACCCTCGTCTCAAGCCATATGTCTCAACACATCAAAGAAATCTGACTAGTTTTCCAGACCTGTTGCACGATCGAACTTAGCAATTATTGTTCTGGAAGAAAACCTTGTTCAAGCCAGTATCCTGCCTCTTAAAAGCRACTTGTACCAGATGCTTCCATTACTCTTATTTTCATCTTTAAACCTTGGCTCACTTCTTTCTTGCCCCTTACGCATTGGCTATTGAAATTAATTTACAGCCTGACTCTGCCTGTGAGGAAAAAAAGCTGGCATAAGAAATCCCAGAAGCTTTCTTAAAAATACATGAACATGTTCTGGTATAGAAATGGGGGACTGGCTGTTTCCCATGCTAACTCTCACCTAAGCTGTCCCATACTTGATGCAYAAGGGCTTTTTTGAGTTGCAATTAACCATTAATGAATGTCCATTAAGTACCGTCCAGTTATAATAGCAAAGAATTTAACATTTTATAGTTATTAAATACGCCTCTTTTCATGAATTCTGAATTTCCTAAACGTCCTTTCTACTTGTGTCATAATAAAAGGGAGAAGAGAAGCTCCTGAGACACTTTTCCTATGTAGTTAGAATTGTTGTATATTTTTATTATCTCTCCTCTTACTCATCCCCTTGCAACAAAGAATAAACATCAAGATTTTGACAGTATTCATGGAGCACCTTACATGGGCTTTTTTTTTTCAGTCCCAAGCCCTCCTGTACACTTACTATTTTGTACCACAACCTGGAGATTTACAAAGTAAGTTACTGGTATCAATCCTTCACAGTAGGAAACTAAACATGTTAAGGTTGAAAGCACCTATGGAAGTGTCACCTCAGTGTTTCCATATATCAGCAGCAACCTTCGTTCTCAYCCCTATGCCACTGCTTCTTGAACAGTATTTTCTTAGTGCATCGTCACACTAAGCACTGCGCAGACACTGTCTCCGTGTTTGTGAGACAGCAAGTTATACAAAAATGAGAGGGAATATGATTTTACTTTTTTATACATAGGCTGAGAACTGAAATTAAGCAGAGCCACAGACAGTAAGTGGAATTTTCCCAAATGCACTTGCAGTTTCAGGGGTCTGCTCTCTTTTATGCTAGGCTGGGATTCTTGCTCTTTTACTGTTCCTGTCCTAGCTGTACACAGCTGCTTAAGGTCATAGGAAATGACAGCATTAATTCTCTTAGACGGAAGATAAAAGCCAGCTCTTTGAAAGAAATGAACTGGATGCACCTATGCCAGTCTTAGACTTTCACTGCTTGGGCCAGCAGCTACATTTAAGTTTTAAAAATCCAGAACACGAGCAGGATCTTGGGGCAGGGAGGGGAGGGACTAGGGGATGTTGTGAATACGAAAGCTCAGGCCTGACCAATCCTTTCCATAGGAAAGAAATAACTTGGTGCAGGACCGAAATCAGCTTTGTAAGTCTGAACCTGACAGCTCAAAGGATGCCAACAATTTGGCTCCAACTCCTGTTCTCCAGAGATGTCTGCACGGTGTCCCTGGCCAGCCTGACGTCTGCATGGTCAGGAAGTTTAGGAAACAGCCATCCCCCATTTCTATACCATAGCATGTTCACATATTGTTAAGAAAGTAAGGGACTTGTGTTCTCTGTGGAAAGGTGCCACCGTGGTGGGCGAGTTGGCTGCTCCTGCAGCACAGGCGTGAGGATGACATGGTCTTACAGGACAGCTCAAGGCACCTCAAACCTGAGCTTCTGCAGAGACACCCAAGCTTTTCACAATCCTGAGGGTTACACTTTTGCACTCCCAAGTCAAYAGGCTTCAAGTAGAATGGCACAAACAACAACAAACCCATCAGAGGTGGAAACATGGGAAAACAGACCACRGATTTCAGCAGTGAGGAAACAAAGAAAGAACCTTAACATGGATACATGCACACGTGGCTTTTACCAGACCAGAGGAGAGTCAAGGGTCTCTCAAACTTACCAGAACTCCCAACCAACACCGCCAACCYGGGGCTGCTCCTGCAGAGCCCCAGCTCCCCATGCGGATGAGGGCTGCACGTCCTCCTGCACATCCCCCTCGCAGGAGGGCAGCGGCCCAACTCAAACTGCACCCGCAGCAAACCTACCCGTGGCCAGCAGCGTTCGGCTCGGCACAGTTACCCACCCCAGKCTCTCTATGGCATCTACCCCAGTACATATCCACAAACCAGTGCTGTTTTACCACGAATTACAACACTGCAGCCAACACCTACGTCTGAAGAACCTGGGCAGTGAAGGTCTGAAAGCCCCTCACAAGGGCTACAATTCACAAGATCTAATTGGCTTCAGAGCTTTTAATATAAGTTTATTGATAATACACTGCACTACTCAAAAGCTAAACACTGGTCGGGCCAGTATTTATCCTAAGTATTCTCCTCTAACTTCGGAGATAAGCTACTGCAATCCAACCATCTGATAATGTTGTCAGCTCCCACAGATTAATTATGTATGATATTTGGCATCTGTCTAAAAGCTTCACCTTCTGGGAATGAGTGGTTATATTTCTTGTTGTCAGTTTACAAACAAATAGAGATTAAAAGCTGCAGACAACTCTTGGCTTTTCTGTAAATTAGCATAAAATGTCACAAAGTTCACTTTAAGTTTCGTTTTAAACTTCACTGTATAATCACTTTACAATTGCAGTTTAAATAAATTAATAAGTTTAGTTAACTAAATGTAAATGTGCATGTATAAGAATATTCCTATTAACATAAGAATGCAGGAGAGAGAAGAAAACAGGCATAGCTTAAGGGTCATTCTTCCCAAATCTCTGGGAATAAACTGCTGTGCAAAAAACAGGAATTCACAATTCTGTAAAGAAACCTAAGTGCGATTTAGATTTGTGTTTCATTGTACCTTTTTCCTAAAGACAACAGCTTCTAAACACTTGAGCGTTTTTTCCTTAAAATAGTATAGYAGATGTAAAAGCCAAGTGTAACCTAAAAATTGATTGTCTTTCAAAATATCTAAATAAATCCAAATGCACACGAATGAATGGAATCCTTGTTCACAGGATTTTATCCCGACCGCCTTAAAGATGACTCAAAAATCAATGTTTCCCCTGTTCAAATTAACCTCTGAACACAGAACTTGCCCATGACAGTCAACTCCCACATCTTCTGTCCTTCTCARTATGGAGAATTTCTTTTCCCTAAAGGCAACGCTTCGGAGATTTTCAGATTTTGAGGGCCAGCACCTCTTATCACCACACTGCCAACTGTTCCATAATTGGATGAATCAGCTTGGCTGCCTAAAGGAAGTTGAGCCTTTTAGCTTCCAACTAAGAGAGAACAGTAAGATTATAAATTAATTCAATTTAAGAGGCACCTTGACTGCCCAGATCCTAGGACTCCTTTATACCACAGTCCAGCAGGCACCAGTGACCTGTTGCTACAGCAGAAGCTGACTCAGGCAGGACTCGGTCAGGACATGTTCATTCTGCACTGCTGAACTTCCAGCCTAGCTTCCTAGTGACATAACAGAACTCGTTATGGAAGATAGGAAGCAATTCCCCTCATAAAAAGGAGTGCTCAGGTGCCCTGTACTGTACTTCACATTTGATTTACTGCTCTGGTCAAATACAAAGGTTGAAGTGACAAATACCAGGGAGAAACCTATACAGATCATTAATCACAAGCTTTTTATTCAGACTTATAGCCAATAAAAGAGATAGCAAACACTAAATCAGGAAGTTTCTGCCCTTGGAAGGCTGTCTAAACAACTGACACTCTGCTATTTTACCTGCTCAGTTTCTGCAGCTTTATTCTTCTCACCAGGAAATGCAAAGTCAGGCTGGCTACCACAGAAAAGAGAAACACAGCACCCTTACAGCACACTCCTGAGGAATTTCATGTAGTCAGGGAATCCTGGCAGTTTCCCACTCTGTTTCAYGCTGACGGGGAATTTAAGTTGTGACTAAACCTCCCAGTACTGAGGTGGCACCAGCGTAGATGACTTTGTATTTCCTTTCTTACTAAGCCCCAACTGCCTCTCAACCCTCAGCTGCCCGTGGGGCAGGAGGAGGAGCAGAGGAAGCCCCCGTGGAAGGGGCATGGGCGCTGCTGTATGGGGGGCAGCAGGTGAATGCCCCTGCGCTTGGCTTTTGAACTGAAACCAGCAGAGATATTAGGAGAGCTGGGAGGAGAGAGTGGGGACCTGAAGGCCAGGTCCTTCCCCTTGGTTTTGGGGGCAAACGAGTCCCTCTCCTTCACCTCTCTTAAGRGCCTTTCCCTCCCTCTGCATCTGGTGACCGGACGTTTTTAACGTGAGGTATTTCTATTTTAGCGTGATCTCAACACGCAGCAGGAGGGAAGATACTGATAAGCTGAAATCTCCACCTCCCGTATGCAGGTTAGGAGGACAAAGCGACTACACTCCTACCAAGACACTCACGAAACCCCAGAAATGAAGTGGGGAGAGACGAGCCCAACACGGAACGCCCTGGCCTCGCTCCTCCAACACCAAAGACAGGGAGAGCTCCGCAGGCACCGCTTGGTGCTCGAGCTCCTCCTCTTCTGCCACAGGCTGTGAACGCCTGTGTGCAAAGTGCCCGACGATCATGTCACACAGGGCCTGAAGGTGATTCTCAGTGAAAGCAAAAGCCTTCCTCTTCACAATCTGCATAGCGCACAGAGGAAACAACAGCAGAGTTTTAAAGAATGAAAGAGCTGTTGCAAAGCCAGGCATCTTTCCGTTCTTGAGCAATAGGGCTTAGTTAGAGTGGAAATGTAAACTTGTTAGAAGATAGAAAACAGAGCTGGAAGAGGTTGGGAGCAACTGGACAAGTACATGTCTCACTGCTTCGTTGAGCAGCRAGACAAAGAAAGTGGGAGGGAAAACCGATGAACTGTCACAGGATGACAGATAAGACCTTCGTTGGATCTACTGACTCTGAACAGCGAATGAGTCATGAAAGTACGCGAACAAATCACTGATGCTGCCAAATAAGTCAAATCAGAACAGAATAAAACCCTTTTCCTGTGCATGACTTGGTTTGGTGAGATTTATTACCAGCTCTTTGCCTTGCAGAGYGGCTCACACACAAGCGCCCAGGATTTTGGGGCACTGCTGCCCCACTGTTTGCCCAGCTCCTCTCCGGCCTCAGGCAGCGCCCGCCCTGCGCCAGCCTGGGAACCAGCAACACTTGCCTCGTATGTGCACGGGTTTGTCGGCCRTGCACGCACAGGCGTTGATTACTAGGATATTCATAAGCATACAGTACATTTGACCAAAAGCAGATTGTAACAGGGGTGCCTTTTCCACAGGGCAGCCTCCTTTCCAAAAGGCTGTTTCCCTGGAGGAGACTGGGAAGGGCTGCAGGGCTTGTCCTGCCTCCTGCTCCACGAGGGCAGCAGTCCCGGCCCGCGCAGCGTGGGGAGGCAGCACGGGGGCTCCGCTGCAGCTGGCGGGAGGGCAGCAGGAGCGCCCRGTGCCGGGACAGATCCCGCCACCTCACCGGGACGGGAAGCCAGGGACCTGCCTCCGGCAGCTGCTGCGCAGGCCTGCTGTGATTTACGGGGGAATTATGTGAGCTTGGGCATTCCAGTTACAGAAACATCGATGAAGTTTAAGAGCAACTGCTTTGAACCCTCAGCCAAAAGCAAAAACTCTTCCTCTGYGCAGTATCAGCCATAAGGAACCCAATCTGGAACTATTTTCTCAATATGTCAAATGTTCAGGGTCAATATGAAGATTAGAGGAAAAAAATTAAAAAAATAAATCAAAGCAGGTCCAGGTTGAGCTAGCTGTGTGCTGTCAAACTGTTTGAAGAGAGCTGCAAGCTGGCTTTGATCCACCCCAACAGRCACTGGAAGTTGCTTTCAGCTGCATCCAGCAGCAGCTGGCTGCAGGTCTCACCCCACCAGGCTCATCTCACAGCAACTACAGTGCATTATTTGGCTCTAGTTCATCCCCTAGATTGTGTCTGCTGCCCCTCGCACCCGCTCACAGGCCTCTACCCCTGGAGACAGGCAGAGAACAGCGCGTTCCAGCTCTGCCACTCGCCATAAAGCCAAGCAAGATGCTCCAGCGCCTGCACATCCCTACATCCACCTCAATTCCACGGAATGCTTTCACAGAGAGCTTTGATAAACAGGAAAGCGCACGTTTGAGAATTCCGTAGCGGTTTGTTACGGTAACTTGCCCTGGGAATTTCCCTCCCTTGACCTTCCCAAGGTGAGGGCCCGCGGCAGTGACGGCAGCAGAGGACAGGGAGTACCCAGCGTCACGGCGCTGCCTCCGGATTGATGTAATCCCCTATGTCGGGAGGGGAGGACTGGCTCCAAGTCATCCACAGCCTGAACAGCGTCGCTGAGCCAAACTGCAAGGGGAGCTGCGCTGAGCAGCTACCACGTGTGCAATGCAAACAGGGCCTGGCTCACCCAGGAAAAGGCACGCGGAGCTGCAGCCTTAAAAAGGACCAGGATTTAATGCACAAAATATTGCCAAGAGACTTTCACATTTGGGTTTATTGCTTGGATTGGGTAGCAGATAATTTCCTTTTTAGGCCTCTTAAYAGGGAATCAGTTTTAATGTCTAATTTAAAGTGACACACACCAGCAAGCAAATGGTTGAATGCTTGCTGGTATCCAGTGTTACAGCATTCAAAGCACGATCGCACCATTCCCTAGACCTCAAAAATGTCTGTTCAAAAATGTCTGTAGTTTGAAATTTAGTAAAAAAAGTGGGAGTGTAATTTAAAGAGTATCATAAGCTACAGAGATTACCTGAAAATATTCCTTTAAGTCTTTCAAGTCAGTAAGATTCATGATGCTCTGCTAAGYAAGTGCTGGCTCTGGGGACTGAAGTTGACTGGGGCTTTTTGAAATCGCACAGTTTCCCAAAATTTGGGAACACTTTTGGAATTGAGTAACAATCTCTCTTTTCCTTCCCTTCTCATCCCTCAGGGAGCTCCTGCCTTCCCCACATGACACAGCCACTTCCCAAGACACCCACGTGGAACCACAAACTGCTTGAAAAACAATAATCTTTAAATCAATGTTTTCTTATATTATTTATATGACTAATAGTAGATAGAGTTTTTCAACAAAGAGCTTACCGTACCTAAAGCTAAAAATCAAAGTGGAACAGTGTTTTTGTTGAGTTTAAATAAAGACTAGCATATATTAAAAATACCATATTATTGCCATATATAGTGTAAATAACTAATTTTTAACATCAGTTTATGTGATTTAGAGAAAAYGGCAAAACAGAAGACAATAAAAATACTAACAATTCATTCATCCATAGTAACACATTCATACACGGAGTGGAAGTCATTTGCCGTTTAAATCATTACTGTTATACGAATAGGCTGAAACAAAAGAGTTTATAAAACAGTATTCAAAACAGCTTCAGTAACGAACCCTGGAAACTGGAAAGAGGAAGCCCGACTCCCRCATGGAAACTTGAAATCCTTTAGCTTTTTGACAATCAACACACACAGGGCAGGATGGCTTTAGTGCACGCTGTYGGAAGGGTTACTCCTATACTGTTATTTCTCGAGCCCAGCAAAAGAGGTCACTGCAGAGTCACCAAAGTTCTTCCAACAGGCTGTTTTCTGCCTAGAGAGACAGTTTGACTTCATATTCTCTGCTTAATTTCTCTATCCCACTTGCATTTATTTCTCCTCTTCACCCTCTCAGGTCTGCACGTTGCTTCCCCATCAATCTGAACAGTCTGTAAAYGCCCCAGCGGCACCACTCTGCAGTTTCACGTGTGTGCAGACACAGACCCCTCTGAAGGGAAACAGCCGGCACCTCCACGCTGCCCTTCGGGAGCTCCCTCTCCTCAGGGATCCTCAAGCCCTTCTGCACAGCAGAAGCTACAAAGAAACTCGAGGGCAGTTTATATTGCTAATACCTCCTAGTAGGACTTCTGAGCAGAAGTCAGCTGTGATTACACACACAGCAAAACCCAGGAGGCTCTTTCACCACCTCCTGGTTATACAGAACTTCGGTGACCCTGTTCAGAGACCCCACGCTGGGACAGCCGGGCGAGGAGGCTGCTAACACAGCAACACTTCATTTCTCCTCCCCATCTTTGGCAGCATAGAATCATAGAATCATAGAATCATAGAATCATAGAATCATAGAATGCCCAAGGTTGGAAGGGACCTCAGAGGTCATCGAGTCCAACCCCCCTGCTCACACAGGGTCACCTAGAGCACGGGGCACAGCGCTGCATCCAAGCGGGTTTTAAAGATCTCCAAAGAAGGAGACTCCACAACCTCTCTGGGCAGCCTGTTCCAGTGCTTTGTCACCCTCACAGTGAAGAAATGCTTCCTTAAGTTCCTGTGGAACTTCCGATGCTTCAGTTTGAAGCCATTTCCTCTAGTCCTATCCCTGCCCACCACTGAAAAGAGGCCGSCCCCCTCCTCCTCACTGCCTCCCTTGAGGTATTTATACACRCTGATCAGGTCCCCCCTCAGCCTCCTCTTCTCCAGGCTGAACAGACCCAGCTCTCTCAGCCTTTGCTCATAGGGCAGATGTTCCAGGCCTCTGATCATCTTGGTAGCCCTGCGCTGGACTCTCTCCAGCAGCTCCACATCCCTCTTGTACTGGGGAGCCCAGAACTGGACGCAGTACTCCAGATGTGGCCTCACCAGGGCTGAGTAGAGGGGAAAGTGCAGAGACAGCATAAATCTGTCTCTGCAGCTCTGGAAATACTGCAMCACTCTCTGCTGTCCGAGACTTTTTCCTCAGATAATCATGGCTTCTTCCATGATCCCATGCAAACAATTTGCAAACTTCCTTTTTTATTTTCCTGCTTTGGAAAGCACCTCCTTCCTGAGCAAGCAGCTCCTGAAGCCTCACCACAGGCAAACATCTTTCAGCAAGTTTAGATAATCTCCCCACCTCAGCTGCTTCCATCTCCATGCACTAAAGTATCKCCTCTCTCTTAGGAATAGCCTTAAAGTAGTTCTCAGAACAATAACAACAAAAAGTAGTTATTGTAAGTGACAGAAGTAAACTACTCCCTTAACTATCAAGCTCATTTGTAACTTGGTTTTACTTTCACCAGTTTAAAGTCCAGCTTTGGAAGGTCTGCCAGGGGCTACATTTTCCTCATACTTAATTAATATTTGCTTGACACACAAGAAAAGAAACCAAAAAGCCACTAACAACAAAAAACCCCACAGACCCACACACACAAGAACCCCGCCGCCTAAATTATTTCTTAGTAGAACACCAAAAGGGAGTACCAAGAACTCTTAAAATAGTTATCAGTGAAGAATCAGGATTATTCTACTAAAATGACGAAGAGGAAAGAACTGAATTCAGTCTGAGCTGCCTTTGCAAGAACAGGACTCAAGTGCTTAAGGCATCAGGAAGGGAAATAAAGTTAAAACTTGGACAGGATGTGGTTTGAACCATCTGAAGTGTTATGCATCTTAAGGACAAAACTTACCAGTCTAATTTTATTTTTTTTTTAATTTCCTACATAATAATTTATTCTAACTTATACTCTTTCCCCCAAATAGTCAATATCAYGCAGATGATGAACACGGTGAGTACATAGGTTATTTCAGCAGGAAGTGATTTTCATTTCTAAAATGGCAACACTTTTCATCCATTATTTTGGCATAGTTATTACCAATAACTTAGCTGTAAATATAAGCATTGCCTAGATGAAAAAAAAGCAGTTTTGCATCGTTAATACAGTCATTGCATAGGAACAATCATTTTCCCAGGTGTCATTTTCACTCATAAAGTCCAAATAAATCTCTGACCTTCACTGCAATGTCTGCTCCAAAAATATTCAATCAGTTTCTCAAGGGAGTAAGTGACAAGTTGGAACTAGTTGTTTTATAATCAGCCTAAGCATATGCAAAACTCTTAATGACTATTTAACCAGCACTTACATTTTCACACTGCATCTTTTTGGGTTTTACGTGGGAAACATTGAGACCATCAATAACAATATCAAATGGAAGGCGATCTTCCACAAATGCTTGAAAGGCTTCAAATTCCTGAAAAAAATAAAACAATATGAGGGAGAACAGAGAGAAATTTCCTTCATTTCATTGTCTTATAAATCATAAGAGAARTAAAAGTTAAATCTCTTCACTTTTCATTTGTTGGTTACATTTCTTTTTTCCCTTGTATGTTTACTAAATAACAAAAAGGAAATATCTTTAAAAGCATCAAATACTACAGTGGATATTTTCAAAAATTACCTTAAAGTTCTATTATAAAAGATTAATATAGAAAAAAAAACTCTTAAGAGTCACCTAAGTTATAAATACTGTAATTGTAGCTACATGGCAGCTGCAAAACAAATTATTTAAAAAACAAAACACTTTACCTATCAGAAGATTGTGACACTGCTGCTAACTAACACCTCCTAACGCAAAATAAGCATCAATAATCCATAAGAATTCTGAAGTCTTTAAAGTACCAGCTGCTGGATAATACCGCTATATTTAAAGATGATATTAATGCAGCCTTCTATCTGTAAGAAATAAACAAATCTCTAAGCCGACCCAAATATTGAACTCTGTTATAAGCATAATGCAGTGCTCAAAGCAAACAAGATACATCGAGTTTTGCCAACAGAAGGGAAACCACAATTGCTTTAGGGCTGAGCCCCCATATAAGCGAAGAGACAATAAAGTTCTAATTTTTAGTTTCTTTTAGCAGTCTTGCAGTTGATCTCCACTTCCTGCTTCCAGATGTTCTTTATGGTCATAGGAACCCTAAGTCATCTATTTGGGCGGTGACCCAGTTTTATAATAGACTTTTCTATCAACAGGTGGCACTTATTTGATCAAGTAACAGAGATTTCTCCATCCAGGACTATAAATGAAGTCTTCAATGAGCTCAGAACAAGTGCAACTTTCACACCTATGCTCAGAGTGCATAAAGGATTTTTCTAATCTTGCCTTCTCCCCTGTAACCAAATTGCAAGATGCAGGTCTGTTCAACAGCACTCTCACCACAAAACACTACATGGTGCACACTATTCCTCTACAAAAGAGCAAGGGAAAGAAAACGCGTCCAAAAGATATACTGCTATCAGCAATGGGAAGTGATCACTAATTTTAGTCACGCTGTTAATGACAAATTATACTGGAACAAAGGGGTCACTTACACATGAGTACAAACCAAGCAAGACAAGGCTGCCTCGCTGACGTGGATGTTCAGATTTGTGGCACAAATTGCAAGGGAACTGAGCTATGCTCATGAAAAGCTGTCGTGAACACTACAACATCAAGATCAATTGGCTTTTATATGGTCTTTACTGCTTCTTAGCTTACATAAACACTTAGTGAGAAAGTACAAAAGCAGCAGGTGAACAGCGTGCTTTATACGGATGAAGAGACACCCACATCCCCAGCTCATGGCCAGGGAAAGCAAGACAGAAAGGGAGATCTTTAGGAAAAGTTGGGGTGCAGGTGTGGGCTGTAAACCAGGCCCCACATCATCCCAACCCTCGTGGATTCCCAGCCTGGGTGCTCACGCCGGTCGGTGGATTTTCCCAGTGGATTTTCCACATCAGGTGAGGTTTGGCTCTAACACAGGCTTGCTGTGTGAAATGAAAGAAAGAAGAAAACAAACACTCCAGACTGAATGATGGTAAGAAGGAGACTTTTGAAGGGGGAAGATARAAAAGAAAAGATGAAAGACAGGGGAAACGGACAAAAATACACACAAACACTCCAGAAGAGCGTCATTTTCATCATGCCAGCATTATCTGAGGTAACAGTCGTTACAGTCTGGTAGACATTTTTAGAAAGTAAAGTACCCGTGTAATCYTGTCTTTAAGGGCTCAACTCAACCCAGAGAATTTCTAACCCTGAAGAATTTCTACAGGGATATTTGACTTCCAGTGACAGTAACTGCAGAGCAGTTTCCTACCAGGGCAGGTTTCCCCTGGCAGGCAGGGCAGACGAAACCCCACAGCACCAAAGCTGTGGGGCAGAAGCTGCCAGGAGGTTCCTGCCCAGAGCTGCGCACCTCTCCATGGCCACGCTCTGCACCTACCTCTTGGAGAGCTGGAAAAGCTGCACTGGGCTGGCAGCCTTGTGCCCTTGCTCAGCTCACCTTTCCGCGCCGGACATGGCGAGGAGTTTGCAGCAGAATCGGTGCAGAGACAAATGTCCAAGTATAAGTGTTGTCAATGGGCACAGGACTCTGGTGAAAAGCCCAGACAGGGCTAGGAGCAGCCAGTGGCCTCTCTGCTCCCAACTGCACCGGAACACACATGGCAAACATGGCACTCGCTTGAACTTGCCCAGCCCAGCCTGGGCCCACAGCGCTCTGAGGAAAAGGTGGTTACTCAAGGCTTGGCAGCTCCACTCCAGCTTGCTGCAGAGATGGCAACCAAGAGACTAAACTTAAACATATGCTCAGTGTTGCTCACTTAGTKGATCCTCTTAAGGAACTCCAAAAAAATGTTTGTAACAAACTCTAGCAACTCTATTACAGTCATTGCAAGTCCACTTAGAGAAGCCAGCACAGGGAAAGCACGTGCCTCAGCACTGCCCAAATGCAGAAGCACTCACAGGAGGTCCCACAGACAGCTGATTTTACATTGACTTCAAAGGAAGAGAGAGCTGAAAGAAGAAATCTCCTCTGTCACTCAGTGCGTAGCTGGGAAAATAGGGGAATGCCAGCGACGGGATGGCTGGAAATGATTCACCGGCCCTTGTGCCACGAGGACCCAGCTCCGCAGGTGAGGGGGGTCTCTCCTCTCTCCCAGCCACTCACTCCAGCCCTGCCCTCGTCTCCTGCCCGGATGGGGAAATTACAGCGTTTCATGAGATTTGGGTGCTCTCTCAACCTGAGGCATTGCAGCAAAGTAAGAGGCAGAGGTAGTTTATTAAAATGTTCCTGTTTGGGGAAATAAAAAAGAAAATGGGGCAGATACAAAGCAAGTATTGCAAAGTATCCAAATAAAGATACACAACAAAACAGAAGTGTTACCTCGGACTTCAAGAATCTGGCTTATATAGCCTGCCAATTCTATATTAATAACATTTGAAATAGCAGTTGCAATGGATATGAAAATAGAACAAACGCTCTTTTACAAGTGAACAATTTCAGTTTCTTAAATATATTTTTGGAATATATTTAGGAAACTATTTTAATAGCGGTCTGTGCACACAGACTACAYGTCTCAAAAGCATGATAAGAATAAAGAAGAATGATTATTTAGATGTTTACTATTCTAAATATAATTACAGAAATAAACATCACAACTGAAAAAAGAACATAATGAGCATCTCCTTTCAAAAGGAGAATGAGAATAATTCAACTAAATATTTTGAGATCATCCATACACATGCCAGATCTACAGAAGTATGACCTTTCAGATCAAGGACTYTTAGGTTACAACATTCTTCTGCTCAAGTGTTTTAGGTCCAAAYAGGAAACACGGGTGCAACTAACAAATAAAAACACGGTCTTTCAGTTCTTCAATAATTCAAAGTTTCCACAGATGTAACTGTGGAAGGAACACAGAATGATAGAGCATACAGAGGTGTTGCGAACAAATCCATACAGGGATATTACGTTTATGCCAAGACAAGGAATTAAAACAAACAAAAACAGTCCTAGGAAAACTATTAAAGTCACCACAGAGGAGACAGCTTGTTGCTTCTTCAAAACAATAAAGTTTATTTTCACTCATCAGGAATGGCAGAGAGTCCCTATAAGTCACTGTTTGACTAAAAAATGCAAAACTACTGCTACTAATATTTAATTTCCAGAAGTATTCACAATTTTCTAACCTCTGTGCAAACAAAAAGTAGTGCTCCTCTACAAAGCAGATGGTACTATCTTGCAGTGCAAGGAAGGAGTAAATTCAACTGCAATATAATGTCAGTSTAAGTATCAAGCAGGGCGTTTTCTTTATTTCAGGGTTGTAAGAGGAGTTTTGGAGAAGTGAAAACATTCACTTTTTAGCTGCTTCATTAAATACCAATGGATGGGGGATTGCTCTGTCTTGGGCAGTGTTTCTCAGTATGGGAAGGAAAACACAGGAATTAGCATTACAGTGTGAGAAGTAAAATTCATCTGTTAAAGATGAAATCCAGTCTTTTATTTATTTATTTATTTATTTATTTTAAAAAGGTGCCTGGTGCTGTAACTACTAGAGAACTATTTGTTGCTATGCCTGAAGGGTTTACATAATTTCCTCCACAGTTTCAAAGCCTGGAAATCCCCTTCTAACCCTTACCACCAAGCAGCCTCTCTCAGTTGTGTGTCAATAAGCACCCTGGCTCGCAGGCCATTTCTTTGTCCCCTGCTATTGCCACTTCTGCAGCTGACAGGGAGCACAGGGAGAGGGTCCGTTAAGCCACAACCCTCGTGGCTGCTGCCGCGAGCCCTGGGAAGGACAGGACGCCCGAGGCCGCGGGGCTGCCGCCTGCTCCATGCGCGTCACCTGCCCGGGATCGGCGCCCACGGGACTCTCTTGCTTCCCAGGCCAACAGTGCGGAGCCAGGGCCAYGGCGCTCCTCACACCTCCTCTCCGTAGCACAATCCCATGGGAGGGAGGAGCGAGTGGCCGTGCTGCCCTCCTCGGCGGAAAGGCTGCCCCACCGGCCTGCGTTTAAGGCAAGTGCCCGGGCAAAGGCAGAGAGGGACAAAGCGGGACAGGAACCTGCAGCTGTAAGGAGGCAGGGCCAGTTACTGCCACCAATGCCGCGCTGTGCTATGAGCTGCTAAATAACACTTACAATCCCATGAGAAACAGCAACGGCTCTGAGGCACCCAGTGCTCCATGCTCTACTTCAATACTTCTAGGAATGAGCCAGAGATTTAGAGGTATGTGAGCATCTGTACATTGTAACCTAARGCAATGATTAAGAATAGGAAAACAGTCCTCTGCAATTCTCCGATCTGGCAGGTTTGAAGTGCACACCTCCTGCCAAAGAAAATCTCTAAAAATTCCTTGCATGTGTTAAATGACAAGCATATAAAACAGAACCAGACGGCTACAGATGTGGAAAAAAGCCCAATAATTCTTCATAACAAGATACTAAAGAAAGTGAACTTGTCATGGCATTGAGAAAGATAGAAAAGAAAAAAGCAAAAGGTCACATTAAAAAACAAAACAACCCCCCAAAACAGTCTTTCAAAGTTTTGTACTAATTTCCATATTTATTATTTCAGATGTTTAGAAAGGGAATGACACTGAAGAAGTCAGGCTAACTGCAAATGAAGAACCAAATTAAGTTCCTTCTCACTAGGCTGAAGCAGTGCACACGACAGGGACATGTCTCCTACATCTCCAAGTTCCAGAGCAACTGGATCAGCTTCCAGGATCCGTACAGACAGACCGTGCAACCAAAACCTCTGCTCAAGTGGCAGCTGCTCTAAAACCCAACCAAACCTTAGAGACAAGGCCCTGGTATCTACTAGAACTCGTGAAGCCATTTTAACCATCAGGAATGGGAAAACCCTGTACTAGGCGAAGGCCCTGGCCCCTGCAGCATCAGAACCACCTGGTTTTGGCCGCTGCTGAACACCAGCTCCTGGACTTGCAAGGACCATTTGCTTGACTRCACTTGACGGCGCCCAAGGGCAAAGAAGTAACGTTTCAAAGCACCCAAAACAAACCTTCTCCTTAGGAAGTATTTTGAAAGTCAGTAGTACTCAGACAGAGAGGACTGAAACAAGGACTTATTTATACAGTCTGCAATGTGTAAATATGTCTCGAGAACCCCTGAGTAGTTMCTTAGGGATGAAAGAACTGCAAGTAATTGACTGTTTATCCAAGAGGCCCTTGATAAAAATCTCACAAAAAGAATCAGCTACTCATCACACTTCCAGATTGTTTTAATTCTTTTGGTGAACCTATGGGAAAAACCTACTGTTCCATTTCTGTATCTTTGGCTTTGTCTCCCTCTCTGCACAGCTAATGAACAGACAAAAAATAAATACTTTATCAAGCCATGACCTTATAAAACCCTGGGAAGATTTCTGCATTTCTCTCATTGTTTATATACTCTAGCTAGTATAATAAAGATAAGAATGGAAGAAAAATACTGCATCAGGAATCTCCAACATATAGGCAATCATCCTGGACCTTCTCAGATTATTTGACATTCTCTAATGAGGCAATTGAGGGAGAGAAATACATGCTGCATTTATTATATTTTCATCCAGATCTACCTCTTGCTGCTAAGAAAAGAGTAACCTTCTATCCTCCAGTCAAACACCACTCTACACTTCTGCTTGTTTCCATTAGCAGGAACCTCTGGGGAAAAGGAAGATGCAACAGAAACCCTAGCAAAATTCTAGCTGCCTTTTCTCTTGCCATCCATTTACTGTTCAGTCTCCCGCCTCCTTTACCTTCTTTCCACAAGTCCTCTCCCTTTGGCAGACAACACAACAAGAAGAGGTTACCAGGCACTCTGAACTAAATATAAAGAACTCATGGCCTCCAGCTGCAAAACGGAGAGCTGCATCTTCCAGGCAATCTCTGGGCAGGTGAGGGTGGCTCATCTTGGAAGCAGCTCAAATGCAAGAAACTCAGAATTTGCAGGAACTTCGGTGCCTCCAGGTATGAATTTGGAGGCAACTAGGCAGATGTGGGCACCAGGAGGTCATGCCRGAGGTTGGAATGGAAGATATACCAGGTGGAATTAAGGTAGATTGTGCCAAGACTACTTGCCTGGAGTGCACAGGTTTCTGGAAGCAGTAAACTGTTCCACTGAGGAAGGGAGGAGCAGACAGTACAGAGGATTTGGGGGAAAACCATGGAACTGACAGTCATGTGCATGTGAAAGGGGAACCAAAGCATTATAAAAGAGGTACCAAACCAAAAGTTAAGAGGCAGGGCTATGTTATTGAGGCTCCACAGAAACAGCACACTCTCATTCAGCTGCAAAAGAAACTCTGAGGTGAAAGGGTCACAMAGCTTCTTCCCTTTTAATCTTGTGTCCTCTAGATGGGTCTGTAAAACCCCTTGGCACATTTAGCCCAGATCTGTTGTGGGGACTTCACATGCCCACAAAACCACCTTTTCCTGTCTTCAGACAGCACATACGCATCTCCCAAATGCTTCCTCTCCCGCAGCCAACAGCCCTTTCAGGCTTACCAGGGCTACAAAGCTGCCACAAAGGGAATGAAATTAATATATATGYGCATATGCACAAGAAACACCTGGGAACAGCTGGGACAGGAAAGTCACCATAGCAAAAGATTTTACTGCCTCTCAGGTGATTGCATCATATCAGGCTCAACAGCAAAGTTTCCAATTAAATGGAAGCAAAGTCAAAAAAAGAAAACCCAGCTGAAAAAACCCTGCAGATATTGGTACAAAGGTGATGGTCTTGATACTGGTGCTTTCTTCCTACAACAGCATGCAAAGCTGCAGCTCTCTCCATTAGATCATCATATCACATGCAGACAGACCCTTTTGGTAGCTGGCAATAAATAGGATCTGGATTGATCTCTACTTTTAATGTAATGGGTATTTTCACACAAATAATCCATTTCCTATTCCAGGTAGGCCATCTTTTCAAAACATTGTATCATATTGTTCATCAGTACTTTGATTTATCATCCCAAGTGTTCTTGAAGAAACTCTCTAATCACAAAAAACGGTACTGTGCTACAACAGACTGCTCTTGGGGAGCTCTGGCCAAAGCAAGTCTTTGCTCCTCATTTTCAACTCTGATTGCATTAACATTTTTGGAGGGAGGAAAGAGTCAGGTAAAGCAATAACATTGTTGCAACAGTAACAAAAAAAAGACTATTGCTCAGAGCAGAAAAAAAGAAAACCCCAAGCAAGTCACACATGCAATTTGAAACATTGTTGGAACAACATTACTYAGAGATGAAAACAACTCAAGCTGCTCTACCTACTGATCATTCTTTCGCAAGCACCATAGACACACAGAAGAAGAGGGAGGAGAAGGTCCTAATTCTGAAGCATTTTCTTTTTGAATTGTGGTAACTGCAAGTGACACGATTGCTTGTGGAAAATGGAAAAACCCTCTGATACACTCGCCTAGATCGTGATTTCAGCCTCTTCACTAGCTTCCCCTCTGGAAAGCCCTGGCTGCAGGAGAAATTGCACAGTCTGGCATACCTAGACTGTACAARATTGGCAGCATTTCTCATGACCATATGTCTGCTTTCACAGCTCAAAAGCAACTGAAAAGCCCCACATTTATTTTGAGAAACCGCTGGTATCACTGCACTGTGTTGTTTGGACACCACATCCATGCTTAAAATAGAGTCAGCTCGAGCTGTGTGGCCAGCAGCAAAGCCACCCTGCTGCAGCTCCGCTCTGCTGCAGATACAGAGCCACAGGGCAGAATCACAGAACAGTTACTGTGCAGATTACCAGAATTTATGGACAAAGCTTATAAAAGTATGCTGATTCCAGTTCCTTAGACTGCATTTCTTTGCTCAAACTGGTGATTAAACAGTAGAAGCATCATTTCCTCTACTGCTCAAACTGGGTATGAATGTCCTGCCTCTCAGAGCTACCTTGCCTGGATTTCCCCTATCAAGTTTTCCCCTGTCCATCTGGCACCACTAATCTAACCCATATACTTGACAGATTTGTGGGTTCCCCCCCCATTAGTAGTCACTAAACGGAATGTAAACAATACTTCACAGATAGATGGTWAGCTGTATAAACCTATATCAGGCACAATTTTTACAAGGGCTTTTACAGAACAAGTAGCATTAGTTACATATAAAATGATTTGCAGTGTAGAATGTGCACATTGTTTTGTAACATCAGTGCCCATTCAATACTTAATATTATTGCTCTATTTTACACTTGATGATACATTTGATCATTTCACTCATCTGGATAACTTACAGCCAGATCAGCCTGAAGTCCTGAACTGAGAAGGCAGCCCGTGGAAATTGGCCAACAGGTTTCCTGTACTAAGATATGCTGACAGCAGCCGTTTCAAGAACTGTCATGCATGCATGAGGTCCGTGTCTGTAGCAAGTCTCAAGAACTAAACCTGGTGTCTTCCTGCCTATTTTCAGAACTAGTGCAGCAAAGTGACATCAATATTTRTACAGGTAGGTGGCCACCAGCCTGAGATGTGGTGTGGGCTCCATCTAGTGGAGCTCACCTGACTCCAGCTTCCCACGAGCAAGAAACAGCACCGCGMTCCCGCACAGCAGCCCAGAGCTGCGCTCCCTCTCATACCCACCCASAGCTTTGAAAAAGTCACAGTCTTAACGCATATTGCAATTAGAAATAGGAAAATATATCTTAAACTGAAGGGCAGTTGGCTGTCTGAGRAAGCCAAAGGAACAAAATAATTGGTTCTTGATCAGTTCTGGCACACAGCTCCCCAATGAAGCATTCAGCTGTGAAGTATTGAGGTATATTTTTATTCTAGCTACTGCTGAACAAACATTATATTTTTATTCTAGTTATCTAGTTTTAAATTTAAAGATTTTTTTCCAAGCTCTATGTTACACTTTAACTACTTCAAGAATCCATTAATGACTACTTGGAAACATAATAATTAAGACAATACAATAGTGTTCAAGAATAATACTCATTTTATCAACAAAAGTGAAGAAAAACATAGATTACTTATTTTAATATCTAATGTAATTAATGTTTAAGGCATTTGTTTTCAAAGCACTTGGAGACGGATTACTAACCTTCACGCCAGTAAATCTGAGACCATTCAAGACCTACCTGCGGACTTGTCTTTCTGAAAGTATCACGTCCATGTATCACATCTGCTGTTATTCTTTCCTTGAGAATATTGTACTCCTCCTCGGTGAGGTTACTATCCTCCAACTGGTGATGGCAAACCGGGCACTCTCCACTGTCACAATAATGAAATAAGAAGATTAAAAAAAGAATGCCCACACTTACAACAGGATCAAATCCGTGGTTTCCCACTTAGCCTCCAGATTACATTCAAGCATTTCCAAGCCACCTTCTCTCTATATGAAATATGTTCTGACAAGTATTTCAATTTGAACAGACACTTGTGAAAATGCTTGCCCACCTAATAAGCTACAATCATGAGAAAGTCTTTACTTAATCTAGTCAGCAATCAAAAGGAGTAACTGCTAAATCTGCCAGAAGACAATCTAGAAAGWTCTAAGAATCAGACAAAAGTATTTGCCATAGACGGACGATCTGGCTGTCACCTGCAGGGTCACCAGTATCACAACTCCACTTTTTCTTTTCCCCCTTCAGAACAGTTTCAAGTATCCCACATCTCTACCTTCTTTGTAGTACTTTTCTTTCTGCATCAGACTGCCCTTTATTTCCAGGCTAAGACTTTCTATTCAGTGACCTTAGGACCAAGTCTAGCAGCATGTCTTTTACAGAGCAGCCCGCTATAGTTGCTAAACACTAAAGTAAGGAAAATAGAAGAGGAAAGATATGTTCTCAGAACTATAAAGCTGAACTTGAATCATAAGGCCAAGAAAGAAAGAAAACAAGTTATAGAAGAGAAAGAGGGGAAGAAGAGCTGCAAACTGCACTACAGATATCCTTCACCTCCCTGGAAGAGATGGGGGAGAAGACAAGTATCCCAGAAATTACAGTATTCTAAAGCAAAATCTCCAAAAATCCAACTTATTTCACTTAAGCTTTCCTTAGATGCAAGTTATGTTTTTAGCATTTCACATCTTTTGTCACTTTGTTCTGTAGCCTGTATTCACAGTCAAGCGTCCTTTGAAGTGAAGCAGAGATCACTGTTCTCTAACTCCATCTACATGGCTTATCTTCACAAGCAAAATCTCAAAACTCAAACATAAGATTAGAGCTTTAAGTCTTAAATTGAAAGAAGAAAAAAAAAAAAAAAAAAAGAGAAAGTTCTACCTCTTCTTTCTCCATAGAGATATCCTAGAAGTGCCAAGATGAAACAATTCTAATTTTCTGAGCCACTGCAATCAGAAATGCCAAATTCTCATAGCAAGTGATTTCTGATGTATATTACTGCTACTGCATTAAATGTGCTGCTGACAATGCATCTACTGAATGCAAAAGGTTATGTGTGAAATCTCACCAATGGACATTTATTGCTACATATGAACAATACAGTCCAGTCACTGGCCCACCAYGGCCAACGTAGGCTTAGCCTACACATTAATCTGAGCAAGGCTGGTCACATATCTACAAAGCTACCATTAAATAAATATAAGCACTAGTGAACTTGAGTTTGGCAAACTTGCCAACTACTCGAATATAGAAACTCATTTTTCAATAAAACGTTGCAGTTACCTGGGTTTAATGTTGGTCAGGTTTCCTCTCCAGTTCTCACCTGGAATACTAATATTTACATACAGAAAGATAAATATTAGACTTTAATAATACTCAAATTACAGACAAAAAATACTCCTATATACAGGGCAATATATAGCTCCTGGATAACATACTGTCTGCCCCTAGTCTACTTCTCAAGGACTCTTTACTAGTTTGAGTTTCCTGAACATAGCCCCAGGTGGGTTCTTCTCTACTCTCTGGGAGAAGAGCAGCCCAACAAGATTCTCCCCCACTAAAACAATTCACCCCAACTGAAGCCTGCCCTGTCTGCTCCCTCGCTGACCCCAGGAAGACAAGCAGGCAGACAGGGCAGTTTTTGCTGTTATGACAAGTGCCATGCATTCCCACACCTGCATTTTCTCACCAAAAATGGTGAGAAACCATTGGTTTTGCAACCTATGCAAACCAAGGACAAAGAAGAGTTGTGTGCATACAGAAGACTCCAGTACTATTACCCTGGGCACGCGCAGCACACGCAGATGCATTTGCAGAGTCTGACTATCYCCCCCACACACTCTCATGAAAAAAAGTGACCTGCCAAACACTGCTAAAACAATGAGCATTCTATCCATATTTTGGGAGGTAATTTAAAAATTAAGAAGAAAATTATTTATCACTTAAACCTAAGCTAAATCAATGGCATTCCTAAGATTTTTGCTACACTTCAGTAATCGATACTGGAATATTGCACTAAGTTTTGGCACTGACTATACACAACACACACACACACACACACACACACACGTAGTTGATAAACCATAGAGGAACCAAAAGGGAACCAAGAGGGTCTAGACCAGGTTCTCACAGAGTACTTTGTCCTTAATAGAATTTACAACCTCCCTCCTTCAAGGAGTGAAGCAGTCCCATCCCCCGCCCCTCCCTTCTTTTTTTTTGAATGATCTGCTACTTTTCTATTGAGAAAAAAAAAAAACTGTTTGTCAATATTCCATATGTATCAACCTCTGAATGAGAGGAGATGAGGTCAAGAGATTTTGGCAACCATGATCCATCAGAATTTCCTACCTTCTACATCAAGAGTGGATATTTTAAGAAAACTCTTTAAAAAAAAGGTAAAAACCATAAAATGTTGCACTTGGAGCTAAATAATACATATTTTTTTAATCACCACTTGTTTCTTATGGAGAAGCCTCAATAAAAGCAGCAGCTGGTCCATTTTATTAGTCTTAGTCTGTGGAAAAAATGGAGTTCTATCTCATGAACTTCAATTTGCTTTTGAAATATTATTTACCTTTCAAACCATAGCTTTATACTCCGCATAAACGTTCCATGAGGGTATATTTGGTTGTCTCTCAAATATAAGAGGATATCAAACAGTTCTTTTTTTAGGTCAGCATCTTCCATACCCCTGCTGAAGTCGAAAAAGGCCTGCAGGACATCCAAGGTGGGCACCAAGTCCTTGGCAAGCATATCATGGTAGAGCTCACGGGCCAGGCTCATTTCTTGGTGCCGGCTGGCCGCTTTGATACAGGATTCATAGCTTGTTCTTGAGGGAGTCATAACTTTTTTTACATCCTCCAAAAGAGCCAAGGCCATTCTCCATTTATCTGAATTACTGAGTCCTCTGATAAGAAGACTGTAGGCCCCACTTTCTAATGTTTTAAATCTCATCTTCATTATATCATACACATCACAAATTTCTGCTGTCTTCTGCTGTTGGACACACAATGCCAGGTACTTGACCAGCAAATTATATCCAATGTCACCACTGGTCTTTGCCACGTAAGTAAGCAAGGACTTGGCCACATCTACGTGGCTGTTGCATTTGATCATACTTTTAAGCATCACTTCTTCAAATGTTTCAAGCGACTGACATTCTTCCCTCAGCTTTTTCCACTCTTCGGCCTGCAAAGGTTTCTCTGGAGGCTGGACTCTAATGAACCTACGCTTTAACAGAGCTTGACTCCCTACTTTTTTCTTTGAAGCTCCAGAAAACAAGTGCAGTTTTCCTTCAGATATTTCTTTACTCTCCTCATCCCATCTTGTTCCTCCTTCATACTCAACTTGAGACCTTTTCTTGGCAGGAAAAACACCAACTCCTTTGGAATTCACTGGCAACGCAGTGCTGTCAGATGCCATAAAACTTAAACAGTTAAACTTTTGTTGAATGGGGATGTTCAAAGAGGCAGCAAACAACTGCTGACATCTTATAACAGGCCAGATAATTCGACACTTTCCTAGCAAAGCCTGCATGCCCTGTTGACCAGTTTGAGAAAAGAACGCCATCAGGAGATCGAATGGCCTCACTGTCAGCTCACAGTATTCAAAGAGGTCATAAAATGTAAAAGGCAGTTTGCATGGGAAGGCTTATTATATAAGTCTTATGGCCATCAAGCCTCAAACATCGCACGTATTCTTCAAAAAGCCTGTCCTAGGGGTCCTTTAATCCTGTTACATAAACACCAAAGAGTAAAACCATTTTTCACAAAGAGACATCTCTTAAACTAGAAGCATATTCTTCCCAAGTAAAGATGTCTTTGTGCCCAGAAAAGTTGCTTGGCAGGTTTGCAGCTTATCATTTCCTTCGGGCAGCTGCAGGATCAGCATGCGGTCTGGAAACGGGCGACACGGGCGCAGACGTCCAAGGAATRCTGGGTTTTATTCCCTGCGCTCATCCAAGTCAGATTTCCTGAGAACAACGGAAATAAGCGCGTCACCGGGAGGAGGGGCGCCCAGGCCGGAGCCCTGCGGGCGGGACCGGGCCCGGGCCCGGGCCGCGGCGCCGCCGCCTCCCCCCGCGCCGCCCGCCGGGCCCCGCCATCAGCTCCCCCGCCCACAGCTCCCGCCATGCAGCGCGCCCCCGCCCCGCGCGCTGCCTGCTGGGAAGCGCGGCGCCGTCCCCGCCGCTCGGCCGGTGGCGGGGCAGGGAGCGCGGCCCGCGGGCTCTGCCGGGGCTGCGCACCCACCTCGCGCGGCGGGCGCGGGGAACGCGGCACTACAGCGTCCCGGGAAGGCGGCGCCGAGCACAGCGCAGCCACGCGGCACCCGCGGCACTAACGGCCTCCCAGAGCAGGGCCTCGGGCCAATCAGGGCTCAGCAGGCGGGGCGCGCGGCCCGCACGTGACCGTACGTGGCCAATCAGAGAAGGGCGCAGCAGAACCCCGGCAGCGCGCTCTCGGTTATGGGCACGGCGCCTCTGCTGGTCACGTGGCCGTAGCGGCGCAGCGCGCGTGCGCGGAGGGGAGGGGCGGGCCGCCCGCCGGGGTCATGTGGCCTTGCCCGCTACGGGGCCGTGCCGGTCACGTGGCCCCGGCGCGCGGCGGGCATGGACTGGAAGCGGAGCCTCCGCGGCCGCCTGGCCGCCCGCAGCGCCCGTGAGCGATGGGGCGGGCCGGGCCGGGCCGGGCCGGGCAGGGAAGGAGGGAGGACGGGAGAGCAGGCGGGTGGGGAGGGGCGCGTGTGCGCGGCGCCGGGGCGCGGCAGGGGCGGGGCCTCGCGGAGCCACGCCCCTCGCTGCCCCTCCCGACGGGTAACGGCCACCCCCGCGTAACGGCCACCCCCCTCGTAACGGCCACCCCCCCCCTCCCCGGTAATGGCCACCTCTCTCCCCTCAACGGCCGCCGCCGGGCTCGTCTATGAGTCCTGCCCGGGCCCCTCAGCGGCCTGCGGTRCCGCTGGCGGGAATGGCGCTCATCCCGACCGTCACAGACCCCGCGCTTGGGGTTACAAATCCGTTACCAATCCCCGGCTTCCGTAGGGAAATGCGCGTGAGCCTTTACCGTAGAGATTAGCATTAGCAAGGCCGAGGACACTGGCAAACCTGTGTGGTCATGCAGAACTTGAGCTTGGCAAGGCTGGTTTGTCTGCAGCATTCACCTCGGCTGCATCTGCTGGCTGGGGGCTCCGGATTCTTAAGGGAATGTCCAAAGGGACATCTGACCTTAACAGTGTGGTCACACACCTGCAAGGCCAACAAGTGATGTGCTCTGGCTACTTGGAGAAAGTTCTTAAAACTAATGAAAAACTTCAAAAAGAAAAAATGTGCCTGCTTTGTTAGTCATAACCATCCCAACCACACAACCGTGTGGCATCAGGGATGTGCAGTTGCTGGAAGAGGTACTTTATAGATCCTTGGTAGAACAGGTATATAATATTTTAAGTGCATGTGTTTAGGTTGTAGGCATGTGCTTCATCTACTTGYATCTGGATTCCTCATAATAAGTGTGTTATTAAAAAGCATGGTCGTATAAAACTTGAGGTCATTTTTTTTTTCCCAAAAGTTTTTTTGTTATTCAAATGCTATATATTTGGAGTGCAGTATAAAAATTATTTTCTGTATTAATCAGCCAAAAAGAGTGAACAGGAGCTGAAAGATGAGGAAATGGAATTATTTACAAAATACTACATGGAATGGAAAGGTGGAAGAAAAAGTGGCGATACGTCTTATATGAACATACCACGGTTTTACTATAGGGTAAGTGAGATATCCAACTATTCTTAAGCCAGAGACTATTCCACATGGATAGTATTCATGGTTACTGCATGGATAAAATAAATCATAGTGCATTCTTAAAGGGGCATTTCAGCTCCAAAACTGTAAGCAGATTAAGATCTGAAAAATGTGTGTTACTAAGCATATGCTGTGGGTTGCTAAACCATGATCTACAGTTGTGRGTTTCAGGGGTTTCAAGTAATTAATTGCAATACCTCCAATGAAATGCCATGAAATAGCTCGCTAACACTGCTTTTAATAAGGAAGTAGGCTTGGTTGTTGAGTGAGATTTTGGTATTGTTAGCACTTGTCAGCACGTGCTGCTCAGCTGCTGTGTAACTGTGCAGGATATTCCTTAGGAACCCGAGTTTCTGTCAATGAAATTCCCAAACTTTGTTTCAGTTGTTGAGTACACGTACAACCGTTCAAATGCTGCTCATGCTGTATGGCTTCTCGTGTAAACATTAGCAGAACTTCCTGCTGAGCATCCTGCCATCTCTCTTGTTTATCACATCTCATTGATCTCAGCTATAGGCGATCTCATCTTTAAGATTCAGGTCTACTACAGAGCAGAAGCTGCCCCTCTGCCTCCTCATTTAGAGCATATTAGTAAATGCCTTCTACGTGAGATGCCTCCCGTGCTGCGACTCTGGGAAAGAGCTTATTGCTTGGGTTACCTGGTGTGCGGTAGCTTTTGGTCAGCTTCTCATGTCAAAGGTGTCCTGCTTTAAGTATCTCTTTAAATATTAAAATAATCTGAGACAGCATGCAAGTGATATTTGGCTGTCTAAAAGAAGCAGATAGTTCACAGCCTTCTGCGAGGTGTGTCAGTATTTTCTATGGAATGGAACAAGAGCTGAAGATCAGGTCTAATTGAGAGTACTTGCTAGCTCTGTAGTTTCTGAGTGCCACTCCTGTACAGATAATTAACCTGCCACAATGTTTCTAGCTGCCAGCTGAAGATGAAGTCTTGCTTCAGAAATTAAGAGAAGAATCTAGAGCAGTCTTTCTGCAAAGAAAAAGTAGAGAACTGCTGGATAATGAAGAGCTTCAGGTAAGAAAATATTTTCTGTGTATTTTGAATGGTTTTTGATAGAATTCCTTTGTCTGCAGGGATTTATCATCTTATCATTTATCTTCATCTGTCATCATTTATCATTTATCTACATATTCTTCTTGTGCATTTTGTAAGGTTCTTTGTGGCTGGACAGGTTGGCTTGTTGTGAGGTACCAGCTAAAGTCTAGGTGCTGTGTAGTCTTAAGCTGGTAACCTAAGTGTAAAATGTGGGTGCTGTGGTGTGCATGAGGTCTAAATCAATACCTTTGAATCTTCAAGTTTATTCCAGTGATTTCCCCTAGTGGTCCAGAAGAAGAAATAGGTTCCGTTTCCATGTCATTGAGAGAAGCTCCAGAGATAGTTGAGTTTGCTGCAATGCTAAGACAACAGCACGTGGCCGTAGAAATCCCAGTAACAYATAGGGGAGTTTATAGCCCCAGCTTGGAGCAGTAGTGTGCTGATTACCTGAAATAGCCATGCAGTAAAAACCTTGTGTTYTTATACAAACTGTCTTAAACACATTGACATCTAGAGAGAGATACTTTGCTAACCAAATATAAATGCCTTTCAAGAATCTCTGGTTTCTCCTGGACAAACATCAGACTTCACCTATGATTGGAGAAGAAGCAATGATCAACTATGAAAACTTCTTGAAAGTTGGTGAAAAAGCCGGACCTAAATGCAAGTAAGGCTTTCCTGGCTTGTCTGAGCTCATTCTGGCTAAATCTAAGTGGTGCCATAGCTTATTATTATTAAAGTTTATTATTAAAGTGATTATTAAGGTAGGTAGAAGCAGATTGATGGCCAGAGATAAAATATTCATAAAGTTACTGGTAAACTTCTTGCTTTGCATCCTTGCCAAGGTGTATTGTCCTATATCGTTATGGGGACTTCTGAGAGAGATGTCTGTAAAATGGGGTGTCACAGCTTTTTGAAGAATAACTCCAGTGATCATGGGCATTTTCATGATAATGGGTAGCCAGGAAACCTATTCTCCCTGACATACTAACTTCAGATGGATACAGTTCTGCTTCTTCTGTGTGTATCATATGATGAATAGTCCTGTGCTCTGCTATTGGAAACTACTTTAAATGAGTTTTGGGCAAAAGCAGATTTGTTGCTAGCACTTTTGGTCTTGTCTATGCATTTATCATTGTGGAAGACTGAAAGGTGCGAAATATTTGTACTAAAGTGCAATTAAATTGAAGAAAACATCTCAGCACTCCTGGGTCACTGAAGGCCATCTCCTGTGCATGATGAGCACACTGAGTTTACTATCGTTTCTTGGTAGGATCTTAAGTGTAAACTTTCCAAAAATTCATACAACGCTTGCTGGCTGTAGTGTTGCAAATTAACCTCTTTGAAGATACTGAATGCTTCCTCTCTCATTAAAACTGTATTTTAAACTGTAGCTTTTGAATACTATACCTGGGTATGTCAGTACAGATGCCTAGAATTAGTTGTTTGTGTTTTACAGGCAATTCTTCACAGCAAAGATCTTTGCTAAATTACTGCACAATGATCCTTATGGGAGGATATCTATCATGCAGTTTTTCAATTATGTCATGCGAAAAGGTTAGTTGATGTGTGTAAAACTGTGTAAAGTGTTGTTTGATTTTCAAGGCTGTTTTAAGCTTGGTGATTATTTGCTGGTCTCTTCAAGAGCAGTGAGATCTAGCCCTTCATTGCTAGTAATGTTTTCCTGTAGGTTTGAGGGTTTGGTTTTTTGTTTGTTTGTTTTTGGTTTGTTTTCTTGATTATTTCAAGTAAGTTGAGTCCCATCTGAAATAAGCCTCTCCTGTTAGCAAGAGATCTCCTTGATCTGTTTATCACATAAAATATTTTATAAATATGTGTGTGTGTATATATGTATGTACTGTATGAGTGTGCATATGTATATCTACTCTGTGTGTATACATGTATATGTATTTATATACACATACACACCCACATAGTTTCCTTTATGCCAGTAGTATTGCAAAGATCAAAACAGAGCAGAGTTGCTATGTGGCCAGTGATGTGACCCTAAGCACTGGGATCAGAATATCCAGGATCTAGGGCTTTTATTTGCCAGATTTGAGTCCTTTTCTTTCTTTTGCAGAATGTTATCTGTATTTTATAGCTTTGTGCTGCCTGATTACTGCACATTCCTAGTACAAAAGTGGATCCTTATTCTGTTTCAATTCCGCTACTGTAACTTGGAAGGGAGGTCAGGACTCTTGAGTGCCCCTGCAGGGCTGTGCAGGCTGTGCTGAAGCAATCTGTGACAAGCAGCCTGACTACCACATCACAGACTTGGCTCAAATGCAATGAAAACTTGTTGCTACACATCTGTCTAGTTTGGTGTGGGAGAGCAAATCCGTATGATTAAATGCACCACATAGAATGTGGCCCTTAGGATTTCTCATGACTGGTTGTTGTTCCCATGTTGTTATTCAGAAGGTAAATTGTGTTTTTAAGATGTTTTGCTACTTGTATTTGCTCTGTTTAAGTTTTAGAAATATCAAGAAATATAAGGATGTACTTAATATCTAGAATTTTATTTATGTATTTATTTACAGTGTGGCTTCATCAGACAAGAATAGGTCTCAGTTTATATGATGTGGCAGGACAGGGCTACCTCAGAGAATCRGTAAGTATTTAATCCTTGATGAATTTAATGTCTGTCTTCAGGTGATGAAATATCAGAAGGGCTCCAATTCCATTTTGATTTTGCACCATAAAGACAAATCATAATCTAGATTTGGGAGAGCAAATTTGTTTTGATGAACAGCAGTCCCTCTGTATTAGAGATTTGTTGGGAAGGCTGCTGCTAGCCTTAGCAGTACACAGGTGAATCTCCTGAAATGAGATCCTGAATCTTTGAAAAAGATATAACAAGCAAGTCTTCATATGGTTAACATTTTGATAGATTTGGTAGAGTGGAGTAAAAGTTAGAAAAATCTTGACCAGAGCAGGGCTTGTAGGAATAAACTGTTTTCCTGTTATAACAGAAGTTAGTATTAAGCAATAACTAAGAAGACTCAATTTAAAAGGTYTATTAAGGAATATTCAACTGTAAGATAATCCATTTATGAGTTATGCATTAGTTTTATTAACGTAGTGCTTGAAAGTCAGAGCAGAGTCTAAAGAATGCAGTTTAGACCATAGCTATGCTTCAAGTTTCTGTGCGTGTGTTCTTAATTTTACAGGATTTAGAAAACTATATTTTGGAACTTATACCTACTTTGCCACAGCTCGATGGTTTAGAAAAGTCTTTTTACTCCTTCTATGTCTGCACAGCAGTTAGAAAATTCTTCTTCTTTCTAGATCCTCTCAGAACAGGTAGGCCCATGCTTTTAAACATCTCTAAAAATGATTGCACTGAAGCTATTTGTACTTTCAAAGTGACACATAGTCTTTATAGGCTTCATTTCAGCAATTTTATAYTTGAAGATTAATCTGCACTACAGACCATGAGTCTCTATGTGGGTCTCATAATTTGTGCGACTAGTGACTGTTAGTGAAATATCCCTGAAGTGGGGTACTAGAGAGTTATCTCACTGCAGTCAGCAAATAAGGTGATGTCTGAAGATAATGCAGAGAAAACTGTGTGTTAAGAGCTACCAACTGGGAAATGCTTGGCAGAACATCAGCAGAGCTGTGCAACAGGCTTGGTGCAAGGCGCTTCTCGTGTGGTTGTGTTTGTTCACGCCATATATGCTCGTGAGAAAAGGTTTTCAGTTATGACAGCTAGTTCTGTTGCTACAGATTGAGCTCTCTGGGCAATGGTGTGCTTTTTTCCCCTGCACTTTATTCAGAGCAGTCACAAAGGACAAGCCTTTTCCAGATGTAGCWGTGCTGACTGGAGATGTCAGGGCTGTGTGGGCAATACAATCTGGCAGAGGTTGCATGTAGAGAGGGTATGTGAGAATTTACACCGTCGTYGTTTCTCCTGACAGTTTGCACAGCAGGTTTCTGCACAGCAGCAGCAGTTCATTCTGCCAGTTGAGCTTTGTCAGGTCTGTAGTTTCTGAAGATGTTTTTAAAAAAATCACATCGCCTAAGAGATATTGTTAGTCTAAGGCGTTTTAAGCATATGTCGTCTTGGCATTTATTTTATATTCCAAGTTGCAGTTGAACACTCATTTCTTTTACTCCTTTTCTACCAGTATCAGACTTGTTTTGTTTTTGAGTCATTTAAAAGACGTTTTTATTTTATCTTTCAAATGACAACATTACCTTTGACATGACAAATTGGTGAACAGAGAAGCACCCCTGCTCAGGGTGCCACTTTGTTAAGTATAACCTCCTAAGTGAGGACATGCAGGTGGTTGTAATTGCTGGCTGATTGATATAATGCATTTTTTTTTCCTTCTTATAGGGAAGATAAAGATACAGGATATTCTAGCTTGCAGCTTCCTAGATGACTTGTTGGAGGTAAGATCTTGTAACATTCCTACAGTATTTTRGTTTCCCCTTTCTGAGTTCTAACCTTTCTGTTTCACTTAGTTAAGGGATGAAGAACTTTCTAAAGAAAGTCAAGAAACAAACTGGTTTTCTGCTCCTTCTGCATTAAGAGTTTATGGTAGGTTCCTTTGTAGGTGAATATTTTTTTTTCTACTTTGTATGATGTAATCACATACTTAGCAGTACTTTTCCTGCTATTTAAGTCCCACTGGTACCTTGTCTTTTCAGCTTCTTTAGTTATGCCTTCAGCCCATCTTCCTGACTGTCTTTTATAGTCCTTGTTTTATTACCCTCKGTTTTCTGTCATGTTGTGTTCTTTGCCTTCTTCCTTTTACCTTCTTCATTTTTGCCTTTTTGATTACTCTTTTGGTGCTTTTGCATCACCTTTGGCTCTTTTTTACAGCAAGGCTCTTTTTTTAGAGCAAATATCTGCTGAAGATGCCAGCTTTTCCTTTAAAGTCAACACTTATCTCCTCCGTTGGGTACTCAGCCTGCATTTTTGAGCCTTTTTGTTTTGACACCTTGACATCTTTGAGTAAGGTTGTTAGCACCTCATTGCAGGAACTCTGTTCTCTGCTGTGTTCTGTGCTCCTTTATGTTGTTTGAATATTTTTATGGATCTAGAATATTCTCACTTAATAATCTAAATCATGAAGTTAGTGCAGTTAAATATATGCTAAACATTTTCCTCCTGTTGAACAGTTCTTTGCTGATGTAGGAGTTATGTTTTGGCCTCTTTATCCCCGCTGCAGGCCAGTACTTGAACCTTGATAAAGATCACAACGGCATGCTCAGCAAGGAAGAGTTGTCCCGCTATGGCACAGGGACTCTCACCAACATATTCCTGGATCGTGTCTTCCAGGAGTGCTTAACTTACGATGGAGAAATGGTAATCACATTTATTTGTTCTGTTCCCAATTTAAAAGCATGTGCTTATTGCTGTGGAGAATGTCTCCTAATGAGTATCTTTAAAATAAATAATAGCTGGATATAAAGTGATTTTTATTTCTCCCTATCTGTGTGCCTGGCAGCAGAGCAGAAGTGGCACCTCTTAAGATTAAGCCAACAGTTAGCCAACCTGTGTATTGTTGTGAAGACAGTGATAATTTTATTGAAGTGTATTAACAGCCATTTATCTATGGCTGTAAACAATGGGAAGTCTAATGTGAAATTAGAGCTAAAATCAAAACTCATACTCTTTTTTTTGAAAGCTCTCCTTARTCTGTCAGTTCTTTCAAAATCTGCATTCATGTGACTTGCCCCTCAAAGGACTGAATGACAAATTCACTGCACGGTGCTTCTGYGTTGCTTGTGTTAGCCCTGTTCCATAGAGTCACGTAATTACAGAGTTTGGAAGGGACCTCTGGAGATCATCTAACTCAGTCCCAGTGCTGAAAGCAGGCACAAAAAGAACAGGATGTTCAGATGGCCTTGCCCAGCTGTGTTTCAACTATTTCCCCCTCTCTGGTCAGCCTGTGTCAGTGTGCAAACACCCCCACAGTAAAAACACATTTTCTTAAGTTTAAATGGAATTTACTTCATTTCAGCTTGGTGCCTCTTGTTCTCTTGCTGGGCACCACTAAGAAGAGTCTGTCTCTGTCTTCTTTGCAGCTTCCCTCGGGTGTCTCTGCTCAAGAACGACCTCTTTCCAAGGGGCCTCTTCTTAGAGCAGCCCCCTCGTTGCTCCCAGCTCCCGTGCTCACCTTGCTGGCCCTGCTGCAGGGCACCACTGCCTCCGTGCCCAGCAGCCACATGTGTCGAGCAGCCCTGCACGTGGAGCCCTTGCCCTTGCGCCACTGCCCCTGCTGCCAGGGCACGTCCCGGGCTGCCCTGGAGCCGCTCGGTCCCACGGCTCCCCCGGCCTTCCCTGCAGAATTGCTGTCCAGCTGCAGCCGCCCGGGCTGTGCTGGGGCCTGGGGCTGTCCAGGCCCCCCTAGGCCCTGCGCTTCTCTCGTTCCAGCTTCCCGAGCTTCCTCTCTGCCCCCTTCTCCAAATGGCAGCACAGGCATCTGCTGGTTAAGGTGATTGGATATATAGGACCATAGGATTTATGTTAAATGTCACAGATGAGTRTGTGATTGGCCAAATTAGCATCTCTGGTCTAAGGAGTAGCCACTTTAGTTGGCCATATAGTTCACTCTTAGGTAACARTAAGCTTACTAATACTGTACATTTATGATTTGCTGTAATGGAAATTTTGTATTAGCTTTCTTTCACTTAYTGGGTATGCTAAGCAGTTGAAGGATGTAATTAGCAAGCATTGTTTAAAAAAAAATGTGTGTGTGTGTGTATATATATATATATAGCCATTAAATGTGGATTTCTGCTTGGAATCCTAATTTGCCTCTAAAATGGAGTGGGAATAGAGGGGCATAATCCCTTCCYTGAGCCTGCTCGATGTCCTCAGCAGTCCCTGGAGACAAACTTCTCTGTTCCCGTCAGTGRCTGCAGCCATTTGCTGTTTCCTGTTGTCTTTTTCAGAAAACCAGCTGCTCCCCTACAATGAAATAGCTGCCAATTATAATGTTCCTGCTTGCACAATCAATTTAGAAGGAAGACTGTAATAAACATGATTGTGTCTACTTTTAGGACTATAAGACCTACCTGGACTTTGTGCTTGCATTAGAAAACAGAAAGGAGCCTGCAGCTCTGCAATATATTTTCAAACTGCTTGATATAGAGAACAAAGGATACCTGAATGTCTTTTCCCTTAATTACTTCTTTAGGGTAAGTCTCTTTATACAGGTAGGCCATTTTCTGTGGTTATGGTGTTACAGCCTGTGTGCTTCTGCATACAGATCTGCAGGGAATCACTTTAAATTACTGATACCTACTGGGAGGCTAGTGACTGCTTCTTAGAAGATTTAAAATATTTTTAAAAACACACTCAAAAACTTGGAAAGAATTCAAAATGTATTTTCAGCATTTTATGTGCAGTTGAAATTAACTGGTTTGGTTTCATTTAGGAAAAAATATTTTCTATTGATTAAAAAAAAAAAAGAGAGAAATTGTCCTGAAATTGCCTGACAACTACCTATTAAAATCTCTTGTGATGATTCTAATTGGTTGTTGCCCAAGCTTTTAGTTTCCACTGTGATGCTAAATTGCAATATAAGAAATGAAAGTACTGCGGTGCAGTGATGGCCTGCGGGATGTTACCTGCCTGTGTTTTTCTTACTCTAGTTTTTTTATCCATTGCTTCCATACATGTGTTCTCTCCTTATTGATTTATATTGAATTAATACCTCAAATGTCACGGGCTGGGGAGAACTTGGATAGGGAAATGTCATGTGGTTTAAAAAATAATAATAATTTTGGGGGGAGAAAAGGAGGCTATTTTAGACTGAGTTGAAAGTAATGCATTTTTTGCTGTTCAAGGTCCCCCTTCAGTGGTATTTATTTAGATGCAGGGACAAGCACTCGAGTCCTGTGTGTGTAGGTCTTTGTGCTCTATGTTTAAGAACAAACAGCGTTATTGTGTTTAGCCCCCGCACTATAGGCATGAAAAGCAACTGTATGTTTGGTTCAGCTCTACGTACAGCATTCCTGCCTGCTCAAAGGCACAACCCAGAGTCCTTGATTTCTATATCACAATAGGTCTCCAGCCTGAATTTTGTTGCTAATAACTGCAGCTCTATCATTTTGTAAAAATGGGATTTAAAAAAAAAATCTGGAAGACCTTGTCTGGAATGGAAAAGGGTATTTATAACCTTGCCTTTTCCTCCTCTTCCACTTCCCTCCCTTGAGYAGCTTGGAATAATGGGCTCACGTAGGAGCGCTGGGAGGTTCCCGCTTCCGCCAGGAGCTCCATGCAGGGCCAGTCTCGGGACAGGTCGGGCCGCTCAGGGCAGTGTCCTGGGTGAGCTCCCAGAGGGAGAATGCGCAGTCTCTGGTGGCCACTCGCTCCTCGTGGAGAGCTCCCTGCGCTTCCCTTCCTGCAGCGGTCGTGTCCCTTTGCTGCTGGTCCCCCGGTCGTGCCAGCAGCGTCCCTGGTCTCCCCGCTGAGGGAATGACCCTCCTGCTCCCGCTCTCTTCCCAGGCGCTCGGCGCCTCAGCCTGCAGAGCAGCACGAGGGCTCCGGGCCGGGCTCGCGCTCACTGCTCGGCGTCCGTCCCGTCTCCGAGCTCCGTCACTAACGCGGCGCCGTGGCCGGGGAGCTGTGCTGTGTAACGAGTGTGAGCAGGCTCACTTCAGTGCTCCACTTACTGGGTGGGAAAGAGTTGGGCCAGGACGCGAGAGGAACAAGGATCCTAGGGCRACCCGGAAAGTGCTTGTCCTGCCGCTTTGCAGTCCGCCATTCCCCTGCTTGGCAAGAGGAGGCCCTACCAACGGTCACTGCCTCTGAGAACCCTTAATGAAGGGCTTTAATTTGCAGTTTGATACTTCACAAAACCAGAAGTTTCAGTGTTGTCACAATACTTTAGTATCTTCATGTGAAAATSGGCCTCAGAGGGTCATGGTGCCTGAGCTGCGCTCTCGGGGCCATTTCGAGCCGCCGTTTCCAGCAGTGTCCTCTGCCTTTGCAGACTCCCTGGCTACAGCGGCGCTTGGCCCGGCACTGGCCAAGTGTTCTTGGAAGAGGAATGTGCTGCGTGAGCCGCTCGCAGCGTCAGGAAAAATTCCTGTTGACTCCTTGAATAACTGCTTCTGTTGTAACATAAACGTGGGTGTATGCGCACTTAGCAGGCCTGTGCTAATAATGCTGTCCTGACAAGGCTTGTATTAGTGAAACAAGGGGTTTTGGCCTTAGTTGTGTTCTGCAGGGGGATATAGGCTTTGTGATATAGCTGCTTAAATAGTATCGCACGGAAAAGGCAATAATAGCAAATAATATTTTACTTCAGTCCAGGAATGTCCACTTAAGGCACACACAAGGAATCCTCCATAGGCAGGTGCTCAGGGGTGGGGATTGTTTCACACTGTCTGACCAGCCAGGATGCAGGTTGTGTTTTCCAAGTATCTTGATGTGGAAACAGCCACGTTGCTTTGTCTGTTGATCCATCTTTTATCTTCTAGTTCTCCCTGGTCAGTCCTTAGTGTTTCCTAGCAAAACTAAGCCTTCCAGTCTGAGCCTGTCTCTTAAGCTTTGAGTGTTAGCAAACCTTCATGTCCCTGTGCCTGCAAATCCCACACGCTGAGTGCCTAATAGTGGCCCTAAAGAACGTTTCAATGTCATCCTATTGACTAAGAAGCGGGAGGCGGATCACTCATTTGGGGAATATTTCTCCCCCGCCTTCATTGCGGAACTGAGGAGCTGGTCGCAGGCCGCGCGCTTCCTCCTTGCTGCGGTTCAAGGTACGGATGGACACGGTGTCGGGGTAGCCCTGCCTGCCTCTAACTCTTCCTTTGTTCCTAGGCTATTCAGGAACAAATGAAAATCCACGGACAAGAACCGGTTTCTTTTCAGGATGTCAAGGTTAGTTTTCCTGAACAGAGCTGTGAAATGTCTGAATGAGCAGTTCCTCATTTACGTGTATAATACTGCAGATTCTAAGTTGGGATATACTAAGTTTTGCACAAGTGAGCTGACAAGCTTTTCCTAAGTTTGAAAATGGCTGTTTCTTCAGGAGTTGCTTAGGAAGAAAACTTAATAAGGAAACTAATAGATTTTTACTTAATAGGCAAAGTATCTATACTGCCTTGCCTTCCATTTAAATGTATTTAGGGTGTCTATTCTGTAATTCAGGATTATTTGGGTGGGGAAAGCTGCTGACTGCAAAGTGCCACTAAAAATACCATAGGACACTGCTCCTATCCCTAGCAAGTCACTGGGCTCTGTATCTAAGAAGATTGCGGACTTTCTAAACAGCTCTTTGTAAATTGCTGTGGTTGGCTCTGTTTACCCAAAGAATATTCAGTTTCTGGTGTAAAATAGCCAGTCTTCATTCATGTGTGGGGCTTTTCTCCCCCTTCTCTTTTCTCTAATTTTGCCTTTGCTTTCATAGGATGAGATCTTTGACATGGTGAAGCCTAAGGATCCTTACAAGATCTCCCTTCAAGACTTAATCAATAGCAGCCAGGGAGACACTGTTACCAGCATTTTAATCGACCTGAATGGCTTCTGGACGTACGAGAACAGAGAGGTCCTTGTGGCGAGCGACACGGACAGCGCCGCCGACGCGGATGATACGTGACTGTGACCGGACACATCTTCAACTCGGTGCCGGGAGGCAGGAACTCTCCTTACCTGAGTCAATGCCTCCAACACGTCGTTTCTGCCAGCCCTGCTCTCCCTCTAATATGTAATATATAGGCCCTGTGTGTGCAGGGACTCCTGAACTGATCTCTGAAGCCAAAACAGCAAATCTTGTTTAAGAGGCCACAATGACCTGTTGTGGATTTGCTTGTTTGTTTTAAATAAATATTTTTGGAATCATTTAAGTACTGGATGATGTTCTGACTTGAATGACTGCTGAAGGCTTTGCCTTTACAACCCAGGTTAGCAGGTTTAAGCTTCTTCCTTCTGCATGTGCCCAGCTGCAAATGCCTGTAATAGACAGGACATGTAAATAACTATTGAGCTGATTTGGTAATTTTTTACTTAAGAAGTTCCCTGCTGGAAATAAAACAGCGGAGCTTTAGGCCTAGTTAAAATTAATCTCAATGCCTGCATGAAGGCTTTCAACAATTTAACCTCCCATGCAAGTACTTCATGTAATTTAACTTAATTATACAGCTGAGCAACAGCAGTAAAAGGAGTAAAACAGCCTTTTTTTCACTCTTTTTCACGCACCTGTAACTGTTTCACCCATCAGATGATGCTGCAAGAGTTGCAGGCCAGGAGTGGTTGCCGCCCTGCACTGGTTGTTAGTGCCCTCCTTGCTCAGCCGGTGCTGAACAAGTTGGGCAAGTTACGAGCACTGTGTGGAACCACAKGGGAAGGGTTCGGCCTTGGGTGTCAGTGCTTGGACGTGTCGCTTGAAAGGCAGCGGCCAGGAGGCAYGTACTCCCGGACACAGACACAGAGCTAAAGGCCCCAGCAACGCGAAGGAAAAGCCACAGTCAGTTTCCAGTTCAAAAATTATATTAAATATAAAATAACCGGTTAATAATGCATTTACAGAAAAAATTTAAAGTAACCACTTTCGTACAGTTTGCAAAAAGATAAAAGGAGAATTCAGTTAAGGCACAGTGAGGAACAGAGTGTTTTGTACGGAGAGGTTGAAGCCGCGGGCAGCGCGAGTGCTCCTTAACACAACAGCAAGGGAAGGGAAGAGCGGCCGTGCCAGCGGCAGCACCAGCACGAGCAGGGCCTTCCCGGCAGCACCGGCACGAGCAGGGCCTTCCCGGCAGCACCGGCACGAGCAGAGCCTTCCCGGCACCTCCCGAGGCGCCGATCCCACTGCGCATCCCAATCCCGCTGCGCAACCCGGTGGAGACTGCCCTGGGAAAGGGGCAAGGACGGAAGAGCCGAGCAGCCCCTCCTCACAAGGGCCCAGGGCCGTGGACATACAAGGATACCCAGCGTGAGACTTCACCAGAGCTTGAGTTTTAAGCTTGCTAATTTAAAATTTTAGACTTAATGATTCACACGGTCATTAGTTTTTTGCTTATTTATCTGCAAGTCTTCTGCACTGAAAGTGAATGGGACAAGTTATTTACTTCCCTGTGCCTGGAACACTGAAAACTGATCATCTTAAAACTAAATCATTTACCTTATACAGGCTACAAGTAGGATAAAAGTTACTGCAGTAAAATCTTTTTAATCTGTATTTGGGGCTAAGAGATCTGGAAGTACCTGTACTCTGCTTCTCCAAAAAGAAAATCTAGTATCTTTCCAATATTAAGGTAAGGCCTTTTTMAAAAAAAAAGTCTTTAGTTTTGTSATTTGCAGTTATTAAAATGTAGTCTGCACTACAGGGCAAATGCAGCTGCACTAGCATATGCCCTACCTGCATCCAACATTAAATAAGCGAGAAGCAAGTGTGTAGACTCGGGTGATTTTAGGCAAATCCCACCTTTCCACAGTTACAGGCTGGTATCATAGAGAGGGCCTAGTAAACTTTGGATAATTCAGTAGATCTCCATTGACTTTCCAAGACCATTCAGAGCCTGTAAAGAAGCATTCAGATTGGTGGGCTCTCAGTCGTACCCCTGGAGGGACAGCTGAGCACTGTGAATCTCTGGTACTAGTTAGTAAATTCTTAAGGGAGTTTATAGCCTCTTATTTAAATAAAGCAATAAAGACTTTCAGTGGGTCCTCACGCCTAGTTAACCTTAAAAACTTATGACAAACAACAGAACAAAAATACATGCATAGAGTAGTGACAATAAATAGGGGACTCTGGAAGTTACAATGATGATTTGTTGAGTTACAGGGGAAAGATTCCTATTAATCCATTCACAGAGAGCCAAGCTGCAAACAGTGGGCAAAAACAGGGGGTTAGGAGCAGAGAAGAGCACTGTCTGCAATCGCAAGTGTCAGCTACGCCCAGCCCTTCAAACAGAGATGTATTTACTTGCCTTATGCTGCAATTGGCTGCTCCATCCAATTTAGACCTAATCTTAGCAGTACAATTATTTAGTTTTCAACAGAAGTGCCAATTGGCAGAACAGCCCTGCCTTTCTGAGGCGGGCGGCCGAGCTCGCAGCTCCTGGCTCTCTCCTGGTCAATAAGAATGCTGAAAACTCTATTTCACTGAACGAGTATAAATCTATTTTTCCTGCTTCTTACAGCCAGATTGTGACACCTGACACATCCTATGTCCAGTACGATGCAGAGCTTTATGCTTAGGGAGGGACAGTAACACCAGCCTGCTTATTTTCCACCACAGGYTGGCAGTCTCCCTCAGTTTCAAAGTTTAAATTCACAAATGAGCTGCATGATGTTGCCTCGGGCTGGTCTGTCTGGACAGGAGCTTCAGCCTGCGCCCTGCTCTGCTGCTCCTGGTGCTGTCTCTCTGCTTCCTCTGACATTTTGTTTTCCTGCTCCTCCTCTTCCTCCTTTCAAAAAAAAAAAAAAAAAAAGAGAGAGAGATTTCACAAACTACTATTCATTTGAAATCAATGTTCCTTCCTTACACTTATTCTGCTAGGGAAGGCTCTTGTTCATTGTAAGTTGAAGTATCCCAAGATGAAAACACTCACTAAGGATTGGGCTATGTTATATATAGATAAAATAACTGATGTCCAAATAGGTGTTTTTTAGTCAAAAGCACTGGAGTGATAAGTAGAGAGATAAATGGAGCAAACGGTGGCAATGCTCAGTTTACCCTTCCGATTTTTTTTTCAAATGACAGGGAAGGTGAGTAGAAGAAAAAGAGAAGGAGGAGAAGGATTTCTCAGGCACATACCTCTTTTTTCATTCTGTAATACTCATCAATAGCGTACTGGTATTTCGGTGTGCTTATCCCTAAAACAGAGGCGATCTTCTCCCCAAGGAAATCACAAACTAAAAAGAAAGAGAGGTTGATATGTGTTTAGTGACTAGGAGAAACTTATTAAGCAAGTTCTATTTTAAAAGGTATCACTCACTACTTCACTCGAAACACAGAAATCTACCATGAAAATCTATTTATATGGAGTTGTGGCCATGTGCTCGAGGTGTCCCTGCTGGAGCAGGGGGTTGGCCTAGATGATCTCCAGAGGTCCCTTCCAACCTCAACCATCCTGTGATTGTGTGATATTCCAGCAACTGCTACGATTTAAAATGCACACAGGACGAAAGCAAGTATGCCTGAAAACCCAGGTGGTGCCGGCGTTTGCATTCGAGTAACTTTAGCTCTGCATCTGGCTTTACTTTGCTTTGGGGTCAGTTAAAGTCTTGAACTGAACTGCAAATTAGGGGCAGACGGGAACACCCGGGCACAAAGCGCCCTGGCAGGTGAGCGCAGCGGCGTGGAGCGGCCCCGCGGCGCTTCCCRYGGCGCTTCCCGCGGYGCTTCCCGCSTTCCGGCCCCCCGGCTCCGAGGCTGCCCACTATCCACCTTTGTACACACCCAACGGACCTGGCAATGACTGAATGACGCCTGATGGAAATGATAAAAAAGAATCTAAGGCAAACGCCTGCATCTCCATCCGATGCAATGCAAGCTCAGTCAGACTTGGGAGAGTTGGTCCCAACTCTCTGATCATCTCCGATCACAGAGATGATGCAAAGTCGGCCTGGAAGACAAGCAAAGTTCATTCGCACGTGGACTTGGGAAGTAAATAAAGCAATACCTGATAAGGTGGATGTAGCAACTCTCAGCATGTGAAACCACAGGTAAGGTCCCCACGTAAGCGTCGTCTGAAACAACAAGAACAGCAGTAAGATGTAGAGCTTTGTGTTCACAGCAAGTAACAAGAACAACGACGCAGATGCTCAAACACAGATTCAAAAACGATGGGTGACACGGCTTGTTTGGCAGCTGCCGCAGCGCCAAAATCTCCATTTTTGCTTTGAAATCAGTCTAGGCGAGACCTAGAGGCTGCAGGTGCAGCTGGTCCCTGCAGGCTGCCAGCAGAACCAGCACRGCCGGCACAAGGCGGGACTGATGGGAAAACAAAACAATAAAGACTTCATTCAAAACCAAAGTGAAACAAAAACCTTCATCRTGATCCACGAGGAAGAATCTGTTTCCAAGGATCTGACAAGCAATATGGATTATCATGAGGAAGAACTTCTTCCCTGTGAGGGTGCCAGAGCCCTGGCACAGGCTGCCCAGGGAGGCTGTGGAGTCGCCTTCTCTGGAGGTCTCCAAACCCGCCTGGATGCCACCCTGTGCCACATGCTCCGGGTGTCCCTGCTGGAGCAGGGGGTTGGACTGGATGATCCCTAGAGGTCCCTTCCAACCTCAACCATCCTGTGWTTCTGTGACCCTTCCTCGCCCATGTCACACAACACACAGAGCAACGCAGAGCATCTCGGAGAGCGGCACAAAGCCGAGAGCAGCCGTCCCCAGCAGCTTCAGGTGGTATTCGTGTTCAGTGAAAACCAATACACAGGTGCTGTATTTTGACCTCCTTTGCCACGGAAGTCTTAATGCTCAGTCTTCCTAATCCAAGCAAGGACACTGAGGAACCTTCCTTCAGCAGATATAAGGTGCAGCAGCGTGAAATAAGGGACACTGACGTACTGCAAGGAGAGAAAGATGCTAGAGAAATACTGCCCCAAACACACACCAGCTAGGAAGCAGATTTCACAGTTACCGCTTATGGTTTTGAAATTTCCAAAGACTCTTTAATGTACAATATTAATCTGAAACTCAGTATGATCTCTCCAAGCCTATTTACCTATAAAAGCCATTCCAGTGTTTTTAAGTAGGAATTCCTAGGAGTTCCACCACCYACGGAACCGAACAGGGCTAAGACTCGGCGGCAGAGCACGCTGGTTTCCCAGCACGGGGCTCCCGCAGGAGGCACAGCAGCTCCCCCGGAGCTTCCGAGCTCACCGTGCGCCTCCATGCGACCAATCCACACCCGTATTTATTTTTGACAAGTTTCAGTCCCTAGTAACTTTTGAACTTCCCAATAAATCCAGGTGTTTGACGTGTGGGGTGGTGGCATTCAGAGAAAACAGCAAAATGAGACTAGGAATCACCTCCTCCTGTAGGAAAAACAGGACCTGTATTGGAGAGCTGACAGGCTAACATGTTCCACCAAACAGATCGCTCTCTCTTGTTCACCGTGCCAAGGCACAAGCTGAATGAGCTAAATTTATGCCGAGTTGGTCATCAGATACTGTTGCAACAGATCCTTCAACRAACTCACCATGTAAAACTGCAGCCCCTAAGGGAACGGTCAAAACAAGCTCAGAAACACTCTTCTACCCCAGAAAACCTTGTAGCACATTATAAATATCTATTATTTGGTCACTGACTACTTCTCTCCCTCATCCCCGTCTCCATCATCCCTAAAGTCTTGAAAGAAAATAAGTTTAACAATCTTCACCTGGCATAAAACTAGCAGTGCTATTAGACGTTAAGCTGCTTTYAACTACAGGATATCAAGATAATCTTCCCGTCAGAATGTGCTTCAATCTTTTCAAGCACCAAAGGTTGGCAAGATCAAATGTCTTCTGGAGCTCTGTGGCAGAAATGCTCTCAGAACCAATTCTAAGGTAATAATCCACAGCTACGTTGCTTACAGTTGCTCTTCAAGGACTTGCTCTCCACCTSCTGCTTGCCCACGTGCTAAGCGTATTCAGCAGAGACTTGTAACAAATGTCAGTCCAGGCAGGGAAAGAAAAATTAGTCCTTAATACTGTCCTGGTATRAATTAGTACTTAATACAGGTCCTGGTGGACAGAAGCAAAGGGGGATTTATACACACGCAGTAAGCAACTAGCGATCTTTGGACAGAAGACAGAGTTAAAATTAAAGCTTTTACAGGCCTCAAAGAGACAAGGGAGATCACTCATGTAAGGTTTGGTGCTACTAACTAAAGAAATTCAGAGAAAAAAAATATTCCATATTTAATGCATTGCATGCATTAAAACGAACGCAATGGGATGGACACTCAYATGTGCTTAACTCTGAAGCACTAGGAAACCAGGGCTGTTGAAGGAGAAGTTTCTTCATAATATGGAAAAATGTTTCCCTCCTGCTCTTTCASGATACGTGAGGATGCCAATACCAGCTGAGCTCTGAAATTTCATGATAAAAAGTTTCTATTGGAAATATTAAGCCTGCTTTTTCTAAAAATAAATTGGACCAGAAACAGCTGCTATTTACAACTTTTTTTTCCCCCTTATTTTTTGTATCCCAACSGAGATAACAACTTCTAGACCTGCTGGTCTTGGCAGGCTGGCTACTTAATTGCTTTTATAGAAATCCTACAGTGAGCAGGTTTTTAAGGCAGCTGCTGGCTAACGCATCAAGGCTCAGCTTGGTCTAACATTTCTTCCATTCACCAGCTCGGCTGGGACCCCTGAAGCGCAGAGCACGTAAGGTAAACTCCAGCCCTGGGTCCAACCAGGTTTATTCTGCCAAGTTAAAAAGCAGGGTACACTAAGGCATGCCAGGCTCCATGAGGAACTATTCTGGTTTTGAGGATCCTTTTATTAAAAAATGTAATAAAAATTAAGGATTTCACCAACAGTGCAAGGGGAAAAAGAGATCTTAGCTGTGCCACACAGCACACTTGCGGGTATTCAGGAAAAAAATCCCTATGAGGAAAGSAGGAGAACGACCACGGAGCACTTCTGCCTGTGACCAACGCCTGACGTGTCCCTTAATTATGGATCCATTTGTAGGGCAGCAAGGAGCTCTCCGGCCTCAGCGCTGACACGGGCTCTCCGGAGCCTTCCCAACTGTGATCCAGTGAAATGCAGCGGGAAGGGCAGATCTGGCCCCCAGCTGGCTGCAAACAGCTCTCCTTACCCCGACTTAGATATGAGACACGACCCGCCTCGCGTRCAGCTCGTCTGACTCTGAAGACACCTGAATGTTACCACAGTATTCAGCAACTCTTTCAATTCTTGTACTTTGAGAAGATCATTAGGAAACATGAATAAATAAATAAATTAAAACCAGCACGGTAACTTAACACCTACTTATTGTTCAAAGACTTAACACATTTATTTTCAATAACAATGCTTTAGGTTATTGGAAAACAAATATAAACATAATCTTTATATTCACTTTTCTATTGACACCTTTCTACTTCATCTCAGGCTGCTACTTTCCCTTGTATACATGAACTGCCTAATAAAAACGTGATACTAGTGTAATAAATCCGGTCAAGAGCAAATGAAAAAGCCTCATTTGTGAGTTCCTAGGAAGCCTGGTCCTGGATCCCCGTGGTTTTACTACAGCTCCTTCCACAACCCACTACTTTTTCTCAAGCTAAATTCATCTRTAGAGAAGAACAAGCACTGATTCCCAGGGGTTCCCCAAGCGAACCCGGRCAGCCTGCAGCCCTTCTGCGGGAGGGAAGGAGCAGGAAGGCAAACGCTGCTACAAAATCCCTGCAACAAGGCCCTGCTCCCGTGGGATGGAAACAGCCACAAACACGCACAGGGCCCAAGAGAGGAGAACTGAGGCCCAAAGGCAGCATTTCTCCAGCACTGGTGCCCAGGCCACCCCAACAGCAGGGCCTTTGGCAGAGAGCACAGGGCACATCTCTGTGCATGCCTTGCTGTGCATGTCCCTGCAGCACAGAACATACCCCCTGACACCCCAGCAGAACTACACTGACATTTATACTCCATTTTTACCTATAATCACAGAAAAATCAAAGGGAAATGTATTTTAATAGCTCCAACACCCACTGCTAGGGATGGTTCCAAACTCCACTTTAACATGGATCAACAAACAGAGACTTCATTCACAGGTCAAGCAAAGTCCTGACCGTTTGAAACGCAGGTGACAAACTTAACGTGCACAGACCAAGGAGATCCTTTCACACCTGCTTCTGATGGATCAGGAAGCACATGAGGGTATCTCTACTTTTGCAGGTCATCTGTTTCTTCTGTTCCTAAACGCTACTATGCGAACATTAAACAACAAGTTCAACTCTCCCCGTCACCAAATCTAAGAAAACTAATGGCTTTTCTTTTATTTAAACAGTAGTATGGATCAGKGAGACACCAAGTAAATACAATTAGAGTGGGAAAGGCTGGAGGGAATGGACTCGTAGTGTGAAGAAATTAAATCCATTTCTGCGCAGTCATCTAAGTAGTCCCACTGACATTAACAGGACGAGCTAGTGCCAGTGAAGGACTCCAAGACAGAACTTCTCAGAAACACTTCCTACAGATTTCTCTGCTCCTAGGGGCAATCAAATTACTTGGAATGCTTAATGCACTAGATCAGGTCTATGACATGAAAATTAAAGTATTAAACGCTTCTAGCTATCCAGGAAGCCAAGAGGAACAATTCCATCAATTAAAAATACTTACAGGATCTACTGGAGGCAAGAGGTCTTTTTTCTCTTGTTCATCTTCCTCTTCATCCGTGCTGTATTCTTCCATTGTCTCTCCACTTGCAAAGTGAATGACCCTCCGTGGAACTTTTTTCTTCTTTCCTATGACACCCAGCTCCACATTCTCAAAGCCTCTTTCTCCATTTGCAAGTTGCTGTAGTGAAAAAAAAAATAAAAAGAAATAAAAATTACAAGCTTCTATAAGATAAGCAACAAAACTGGAAAAGAATCTGCCCCGAAAAACTTCATGGGGTATTTAAAACATTTTAGATTCTTTAGGATATAAAATGGATATTAGCAAACAGGTGAAAATTACTACTGAAAGATTTTTGCCTTTGGATACCTGAAAACGACATCTCCTCACTGAAAACAAACAAAAAGAATTGTCATCACCTCACTATGGATAACAAGTATTAATATTCTGTTTAGAAAACTCTCAGTTTCTTAGCAAGAATTTTCTTTTCAAATTTTGATGAAAAAGTAAGTCTTAATATTTAAAATTATTGTGGGTTTCTGAATTAGTATCTACTGAAATTAATAGAGCAGTTAGTAGCTTACAGTTGTCTCTTGTGAGTTTGAACAGAGCCCGCCAGTTACAAAACYGAACTGAATGAAGAGCAACCCACAGCCAGGCCGAGACTTTGCAAAAATGCTCCCAGGAATCTGCCCCGTGGGCTCGCGCCRGAGCCGGCTCCGTGGCCCTGTGCTTGCAAAGAGCAGCACCCACTGGGGGCTAAGGAGGACACGGGTGTAAAGGAGAGGCGAAACGGCTGTTTGGGGATTTTTCGTTTTCCTTTCCAGCTGCTCAGTGTCAAGTCACAAATGTCGGGGGGGGGGAAAAATACATGGTCAAGCTCAAAGTCTGAGCAGTGATTCTTAATTCTTAAGGCTAACAACCTGGAGGGGTTTAGAAAGTRTTTGTATTGCATCTATCAAAGTGAGGCCTTTGTCTCGGTTGAGCTTTTAGATAWTACCGCAACAAATACATAAAACTGCTTCAAAACCTTTTTCTTCCATACAGACAAGCACGTGGGAATCAGGCAGTGCTCACCGCAGGAATTTAACGTTCCCTCAAGGTTTTCTGCAACGGGTGGTTTTCCATCATTTCAACACGCCCCATAACGCACAAAGGCGCCGGGCTCCGCGCYGAGCAGAGCCGCGCTGCGCCCGCGGGAAGGGCTCCGAGGGCCGCGGCAGCGCCCGGCACCCCCAGCCCAAAAACTGCAAGTCACGGCGCTGCCGACGGCACCGCCACGGCCCAGCCCCACAGCTCGGCGCTTCCTCACAGAGAGCRGCAAGCGGCCGTGCCGGGCTCGGGGCCTCACTAAAATATATCATTAGATTACTTTCTCCACCGAGTCTGGCGAGCAGAGCAGCAGCGGAGCATCACAGCTCCGAAAGCCCRAGTGCCGAGCTAAGCTGGACAACTTGCGCTGGCCGTCAGTTCTGCGTTTTTGGGAGCTAAGAGCGGYGCAGAACCTGCGCTTACAAATGCTCCAGCTGCCTCCCCTGGCCCCGCGCAGTGGGTCCATCTCCCGTGCTCATCACGGTGCCGAGCAGTGCCGCTTCCCAACGTCCAGCACCACGGGCACCGCCGCGGGAGCAGCACGAGGCAGTGGGCTCCGCTGCAGGCACCGGCTCTTCTGGCTTCGCCTCATCCAAATCAAATGAGCTTGACTCAGGAGAAAAATTAACTTAGGAAAAAAAAATATTGAAAGTTTAAAAGTAGTCTTTAATTCCCYGAATGTGGAAACCGCACGCTTTCCAATCCTTCCTGTACTTCACTYATACTACCCAGCATAGTTAATACCAAAAACCCCTAGTTAATACCAAAAACCCAGCATAGTTAATACTGGTACCAACTTTCAGGCAAACGCATTAGTTTAAGGAGGTAAGTAGATAAAAGTTACAAATCTTCTGATTCAAGGAGTGCAAACAAATTCATGGCTTCCTTTACTAACTTGATTCAGAGTCTTTACTTATTAAATAAAAAAAAATCAGGTCCGTTGTTGTTTTAGTTATTGCACAGTCAACAAAACTGGATGCTGTTTTTAGTCTACACTGGTATTTGTGGTTTATTTTTACAYGCACAACATCAACAACAGCCAAGCAGAGTCCAGTTAATGCAACACCGCCAACATGATCTACCCAAAATGTGGCACCCAAAGGCACGTGGCAAACATGTCCTGTCCAACACATTCCATACAGGGTCGCTTTAGAGCCAAAATATTACAGCGCCTGGTGCTTGAGGCCTTGCTGATTTTAACTTTCTTTCTAAGAAAGCTCTCGCAAACCTCCTTTCCTGGCCTACATCTCTGGCCAGGTCACCACCTTGTCTCTTCCACAGGCTTGTCCCTCTCAARCACATAAAGATGAACCTTAAGATGCCTTCAGACCTGTATAGCCTCATATTATAAAAATATTAGCTTCAGTTTCTATGCTGTCACTTACTAAAGCTGGAAGCCCCCTCYGCTTTGCTTTCTGCCACCCACCCCGCCACAGCTTTACGTTACWCAGCTCTATATTACAGAGCTTTACGTTACACGTTACGTTACACAGCTCTGCATTACACAGCTCTCCATTACACAGCCATTCCCTTTCCGCGGGCCATTCCCAACGCCCCTTTGGAGTTTGCCATCGCTTTGTGGCACCGCGCAGAGCTCGCCCGTGGCGGGGCCGCCCAACCGGAACGGCTGCTGATCGGCCGCCCGTGGCTGCTCCACCGCCGTGTCCTCCCCGCCTGCTCGCCGCCCGGCTCGGCCAGGGAAAGGCGAAGGGAAAGGGGAGGCCGAGGGCGGGCAGCGAGGGCGGGCAGCGCCGGGGAGCCGAGCGCGGCGCCGGCCGGCGGCAGAGCCGCCATTCGCGAGGCTCCTTTGTGCGCGCGGAGCCGCTCGGCGCCGCTCACCTGCTCGGGCTCCATGGCGCGGGCGGCGGCGGGCGGCGCGCAGTAGAGGCTGATGGCGGAGAGCCCCTGCTCCATGCTCCGCTGCCGCCCGC
>NW_020456087.1:6938642-6955587 GCF_003342845.1 Nothoprocta perdicaria | reverse complement strand
CGCCTCCCGCCCCGGGCCGGGCCGGGCCGGGCCGCTCCTCCCGCCCCGCGGAAGGGCTGGGCCCGCGCGCAGAGCAGGGCCGCAGAGCCCGCACCCTGCGGAGGGGGAGAAACAAAGGAGGAGAAGGGAGGAAAGGGCTGCCCTAACAAACAGGGAGCCAGGGCGGCCGCAGGCAGGGCAGCCTCGGGGAGCCGCGCAGKGAGCCCAGCCCGCAGCTCCGCAGCCCCGTGTCCGCGGCACCGCACACTGCCCGGGGCGGGAAAACAGTTCCCGTAGGAAAATGACTTAGGAAGCTAGTTGCCACAGTACTCCACAGAATACACCATCAAAATGCAGTTATAGAAACACTCGGCAGCAATTAAAATACTGGTTTTGATACCTTTGATCCTTAAATATCTGTCTTATAGGTGGAAGAAACWTTGCTTAAAAGGGCAAAGAAAAGGAGCGGTGTCGTTTAAGGACATAAATACCTCTCCTCCTTAGTGACCATTCAAAACCCTACTTAGCAAGCACCCACTGAAAGGCCTTAGCAGCCATTAAAGTCAATATTGAATCAGCCGCCAGCCGAGCTGTTCTCCCTTCTTGTGGGCAGCGAGAGCAACCGAGCAGTTACCCTGAGCCTCATCCTTCACAATCATCAGCGCTGCTAAATGTCTCCGCTCTGGATTTGGCAAGTGTCAATACGGAAAGTGCTGAGGAAAGGTAGAGAGACCATCATCAGCAAATAAATACTGTGTGTTGTGGCAAAAGAGTAGCCATGCCATGTGAGGGCTATAGCTTTGCCTAAAAAGGCAGCAAATTAAGAGAAATAAAGAGGAGAAAAACAACTACAACAAAAATAGGCACCWACAGTTCCCGAGCTGAGAACCATCCTCTGGATCTGTCCAACCTTTGGCAAGATCAAGGTCTTCYGCTGGGACCTTTTCAGAGTGAACAGCTTTACATCCACCTTCTTCCAGAGAATAAGCCTGCAAGTTCCCCGCCTCTGCATTAGTTTGCACAGGTGAGCACATGCATTTCAAAGCTTATTAACAAACTATAACCAAAGGAAAAAAAGGATGACAGACTATAACTGATTCTGAAATACAATTCTGATATAGAACTGCTAAAAAAAAAAAAAATGTGACTTAGATTATAAAGAAAGCCTGCAGAAATTAGGCAACTGGTTCCTATCAAAGTTTAGTAAGCACTAGATAGCCAATTCCTTCAGGTTTTTACAAAAAAAAAATAAAAAAAAAAAAAAAAAAAAAAAAAAAAAAAAAAAAAAAAAAAAAAAAAAAAAAAAAAAAAAAAAAAAAAAAAGGAAACAAGAAGACTTGAGCTTATTTTGTATGTTAGCTCCTTCTAGTGGCTCTCCCTAGGCACTACTACAATTACCTGACTGAACTCATTGCTCATTTCAAATTCCCAACAAATTTGACATTTACTCATTTTGTCCAGACAGCAAAACAGAGAAAAGGCTGGTCAAAACTTCCATGTCACCTTTTGGAAGCACCTGCTTAGAGAGCCTCTGCACAAAYGTGGTGAGATGCACTGTGCGCAGAGCCATGCCCCCCCCAGCTATTCCTCATTTCAAGTCATGCAATTTATGCAGGAAAGATCAACCTCCATCTCACAGTGCTTCAGCTTCCCATGAGGTTTTTTAGTGCCAAAGAATCTTCTCTGCAACACAGGGCAAGATACAAGAGACCTAACCCAAGCAAACAGCTCAAGAAGGAGAGTTGTTATTCCTGACACTTGCTCACCTTGCTCTTCATGCAACAAGTCTCTSAATCAGAATCCCAAATGAAAGAACACACAGGACATGACAACTTCAGTTCTCTCCCAACAGCTTTAAGGTTTTCTTGTACACAGAGACTGCGCTCTGTGAGGTCTAAACATCACTGAATATTTCCAAAACGCCCTACAAAACGTTACTCTTGTATAAGGCACGGAGCGCTCCAGCTGAGCTCCCCTGCAGTACAAACCCAGACCCGCTCTGCGGCTGCAGTCCAGCTCTTCAGGCAGCTGCTGCAAGCAGGCGCTGAGGCTGCCCAGCAGGAAAGGCAGCACCTGCACGGCCCCGGTGAGCACGAGGCTGCTGTTTGTCTACACCGGGGTGTGCTTGTGAAGTAACATTACAGTTATCTGGTACTTTTAAGGAAATGCCTTCCAAACTGGCCTTTACCCAGGCAGGCAGCTCATGACAGCTGTCTTCCTGTCTACGAGCAGCCACATACTAGAATGACACACTAAAATTAAGCACTAAAAATTATTGTGCAATGAATTAAAGAGTTAATTGTTGATAAGCTGGCAGCCTCTGATCAAGCCTGCACAGAAGCACAGTGGATCACTGTTCATCCTCAATATGCCTTTCTCTGTGTTTGATTTCCATTACGGACATTCAAGTTAACTATCCACTCTCCCCTACTAACTGTATCCTTAAACACAAAATTTATTTCTCACTACTTGCAGCGTTGCTCTGTGTATTGCAGTCGTCTTCTTGCTCCTGTAAGGACCTTAAAAGAGCAAAAAATAAAATAAGCAGTTTCAGTAAACTGCAGTTTCAGCTGAGCAGTAACTGAGGGCAGCTCCCACAAACTCATGCTATGCAAGAGTTCAATATCTTTAACTTAAAATACTAAAAAAAAAGAAAAAAAATCAAATTAAGTGATCCTTTTACAAACTACTTTGCATTGTGGTGAATGACATCCCTAAAAGACTAAAAGTGTTGCTAGCAATTTCTATGCATTTTAATTACCATATTTGATACCTTATCTAAGCAACAGAAATGAGTGCTCATTTACAGCCCAAGTATTCTGAAGTATATTCAAAATGATTATTTTGTGAATGATTATTACATGTCACAATATGAAAAATCATCCTGCAGTTTTCAGAATCTTATACTTTTTATCATGCATCTAAATCCCTATTATCAAACAAAGACCAAAAGACAAATCTGAAACATTCCTTAGCAATGGACAACATAGTCAGTCTTACCAATCTGCCAGGTAGTACTGAGCATACCAGAATTCAACAAAGAAGAGTTGAACACACCCTCTTTGCTTAACATCAGGACAAACCATCTTAAAGTATTTTCTAACAGTATCATGAAATCTGATGTGTTATCTTCCCCATTTTCTGAAATTTGCCTGTAGATTCTGCCTGCTTCAGACAGAAAATTCTGTGGACTGAAATAGCAGCAAGAATTTTATAGGAAATTAAGATGAACTGGGAACAATATGGTCTGTCATGTACAACTCTATATGGCTCTTCAGTATGAAAGCTCAGTAAAGGAACAGAATTTTAGTTACCATGTATTTCAGACTTTGTCATCTTCACAGAAAAACAGCTGCTTAATTAGCAGTTATGAAAATTATCATGTTGGCACATATACCAAAGATACAGAAGTCATATGGGTACACGGGTATCTTAACACCTAAAGAATCAGGAGAGAAGGATACAGCCCTGCAGAACAATAATTTCCAAAAACTGGGTGCCTTCTGAAAATGCTCCACTGAGAAAATCTGAGCAGCAGGGCCACCAAGTTTTAAATACTATGGCAATAGTTCAGCATCTATGTCAAGCATTAGCCATAGCAGTAATTAAAAACATGTCAAACAGCAGTCTTTTTCAATAAGAAAATAGTCTCATTACATGCTAAAAAAGTGTARCTATGAAAGAACTGGAAAAAAAGGCTATTCCTTTATTTATAACCACTTTTATTTTACAGTATATTTGTGACATTTTATGTTACTATAACCAAAGCTCAGGGTTGTTTACAAATATAATGGCTGCCATTTGATGCAAACAATTTACAAGTGTCTCTAAATATTAAAATTTTACATCATGATTTTGTTTTATTAAACTGAAATACTCTTTGTGCCATCAGGTATTAGTGGAGAGAAACTAATGTAAGCAAAAATAATCTTCAGAAATTAGATGTAGAAACTGAGAAGCCTGAATAAGATTTCAAAACACCACTCCCCCATCATTGTAAAAAGGAAGAAAGCAAATCCTTTCACTGAAGTTGCAACAAACTGTCAACCAAGTCCATTTTTATTAAGGCTTCTTTACATGTTATTGAATCCCATCATGCCTTTCATATTCCCAGCGGCACCTTGTTGAAATTGTCTCATCATTGACTGCAATCCTGCCATGCCACCTGCAGAAAAGGGAGAACATACATGTGATAATTAAATGTGTTAATTAACCCTCAAGCACAGCTATGCTCCTTCTGCAGTGTCATTGTAGCACATATAATCTGAATACTATGCAAGTGCAAAAACTTTCCAACGAGGTGGAGAGATTAATCCTAGTAAAGAGGCCAGAGGCAGTGGTAAGTGCAATGCATTCTTAACAGGCAAGCCCAGTTTTCTGAGTACCTTTAGAAGAGCTAAAAATACTTAATACTGATATATAACACCTCACAGAATCAAACTGCACTCTTCACTTGTGTAATATTTTAAATGCACCACTGTCATTGCTTGGTAATCCCTTCCTGAAGCTGTAAAAGGGCAACACACACCCATATGATGAAGAACTCGTGGATCCATCATCTTTGCCATCTGTTGGTTCAGTTTGGCCAGCTGAGATGGGTTTACATTCTTTGACATATCACCACCTTAAAAACAAAACCATAAAAACCCACACAAATAGGTTAACATACAGGACTAAAACTGGAAGCAGTTTACATGCTCACCCTGCATTCAAATCCATTCAAGTCAATGATCAAAAGTTACTATACCTTTACTACCCTTAGTAATTTTTAAAGAGAAACAATCCCTGTCCCCCAGTTTGAATGCCACTGATAAAACCAAAAATACAGCATTCCCTGTCCAGTTATACATTAGCAGCATGAAGAACAGTATAGCTCTTAACAGTTCAAGAGTTTTAAAATACCATGAAACACATCCCCCTTTCCTCCCCCAGCACCTAATACACATATTTTATTTTTYCCTTTGTTCACACTGCAAGTCACCTCCACAGAGTGTTTTACTTTTTACCTTTGAAAAGTCCTTTGATACCTCCCATCTTTTTCACCATCTGTGCAAACTTAGTGTATTGGGTCAAGAGCTCCTGAACATCTCTGGTAGATACACCTGAACCTCTGGCCACTCTTTGGATTCTTCCCGGCTGTTTACTGAAAACTTTGGCACCATCTGTACTGTCGAGTTCTGCAGTTAGCGTAGGAAAGAAAAAAACTATTCAATGGAACATTGAACATCTGTTATAACCTGACAGCAGTAAGAACATGTTTGCTGGGATTCAGAGTACAAAGCTTAGTTTAGACTCAGCTCCTTAAAATACAGATCTAGTTTTAGAAAAGACAATGCAGCATTGCACAGAAATAACTGAAGTACAATTTTTTAATGGGAAGAGCACTTAAATGCTGAGCTCCTTCCTAGGTTAATCATCATGATGGAAAAATCAGAGCTAATTGTGCTCTCAGTTTACTCAGTGCAAGCTAAATTAAGGGCTTTAGCAAAACAGCGCRAATGTGCTGCTTCTCCTGCAAGTTCTGCTGTGTCAGTTAAGACACAACACACCTTGGGCTCCAGGGAGCAGACTACACTACTGGCTAAAGCAGATTGATGAGGAGTAGGAAGACAATGGTACTCAGCAAAAGATGAATGCAACTATTTTAATGTGCAAGTTAATATTGCAAGCTGAAAACTTAAGAGGCAAGATACATTTTACAAAAATTTGAAGAGACCACTTGAGATCTCACCTGTTCTACACACAACAGCAGCATGAGGATCTCAATTGTCACAATGCATTTCTAAATATTTGGACTTATTCACAAAGTTTAAGCTATAGAATCATGCATGTACCCTTTGCCATTTAAGTGATTACTCCTCTCTGTTGTCCATCATTATAAACATCTAACTTGTTTCCAAGAGCATCTCTGTAAATAGGATTGTTCAAAATGGGGAAAAAAAAAGAGCAGTTGGAAGTTTGGTTTACCTTGGTCATTCATACTGTCCATTATAGTCATCAATTTCTTTAGCCTTGCCATTGATTCCTGTTCATTGCCTTTACTCATGAAGTCTGTTCCAAAACCAGGGATCATACCCTAGTTTTAAAAGGTAAAACAAAAGCTGGGTCAGATTATGCAAAACTAATTTGAATTAGGCAGCCAAAAATGTAGACAGCAAGTTTTAGTTCAGCAGATATATATCACAGCGTAGACAAATAGATTTCTCTGCTTTTGGAAGTTCTTCAAATATAAATGAGAAGTTGATAAAATAAAACACATTTTGTGGATAACTAACCAAGATCTGACTGAATGGTCCCATTTTCATGATGTTCTGAAATTGTTCATACATATCTCTTAATGTAAATTGACCTGAAATACAAAAAAAAATAAAGTTAGCAAAGGTCACGCTAACCTTTAAGTATTACTGTCCTTTCTCCGCTATTATTGTTCATATAAAGAGGGTAAATACTGTAGTGCATAGCTAAGTGGACAAATTAACCTCTTTGCTACCACTAATACAGCTAAATCATTCTGGATGGCCCCTCTGGATGGTCTCTTTTAAGCCAGCAAATGTGTAATTACAGCACTACTTGTCGCCTGATTCAAGGCATACAGCTCAATTTACTTGACTTCCACACTTATCCAAGGCAGACAGACCAATGCACTTTTGTTAAACTCTGCTAGTCTGTGTAACCTTGTCATATAATGACAAGTAACTTGGTGAACACATTTTGTAAGGAAACTACCATGCCCGGCTCATGGTTGTGCTTAGGGAATAACTTACCATGTTTGAGCTTCTCTATGAGCGCTTCATTGTCATCCAACTTTAACTCATTTACTTTATCTATCAATCCCTCGATATCACCCATACCTAGAAGACAAAATCATCTTTTTAAGTTGTCATTAAACAAGTACTACACTTTGACTTTCTATAATTCCAAGTGTCTTGAAAGTGCAGTTATAAGCAGTACTTACCAAGAAGTTTGCTGATGAAAGGCTGTGTTTTAAAGGGTTCAAAGTCATCTATGTGCTCACCCGTTCCAATGAAAATAATAGGACTTTTTGTGGCAGCAACTCTGCAGTAAAAATATTTTATACTTAATAAAATAATAACATAATTTGATTTTGAGTTAACAGCACCAGCTAGGAACCACCAACACAACGCAAGCTGTCCGAAGTACCCTTCTTGCTTCTCAATTACAAGGGCAAATCATTCGTCATTTTAAGCCAGAATAGGTAGCTAAAATAGCTGACAAGTTTCTACATTCAGCACTTCAAAAAAAATGCAAACTCTGCTTCTACTATATTCTGCTTCCAAAATGATCTACTGAAATGTAAGCTCCTCATTTTCATTGCTGATTTTCAGAAAGAAAGTTAAAAAGGTCATGTCCCCTAAACATGATAAAAAGGTCATCCCCTAAAATTGGGACAGATAGAACTGTAGTATTGGGATGAGACAGGCACTGAGTACTTTTTATTCTTGGTTCCTCTCACAAACAGCAATCTCATTTTTAATACAGCAAAACAGCTTATGCTGTCTACAAAAGAAATAAAAAGGGAAAAAAACCCAAAACTTTTGAGGATTCAATCACTGGCAGCAGCTATTAGATTAACTCTGCTTCCAGTCTATCTATAGAAAGTATAGCAGCTTCTTAATGTATGCAAACTCATGATACCCGAAGCTCACTTGTCATTTATACTTTACTCCTAGGTTTAGCTTTTCCATCACTTCTACAACAGCAGCAAAATGAAGATGGCAGTTTAAAGAACTCCAGCACTTAAGATCAACATTTAATATCAGACAGTGATTTAACAAGCTGGTGTCAGATTAATTAGACTATTTTGTCAAGTCATCTTGTCTCCATACAAGCTGCATCATCTGAATGCAGCTAGAAATAACATGTCATCATACAAGGTTGAAGATAAAACACAACCATTACCGAACAGGGAAGAGTGTCAAGATACAGCACAGCACAAGAGAAGCGAAACAAGGAAGAAGAAAAATTAGGGAAGTGTGAGTAAAGACTAAGTCACTAGTCATCAACCACCCAGAAGTTTGGTCAACATCACAGTTTTAGGGCCATTAGATGCGACATGCTACAGTTTTTCCCSTTATTTAATGCCCCAGGGGCATTAATTTAATTTAATGCCCCTGGGGCATTAAATAAGCAGCAAACTTTTCAGATTAGCCACATTATTAAGTYCAAATTTATCTTTTTAATACAAATTTCTAATATGTAAGATGTAATGTAAATAATCATTTCCAATGCTTTTCTAAGAAGACAGAGGTTTTACATGCATCACAACCACAACGTAACATTGAAAATATATCACAAGATCCAAATCTGATAGATGTTAAATATCAATAGGGCCACCAGAAGTTGGATAAAAACATGATTTTCAGATTTCAATCCCTACATTCTGCAGAGTACTACAGTAATGCTCATGGAATAGATTTCTGTGAGGCAGTAACGCATTTCACGAGAGTCTCATCTGTCCAACTGCACGCGCCGCCCAGGCTGCCAAGCCACAGTACTTACGCGCTAAGGGCACCACCACCTTTCGCGTGGCCATCAAGCTTGGTGACAATAACTGAGGCTACGTCTACTTTATCTTTGAAAGCTTTAGCTTGAGCTTCACAAGCTTGGCCAATGGAGGCATCCATCACGTAAACTATGTTATCCGGTTGCTGGAATTAAAAAAGAGAGTAATTGTTTTCTGCTTTCCTAAACTGTTCATATGTCACATTCAGTGCAGAACTTAATGAAAGAACTGGGAGCGTGCAGGAATGTTAGCACATTTTCTGCTTGAATACAAGAACACACTTCACTGGGAGAGTGGTAACACTGGAACAGGCTGCCCAGAGATCTTGTACAATCTCCATCCTTGGAGATGTTCAAAACCCGCCTGGACATGGTCCTGGGCAACCTGCTGGAGCTGACACTATTCAAGCTGGGGGGCTGCATAAGATGATCTCCAGTCCCTGCCAGTTCTGCACTGCACAGAATTTTGTGATTCTGTAAGAGCTGTACATGCTTCAAAACATAACATCTGTGCTTTTTAAGCCATATTCTCTAAGGACCTTTACAAGTTCTTATGCTGTATTAATATTTCTCAAAGAATCCACAGCATAGAAAATTTTACAGGTTAACAGTTACTGGTTTTGCTTTGATTCACTTTGGCCAGCATCTGAGCCAATAACCTCATTAGTACCTATGAGCAATAAATGTCAAAAAACACTCCCATTTATTTTAATTGTTGAGAGTTCAAGACGTCGCACTCCTCTGAAAGGAAGTTATTTATTAACAAGAGTAGTGTGGGAAACGTCCCACTCTTTTGCACGGAATCACAAGCTCGTCAGACTTTCTAAACTCATGCAAAAACTTTCAGCTTCATTTACATATCCAAACTACTGAAAGCTACCCAATAATTTGCTCTGTTTTAAGGCAAGTATTCATGATAGGCACAAAAACCTTGGTAATACACTTGGCTACAGAATTTCAAAGTTTTTGTTGTTTGTCAGTGCAAGAGATCAGCAAAATGAGAAGTTAAAGCAGTACCTAGAGTCCAGCTATATGCAGGCACCTTGAATTAATAGAATCAAGAATTAAAACTGGTATAGAACTATCAAGCACCAATCATGCAGCTTAGTTTGTCAGTCATGTTTGCATGAGTACGTTTAAATATTCAGTCCATTATTTCTACTATATTCCAGAGATCACGTTTTGACACGTGCCAGAGGAAACAAATCTACGCAGAACATTTGGAGATGAACAATGAATTGTAGCCAAATTGCCACAGAAGTTGCTGTATTTCTTGAAACTACTCACTATGGCATTAGCAACTTGTAACATCTCTTCAAACAAAGAGTCTTCCTGTTTGTGACGTCCGCTTGTATCAACAATGATTATCTCAAAGTTTTCATTTTTAAACTTCTCCACACCTTCCGAGGCAATTATTACAGGATCCATTTCTGTGTAACTGACCAAAAGCAAAGAGAAACATTAACAGATGTGCAAAGCTTGGCTCCCAAAGAAACCTTTCATTCCTTGACTGAAACCTTGTTAATTACAAATCCACCTAAATTTCAAGGTAGACTTTCTCCTAGGTCAAGACAACTGCTTAAGCAAAACCACAACTTCCTAAGCAATTTGCTTTTAATATCTAGTGAACTGAAACACCAAGTACTTTAACCCCTCTTCCTTGCTGAAGGCTGATCTAGCCCCTGATAACCCTTCCTTCAGATAAGGTACCACAGAGCACCCAATCAGCATATTTTCAGTAAAATATAGCAAAGTGATTTACTGATATACAAGAACTGTCTTAGGTCCACTGCTGCCCCTACTTGACAATAAAAATTAATGGTTCAAACAATTCCTTGATGTGTGAAGGTGCTACATGGACGACTTCCTAAAAATCTGCATGTGTCACCTGGTCAGGTAATTGCTGTAACTGCAGCAAGATACGAGAACATTCCAGTGAATCATCCCGAGGAGTCTGAGCTATTCTTACACTCTCCCTACCGTCTACTACTGCCAACAGCACATTGACCTAGACAGAGTACAGTGGTTGCCTTAACAGAGCAACTGTTATATTAATATCTGAATAATTAGGCAACATCAAAACGGGCTCCAAACGCCAATTTGACTGTGAAAGATGCTTACCTTCCATAAAAGGGAATTCTTGCTTTTGTGGCATTCTGCTTTAACTGGTCAAAAGCACCTGTAAGACAGAGTCAAAGGATGATCTAAAAATCCTCAAATATTGGAGATAATACAAATAGTCATTAATGATTTGTTTCTTTACCTGCTCTGTATGTGTCTGCACATATCAAACAAGTCTTCCAGCCTTTTCTCTGATAGAAGTAGGCTAACTGTGAAAGAGAAACAAAAGCTGCAGTCACACCAATACCTCAGTACAAAACACGACCTGGTGCAAGAGCGTGCAAGTCACTGATGCCTCCGAGCCGAGCCAGACTTCTCAGCTGCTACAACCTGCCTACAAGCGAGTCCTTTTAGCAACAAGTATCAAATGTTGCCATCTTCATTATTTAAGAAAAAGTATGTCATAAAGATAACCATTCATAGTTAGATGAAAACAGTTGCTTGATTCGGCATCTGATTTCAGTTTCCTGAGCTCCTATAAATAGCCACGGTTTCCATTTTACTAACTCCTGGATTCTGGTTACTCTTAATACAGTGGATAAGAATAGCTACGCAAAACTACCCAAAGCCTTAAGTACTTCAACATCAGCTACATCACTCACTTCTTTACTTCCAGGATGAAGGTTGAAGAAAGATATTTCTAAACCAAGGGCATGTTTTAAAGCAATGGAAGGAATCTGTAGCTTCCTGTAGCAATGAGCTTTACTCAGAGAACACTCTGCACACTCAGAGAACATTTGAGTCACACATTTAAATATTGTTTAAATTTCAAAATATGGTTTGTCTACTGCAGCATGAGCAAATGCTTACGAAATTAGAACATGGATATGAATAGGCATATGAATCTGAAAGACTATGATTTAAAAACATGCAAAGATGAATTAAATCATCTTTTCCATATGATTTTACTTCCCAACAATCACTGTAATCAGGGTAAACCTTGATTCAAGGCACTCATTTTAACTTTAAAAACATGGATCTAATTTTTCTCACTGAGGTGAGGGCTGAAAAAGTTCTCCCACCATCTACTCATATTTACCTGAGGCACTCACAGAGGCCAATTTTCACTGGTTCCATTAACTAGCTAACAGAATGAGACTGACTCCATACACAGTCCTTGCATTAAATCCAAGAAGTAAGAAACAGACAGACTCTTTGTTTTCCATATACAATATTGTTTCATCAAGTGTTCAGTTAAACAAAGAAACAATCTTGAAGCAAGACCTACAAGCCCTAAATTGTCCCAAAAGAACACTGCTTTGGACATTCAGCTCTTGTCTCAGAAAATGCTGTGTTGTAAGCAATTGTCACTTTACCAATACAGCGTAAGAGAAGTCCTACCAAAGGGCTTAATGAAAAATGCAAAACAAATCAAACCAAAAATAAACAAAAATTATGGAAAGTTACCTTTGAACAGGTTGTTGTTTTACCACTTCCCTGCAACCCAACAAACATTATAATGTTCTGTTTTCCTTTGGTAGGTGTCCATGCTTTGACTCCAGGATCCACAAGCTACAAGACAAAGCACAATATACATTACAGAACTGAACTTAGGAAGCACAGTATTGTTAGCGTCACATGTGGCTATACTAGGTGTCTGGTTTTATTTTTAATGGGGTAAATGATTTTTCCATACTCTACGCTAATTTATCTTAGACACTTGCTGATTTACTGTTAAGTGTAATAGCCTGTGCAAGCAATCTATATAACATATAGCACCATACATAATCACTCTTCAACACTAACAGTATTAGCTTCTTTCTAAAGCCAAGCACAAAAGTTGGGGTTGCTTCTATATAGGTCACACACATTCCAAACAACATATAAGAATATGTATGACCTCCACTCCACTATCAGTGTCCCAGATGGACCTCTTCTGCCGAGAGCCCTCGAGTACCACACTGACTATAAGGCTGTCTCATGTCTTCCACAAGTAGAAGGTACCTACATTCCAGAGAGCTGTTTTGGACTAGTACAGATTCCAAAAGAATAAAGATCTATTCCATGATTTGGAAAGAGGACACCCAGGCTCTGACTTGATTAAGTAGACAAAGAAGAAAGAAAAAAAATCTTCTTACCCTCCAAACCAGAAAACTTCTCATAGAGAAAGCTATTAGTGCTTTTCCCTTTTCCCATCTAAGCTCCACTTGCTCAAAAGCTTAATTGAGGTTAAAGACATCCRGCTAGCAAAGTTTCAGTCAAAGAGAGAGGGGGGGGAAAAAAACAAAAAAAAAACCCCACTTTTTTGCAGCTCTGGAATACCTTTAGAATAGGACACACAACCACCCAGTCAGTCAGTCATACACCTATGACTGTAGATCAGGTATTAGAATCTCAAAATTTGGCTTGCTATTGTACTGCCTCTATAGCTCAGGCTGTACAAACAAGTGATGTAACACAGAATTTCAAACTCCTACCTTAACGAGTTCCTTAAAGACAGCATGCTGAATCATTTTCCTTTTGTTGAGGCCAGATGCCATCTCTTCAAGATCAATTGCAGACCTGAGTTCAAGAAATGGTTTTAATAAAACCAAAGCCATGAAACACTACATATCTTAAAGCACATCTTCAAGCTAAAAATATATTAATTCTTTGCAACTGGAGCAGCACTCTGATTTGCCTTGATGCTTTTCACATAGAGTATATTTTTAAGACGTAATGTTTCAGATTGGCCTCTACTTGCATTACATATCTGAAAATAGTCAGGGTAGCAGTATTGGTCATATGTGCAGACAGGTTATATGCTGCACAGAACATGCAAAGATGAAGCATCTAAAATTGCCCATCCATAACACCACTCATGGATGGCAACATTTTTCCCCCTAAGATATGAAAATAACAGCAATAAACAGGCTGATTTTCTTTAGGAGAAAGATTCTTTTGATACAACTGTTAATGTTCGGTGATCTCAAACTATAACTTTTACAAACTTTAAAATTCAAATTCATTATTTTACTTACTTGACATTTTCTCTGAGCTGCTTAACTAGTTTGATATTAACATCAGCTTCCAGTAATGCTGTACATACTTCTTTTAACATAGCATTTAAAACCTTTGAAGTACAAGAGAGAGAGAGTTTTACAACACAGTGTATGGTCTATCTTGAGAGTGTTCAATGTACAAAAGTCAAATCAACATATAATCAAAGCTACAAATTAAACACACATTATATATCACAGGGAAAAGTTTACACCAAAAGCTGCATTTTCTCTGACGACTTAAACTCCTGCTAGCGTATAACACATCCACATAACACAAGTCTCAGATCTCAATGTGGTCTTACAGCCTACGCTCTGCCCAAACCTAGGTGCAGATTTTCATTTATAGGCTCTCCAACCACCCAGCCATCAGGCTCTAGGATTGGGATCCACCATGCCTGAGACAGCACAAGACAAATTAGTTAAGTTTTCACAATATTAACTACAAATCTTCATCTAGAAAGAGGATACCTATAGAAAGAGGAGATTTAAAAAATGACATCAATCTACTTCAATTTCTCATTAACGTAGTGCGGAGAGCACAATTAGCCTTGCCTGTCAGCATTTCTGCTTTCTAAATATCATATTGCAATCACATATGCAGATTACACACCTCTTCATTGATAATTGTTGCATTGCTCAGCGAGCGCAATGCTGACGTTATTTTCCTTCCAAGATCTGCTAGCACCATTTTGGCGGCTTCAAGTACAACTCGAAGGAACCTGGAAAACATTTAAAAAACATTTTTTAAAATAGTTTAAGCCATACCTTCTCAAATGCATTATTTCAGTATGTTTTGGATTAAGAAACCTGCTACCCCTGTCAAGTGCTGCTCAGAAGCTGAACTTTTTTTAAACAGTTATTTTCAGCAAATATGATCTGAAGTTAATTTTAGGTTATTCTGGTGGCCTACTTAAAGCTAGAAATAACATACTGCAACTAGGAAACATTTTACTGTATGGGATACATGTGCATTCATTTCACCACAAAAATACAATCCAGATAGATTTCCAGAGAGAATGTTAATTGCTTTTTATCTTCTTATCAGCAATGTGCTCCATGACATAAGGAAATCAAACAGGATAGCTCACAATCGCTGCATTCTGCAGAGGCAATATGATCAGAGGCAACACAAATGGCTGAACATTACTGACCAGTTCTATTTATCTGTCCTATTAGAAATCAAAGCAGATCTCTCATTTCGATAACTCTATCAACACTCCTGAATTTTTAGTGCGTAAATTTCATATTCTACTTTAGCATTCTCTCTCATAAGAGCTCGGGTTTTGTTCATTGCAGATAATTTTTTCCATACCAGCTCAAACTATGCCTTAACTCAGAGTGAGAACAACCACAGTCCTGAAGGGAACTCGTAACACATGAAAACACTCACCCTCCTTTCAGCCGTATAGCTGTTTCATGGGAAGCAAGAAAAAGATGATGCAATAACCAATACACAGCAGTATGGATTAGCTACACAAGAACTTCACCGGTAGACAAAAGAAAATAAACATCTTATTTTAACAATAATCTTAAAGAAACAAACATAGCAGTGATAGTAATGCTCAAATTAGACTTAAGTGACAAAGAAGATGGGAGGGAGTCATTAAGAAAGACAGAAAGAAATGAGTAGAAAAATTAAGATAAAGCCTATGCAAGATGACCATATAACTTAAAAGAACATTCGACAGAAAAGCAAACTAGAACTCTGAAAATGGTCAAACTAAACTGTCCGCAGAGCACAAAAGTCTTGGTGAAATAGTTGCTGCTGAAACAGAGCTCCTCAGTCTAACCTGCTGTTTAACTTCACAGCTGGTTTCTCACACCTGACTGAAACCACCCCTCTGCAAACAAAAGAATTCAGATTTAAGCTGTTGCTTTCAGAATAGAAAGCAAACAAATGCACAAATAAAACTAAAGCTCCTATAACGAAAGTAGCTGACTTAAAAAAAGTGGAAAGGGAAGAAAAAAGACAAGACAAGAAAGCCTGGCCCACTTAATAAAATGAACATGTCATTAGCTACACTAAACTTTCACCAGCTTGGGAAAGGAGACTAGGAACAAGACAGGATGGAAGAAAACTCTCTATCACACTCACGGATATCTGCTACCAGCACTACAAGCTCTAAAAAAGGCTTGCCATATGCTCATAAACAAACAAAAAATACATAGTACACTAACTAAAACATGTCTTTCTTGCAAGCTGACCTTCTGGGTGCTTTGCTTAGTTGAGCGTTAATGCTGACATGGAACTGCCAGATTCAAAAAACAAACAAACCTTGATGAAAGAAGAAGAGGCAGCCACTCTAAGCTCTCCAGTATGGGGGCAGAACAAACCCCCAGAAACTTCACTAAGATGCAAAATCAACCTAAACACTGGTCTCAGTTGTAGCAAGTGATGCAAATGCTTATACTCAAATATGTTACAGCTCGTGTAGGCTGCATGCACTAATGATTCTAGAGAGACACACATGATCGTTAGGCATTACTGATATTTAATACCTCCTCTCCGTCCCTAGAAAAAACCTATCCTTTAGGATGAACTTTGCCTGCAAGATAGTTGTATCATTAACTATTAATTTTACCCACTTACTGAGAACTTTCGACTGCAGCTAGGGCAGCCCCTTCCTCCTCTGATGTCTAAAAGCTCAGTTCAGAGCATGCCCGAGCACTCTGCGCTGCTGCAGTCCAACCGCTGTGAGCACACAAGAAAAAAACACCGCACCGAGAGGCGTGAGTCGCTCCGGCGCTTTAACCCGCGCCGCTTCCCTAGCGCATCAAAGCCTYGTAAAGCACCAGAATCAGCGGGAGGCGCCGGGGCCGCGGCCCCTCGGCGCGGGCACTCACCGGGAGCGCAGCGCGGGGCCCGCGAGCCGCCCCCGCCGCCAACGGCGCCAACGGTACCAACGGCCGCCGCGGCAGCGAAACGTCACCACTCGCTCTCACGGCCCACCCACCCCCCACGGCGCGCTTCCGCTTCCAGGACGCGTACGCGGCTGCTCGTTAAGGACGTCTGCCCACACTCCGCGTGCCTGCACTCTAGGGAAGGCCGCGCCTCTGCACGCTCCACCTTAACGGGGCAGCGTCAGCAGGCATGCGCACTAGCAGGCAGAGGTGGGGCTTGGGGGCGGTGCCACCTATGCGCATGCAGGTCGGGCACACACGCAGGCCCCAGTCTGGGCATGCGCAGGAGGAGGGCTTTTAAAGGCCAGAGCGAGGGCGCGCTTCGAGGCATGCGCATGAGGTTCGTGGGCTGCGCCGGCCCAGTCTGCATGCGCATGAAGGAGTCCGCCCGCGTGCCCGTTGGCCCGTCCCGGGAGCGCGCGTGCCGCGCGCATGCGCAC
>NW_020456087.1:6887390-6938477 GCF_003342845.1 Nothoprocta perdicaria | reverse complement strand
CCTGCCCCGCCTGCTGCCTGGATGCGCCGCACGCGTCAGCGCGGCGGCGCCCCGAGCAGCCCCGCGCGCCCCGCCGGCCGTTAACGGTCGCGCGGGCCGCGGCGCTAAGGGGGACGGGGGCTGCCGGGGTCGCTGTGGGGCCCAGCCTAGGAGCGGGGAATGGGGGCACCCGTAGCGCCTCCTCGGAGCCGGTGTGGCCGCGCCCRGGCGCCTTGCTCGGCCGGGCTGCCTTGGGGGAGCAGTGCCGGCGGCGGCCCCGGGCTCCCCCTGTCCGTCACGCGTGCCCGGGATCGCGGGGAGGCCGCTCTGCGGAAAGAGCTCCTCGCGTTAGTCTTGTTCAGCTTCGCACGTGGGCACGGCAGCCCCTCAGGAGCTGGAGCACGTTGGTTTGAGCTGATCTGCAAGTACTTCTTTCCCTGGTTAATGTCTAAGTTAATAGAACTTTCTGTTTTCTTGTTTGTGCCTCAGTGTAATTTCATCAAAAGCATCTCAGCACAGCTGAAGGAAAATGATGTCGAAAAGTGCAGGTGCTCTTCAGTTTTGCAGCTGAGCAGATAAAAAGATGACATAGAAAATAAGAATATATGTGGTGTACTAAAGCTGTAGACACGTAGTGCCAATGTGAATAAAGTGACCAAAATGCTGTGAAGCCTGTGCTTACGCTTAATTTTTGCTATTACAGATGGGGGTCTCGGAAGCCTCCGAATGCTTTGACCCAGTCAGTGTCTCAGGCAGTGTGTGAACGTGTGACCTGTTTATTAGTCATTGCCTGCTGGAATGGTAAACCCACTCCCTGGTGATGATGCTGTGGGTGGAAAAAAATTATAATATGATGTGTTATGTCCTCAAGTCATGCTGTGATGTGCTAGGGTTCCTGTTGCTCAGTTCCTTTGTTCCAGCAGTGTTGATACCAGTAGTAGAAAAGCCTGGTGTAAGCAGCCACCCAGCTTTAGTGTAGAACACTGTGGAAACCTCTAAGCAAACACATGGGGACGTAAGGGCCAGCTATGATGCGTAGAAGTGGTCGCTGTTGACATCGGAGGGGTTGTGGGTGGAAGTGCAGTTTCTCACTGCCCTGGTGTGCAGGCCCAGGGAAGTGCGAATCCCCGGGGCTTGCACTCGCGTGGGTCATTTGCTGCCCAGCCACCAAAATGCAGAGTCGGGAGGGATCCTTTAGTGATGGAGTTGCTCCCTCTGCTGGCTTTGCAAGAAAGGAGCCAGGTGGGGATGCAGGCTGGATGGCGCCAGGATCACACACACCTCTCACCCCTCTCTTACCTTGTCCCATCTTTCTAAGCACGTAGGAGTCCTTAAAGACTGAAGCTTAGTGGGTTTAGTTAGTGTTAATTGCCATAACTAAACACTTCTGTGATTTGTGTGTGTTTGTGTATGCATGTATCTCCCCATATATTTATATACTGCTCTGAGCACTTTGCAACTGTGTGTATTTCATTCATCCCTTCCTTCGCAAGCCTTTGCCTGGGTGCAGTAGCATCTGTGCTTGCTAAATGGAGCACGGGTTGCTGTAAATAATCTTGTTCCAAGTATTTTTCTTCCTTCCAATATGCTCTAATTTACTGACGTCATTGCATCTCCTGTGCAGCATATTGCCTGTTCATCTAAGTAAACTTAACAGTTCTTTCTAGACAAACATATTAGTTTCTCATGTGCAAATACGGCTGTCTCACAGCTTACTGTTGTCTGACTCATTAGCAGACACAGTAAAGTGCATGGGAATTTACTCATAAAGCTTGAAAATGCTAATCTGTCTCACTAAGGAAAAGAGTACTCACTGTTTTATCTGCTTTGATCCTATCATTAAGCTTTACCTTTTATCTACCAGAGTAATTTTTAGCCAGTGGCATGGTTTATGTAGACTTGTATAAGTCTTTTTTTTTTTTTCAATCAGTGATTTTTGGTTTTCTTCTTGTGCTTCCAAAAATTCTCATAGTGAAGACTGTCTCTCTGAAAGAGGAGTATGACACGCTCCCTACCCCATATCAGATTATGATCAGATTATGCATTTTTTTTTTTTTCCTCCAAATTTTAATGATATAAATCCATGCCTGGTCTTTTAATGAAAAAACTCTGTTCTTTCTTCCTGTTTACTCTTCATAATTAAGATACAAATTGCAGATACAACTACTTGATGTACTGGGCAATCTCTGCCATTCAGTCTTGTATTAATTCTGTAGCAGTGCTAATTGTTATCACTTTACTATATGTGCATTGTTTTAAAACTAATGTAGTGTCATTTGTAGATATCATTCAGTAGATCTTTAGATCATATGCCATGCAATGGAAGACAGAATAAGCTGGATATACAAAGCAAGCACAATCAAACAGTTACAGTACCTGCATAATTTCATCTCTGTAGTCTTCTTTAGAGGCTGTATCTGAATTTTTATCTACTCTAATTTATACTACATTTTTCCTTTTTTTTTTTTGTTTTTTTGAATATCCTGTCTGTATGCTGTTGATTTATTTCCTGAGAAATAAGGCTGCACTCGGGGCACGTGCAGTTCTTTAAAGGCGGTGACTGCACCTTGCCCAGCACCGATGCAGTGAGGAGCAGGAGGCCGTCGCATCCGTTCCGTGGCCATCGGGGGACCTGATTTCCCGGAGCGCCAGGTCTGTGCGGAGCGGCGGGCTGTGAGATTGGGTCGCCTGCTCCTGCCCGTGGAAGACGGTGGTTTCAGAGCCTGCTCGCTGGGGCATCAAACCAGAGCTGCTCACGCTTGGCCAGTGTTTGGGCCATCGCTGCGGGCTGCAGTTCCCACCACCCGCCCCAGGAAATACACGTATGCCCATGCATACGTATTCCCGTGCATGTAGGTTAGTGCCAGAGGAGATGGGAAAGTCTTGTGCAGATCTGTAACAGTTCTCATTGCTACCCAGTTAAGAGGCATTGATTCACTAGGTCCGTAGACGCTTCCTTAGCCTGTACCTAACCTGTTTATATTTTTCCACTCTTTTTTTTTCTGAATGTCTCTGTCTCTCTGGTATATCTCCAGTTTTCTGTGCACTGAGTGAGCACAGGCGTCTCCCATTGGTTTTATTTTCCCGCAGCGTTGAGCTCTAAGCGAGCAGAGGCCCATCCAGCAGGTCCCACTCCTTTATTCTTTTGGGAACTTCCCCAGAGCTGTCCGTGTTCCAGGTGATGTCCCCAGCACAAGGCTCTGGATGATGCCTCTCTCCATATGGCTTCACAACTGCTTCTGGCACCGCACGCTGACGGTAACTGTGATTTTCCCTGGAACTGGGTTTGAGTAATTACACTGTTCTTCTCGAAGAAATATCCAGGTAGTGCAGTGTTAATGGGCACTGGCTGGGGAGTCTACAGGACGTGCTGAAGAGCTGCGCGAGCTCTGTGTCACACAGCACATTAAGGGCCCTCTCCTTGACGATGTGGGTGGATGAGAGAAACCAACCCCTGATGAAAACAGCAAAATCCCGAATGGCAGGGGCAGAGGAATGGTATTCCGAGTGAGAAAACAGGGCAGCCAAGCGGGGCCGGGATAAACAGACACAAAAAAAGGCATCTGCATGGACAAGCTGTTTTCTGTGCGTGTCTTCCCCAGCCCCCCTCACCGCCATCCTGTTCCTGTTTCTGTCAAGATGTGGAGCTTATAATTTTACTTCCAGCTGGGGAGCGCTGGGCAGGATTCCAGCGCTAGCTGTAGTCAGGCCCTCTCCCCCTTCCCTCTCTCCCAAGTCAAGTGTCCGTGGAGCTTAGGTAGGTAGGACTTTAGAGGAAGGCATTGCAGAAGTGATTGCCCGTCTGTTCTCACACACCCAATGTCATTTACTTGATTAGTTAATTAATGTTTTCAGCTTCATCTGCTGAATGCAAGGAGTGTTACCCAAAATCTTTCCATGGAAAAGCCAGACTACAATAAAGCAAGGTATCTTATCTAAAGTAAAGACTTTTGCATGACATGGAGCTGAGAGAACATTTCCGTGGGTAACCTCCCTTAGTGCTGATGAGAATGTAAGTGCATGCAAGATGCTGTTCTTTTTCTCCTTTGTCTAAGCACAGAATGAAATAAGCAGTTAGGGGGTGTTGGGKTTTTTTTTGGTCTTTTGGTGAATTTTAGAAATTCCAGATCTTTACGCATGATGGAAGAAGACAGTGCAGTGTGAGGGCAGCTGCTCAGCGCGGCGGCTTCGCTGTTTCGCAACTGGGCAGCTCTTCCCACACACTGCAGCGCAGCCTACGTCATTGCACGGGGACTTGCATTCCAGCTTTTCTTCGGAGCTGCTCTCAGATCTCAAAGAAAATGGAACAATAAGAGTTGGAAGGAATAACAGGAGATTTTGGTGACTTAACTTTTTCATAATGGGATGATTAATGCTTTAATATCCTCCTGCAATATCCATATTCCAGAAGTTCTGGCTAAGAAAACTTGGGTGAAGCCCAAGAACTGATTCAAACCACTTGGGGAAACCCCCTGAAGATCCCACTCAGTTGTGTCTCAGCATTTGATGTATAGCTCCTATATGGACGTGTGCATGTACATATCCCTCTCCCTGCTCTGYTGCCCAGACTCCTGGAATTTTCAGTGCCAGGAGAGGTTACATTTGATAAGAGTGGATGCTGCAGAAGATAAGCAATGAAAGCAGAATCTAACAGGCCATCTCAATACATTAATACAGACACAGAAGGAATCAAAGGAAGACTTTTGTAACTTCCAGGATCCTCATTTCAAATTTGATATTGAAGTCACCAAGCTATATTTGCTGGCATCTGCTGAACCTTTTTACAGTATTTAGAACTATTAATGCAGACTACACAAACCTCTCTCGGTTCATGTCAGTAAAGCACAGATAAGGTAATAAAAAGCCCCTCATCTGCCACAGGGGCTAAGATACAAAATTATATTTTCAGTAAGGCTAAAATCAGCTGTTCTGCTACTAGCTTCTGATTTTCTTTTTTTTTTTTTTTTCTTCAGTCATGTAGCTTGGTAAAAAAAAGAAAACGAAAATCCATTCGGTACATTTCACTGAAATCCTAACTTTATATGTAATTGCTTCTAAAGTGATTCACTGGTCTCAATAYCATCCAGTTGTTCATACAGTGATGTATAATTCAAAATAATCATTCAAACAAGAAACCATCACAAATCCTCTAAGTTACGGATAAACAACATATAATGAAGTATATATATTTTTTCTTATGCATTGACTTACACTGGGAGCAAAGTGACTTTTTAAAAGGTTCATCTTGGATTTGGCCCCCGTGACTTGGAAGTTGGTGGCAATGGGTGCTCAAGGCTCAGGCCCACCTCTCCTAGGAAGACACTAAGTTTATCCAGCYTTTTCTATTATGTACTTTATGGCTAAAATATTATTGTTTTTTCAGACCTGCTRGGAAATACTGTCAGGTGATGATTTTCACAGCACAAGAATATGAAATTAGCATTAAAACAAAAGAAAAGAGACTCTTTAACAGGACATAGTCTTCCATATTTCCTTGTGGCACTATTGTCATTCATGAGGGCCTAAAGCAGAGTGAGTCTCTTTAGAAGAATGAAAGCATGGGTTTCTGTGGTGTGRAAAAAAAAAAAAAAAAAGKCAATTTAGTGTAAATATGAMTTCATAACCAAATTGCTGTATCCTCTCCGGGTAGAATTTCTTACAGAATGGATTACAACTCTTGCAGAGCCCTGTTAACTGGAGTCTTTTGTTCAAGTGATGCCATACCCCACATCTTTTTTTCACTCCTCAGTGTTGTTTGACAAACTAAAATGGAATGTTCCCTGGAATCTGGTGGATCACCAAGGATAGGAAGTGGCATTAATGACTTTTCAACTGAGACAAATGCTGCTGCTGCTGCGAGAGAGAGAGAGAGAAGGCTCAAGAATAATGACTGCATTTGTGCTGTTGTTAGTCACTGGAACTTAAGATTATACAATAGTATGTGACAATTAATTTCAAATTTAAATTTGAAGCTCTTTTCAACTTCTATGTGTAAAAGAGTTAAATAATTAMTAAAACGTGCTGTGATGTCTGTTGGAAAATATGCCAGGAAAGCTGGTTACTTTCTACAAGGTGGTAGGTAACCTTAGGGGTAGAGAGCGTGTTTAGAGCGCCTGCGGAGCGCGGTGTACCGAGGACACAGGCTGGTCCAAAATTTGTTTAACCAAAGATGGTAGTCATGCTTTAGAGATGTGGGACTGCCTCTTTGACCTGTTTGTTCAGTTTGATTAGAATAGATGAATGATTAAATTAGCTTTATATTAATAGCATGGATACTAATATTTGCTCTTGAATTCCGTGAGTTTTTGTCTAGAAATCCACGTGGCCTTTGCTGTTAGGGTTATCTTTGCTAAATCCTCTTCTTTCCCTATGACATGTGATCTTAACGATTGCTTTTGGAAATCAAATGTTGCTTCTCTTCAGTCTTGTATTTCATAGTGCCAGGATGTTCAGGTGTAGCGGTGCTTTGTATCTGGTGTGAGGCTTTGTGATGCTTTCTTAGCTTGTGTTATAGTTATTGTAAAAAGGCTGAGCTGCAGTGGGATGTTAATTAGCCTTTTTGCAATGTGTTAATTAAATTTTCCAAATGCACATTGAGTAGATCCAGTGGAACCGGTTTTTGAAGCGAAATACAAACAGTAATGCACTCAAACTTCCTTCATAAACAAATAGTTATGATTCATGCTGCAGTATTTCATGAGCTGTGCAGTTTTTTCCTTGTAGCTCTGCGCTCTATGAGCACAGAGTTTGGCTTACATGCTCCYTATTCCATAGATACAACAGGCACTATTGTAAAAACAGTTTTTTAAAAAGGGTTTTTTTTGCAGATCCATAGTTAGGTTCTTGTGAGCGAACAATTTGTTGAAGGTGGAGTTGATGAAACTGTACCAGTTGAGGCAGAAATATATATGTATTTTCATATTTGGCACCTGCATTCTGTACTTGATGGCAAGCTATAAATATTTACATGCTGCAAAAGTAAATGAGTTATCGTGGTGACTGTTGCTGTTTCTTGCTTTGACAAGAGTGAAGTAACTCTCAGGATCCAAGTTTAGTCATTCACTAAACATGCAAATATTCCCCATGCAGCATCTGCTAATGCTGCCATTTTGTGGTCTTGGTCGTCATATCTTCAAAACTCTCTTTCTTCCTGCGTGCTTATGCTTTAAAATCTGGTAGYTGGATGGAGCACTTCACTGGTCACTTATTTTTTGGTATCTGTGTTCAGCAATTTTTGACCTACTTTTGACCTACTTAGGTGTTTTTTAAGATGATTGTGTTAGGAGCTGCTTCCTGCAGAGTATCTGCAAAGGTTTTTCAGAGCCAYACTCAGTTGTTTCAGAAGTGTGGCTCAAATAAGGGTTGTGACACGTATTCCTTTCGAGGTGGGAAAGGAGCCCTCTGGATGTGAGGAAGCTGGGAGTGCTGCCTGTCCTGCAGCTCTGAACGTTTCCATTTCCCTAGGCTGGAATATTGAATAGGCTGCAGAGCCGCTGGCCACTGCCCTTGGCCAGCAAAGGCCACTGAAGGGAGCAGCTCCTGCTAACAGCTTTGGGAGAAGGGGAGCTGAACTTCCCTGTTTGCCCTGTGGTGTGGCTGGCCTGGTGGTCTGCAAACACTTCCTGCGTTTCATTAAACTCTGTGTATGAATTTGATACTCTTAACAGGCAGTATAACAGCTGGATGAGCTCGGTTGCATAATAATAGTATTGTTTTCGAGCATGTACCAGATGTAGGGGCTTATTGCCCACAGGCACCAGTCTGTACAGCTGCGAATATCATCTTTCCACTCYGTTGTTCTGTCAATATCACTGTTCCCCCTCTTGTTCCCTCAGAGGTTACCTGGCTCCTTTGCCCTCTACCTGGCTCCTTTGCTCCCTAATGGCCCCTTGCCATGATTTACTGGGGTTTCCCTAAGCCTCGTGCCATTGGGCTTGAGCAACCTTCCCCAGGCTGAYCAGAAGAGTCTTCAGCCTCCCTGCCTGCCCCGGGACCTGCACAAGGAGCCGAAGATGTGGGACRGACTGTGGGGTTCACAGGACATGGGTGCTCGTTAGAGGTTTCAAATTTACATGCTGGGAAGCTGGAGCTGTTGCTTTGTGGTGGCGCTTGTTCTTGCCGCTGTTGCAGCTCCCTCCTCCATCCCAGTGCACAACTTGCTGCTCTCCGGGAGCTGCGGCTCTGCAGGGCTTGACTGCGGGCCCTTCGGAAGAGCACTTCAGCTCCTAMTGCTGCAGCAGCCACCAGCAGGTTTGCAGTGCCAGCTGCGGCCTTCAGGCATTTCTGTAGTACATTTAGTAAATAATAAACCGAATACCTACTAGGGGAGCCAGCGAATTTAAAGGGCAAGTGTAAGTTTTGTGCAGCTTGATGTGGGGGATTCAGGATTATCTATTGTTGACAGTCTTGGAGCTTGTGGGAAGGAGCAGCTACTTTTACACCCTCTAAAAGTGTGTCTTGCACTAAGGAATGGTGGTTTCTCTAATCAGACAGTGCTCTCTGAAGCGTTTAAGCAGAAAGCAGTTCAGAACCATATTGTATTTGAAATTAAGCTTTACCTGGTCTCTGTGTCAACATAAAAACTTTTCACCCTTCCCAGYGTAGCTCGTGCTCCACGAGTGGCAGCCAGGTTGAGTGTTCCAGCACACACGAAGCTCTGGCGTGTCTTGCAGATTCATTTTGAACCTGCTTGTGATCAAGCTKCACTAAACCAGTGTTCCCACCTGGGACAGCAATGCTGACAAGTATTAACTTTGTGGGTTTTTTTTTTTTTTTAACACTTAAAAAGACATCAGATTCTCTGGGTGATAGATGTTTGTGTAAAAACCACTCTCTGTCCAACATGGTGGCAGTCAAAACAGAACAAGAAACAACCTAGAAGTGGCGTGGGGAAGAGAGGATGAACAGGTCTCTKTTCAGACAAGAATCAATAGATCGTGTTGAGGCATTTTTCAGTTAGGTTTGTGGTCGGGTTTTGCATGGCCTTTTTTTTTTTTTTTTACATCTCTGTAGTTTTGTAGTTTCGATCTGAGATGTGCCTTTGTTTCKAAGCAGTTCAGCGCCCTTTGAGCCCTGCGATGCCCAGGCGAGAGAGGAATTTCATCTAGGCCTTGGTTATCAGGAAGGTCCAACAGGAAGGGAGGATGGTGGCACAGGGCAGATCTCAAGGTGGGTCTCGATTAGGAGCATCATGCTGTGGGAGGAGGGCTAATGGGAAACTGGGATGTTCTCTGCAAGGTGTGAAAAGCCTGGTCTGTACGGAAGGACCTTTGGGTGGAATAATGTGTCTGGTTCTGAATGCTACACACCAGAAAGGGTGGAAGGGTCTGTAAGAGCTAGAGGAGAATGGTGAGACAGAGCTCTAGGAACAGTGCAAGAAAGGGCTGAATGAGGGGATCTTGTGTAGTCTGGAGAAGAGAGGACGGAGGGGACATGTGGTAAGTCTTCAAAGCAGTAAAAAATTACTATATACAGCAGAGGAACAAAGCCGGCTATTTCCATGGCAKGTAGGACAGGGAGTACTGGGTTTAAATTGTGGCAAACAATTTTAGATCATTTATCAAGAAAAATGCTGCTTTCTAATACAAGTTATGCACTGGAGTATATTGCCTGGGGAGGTTGTGGAGCTTCTGTCAKTAATGATCTTCTTAGCGAACACTCYGGAGAAGGAGTGACRCTTAGAATTGACTCTGCCTTGGAAGAAGAGAGGACTGGTGACCTCCCAAATTTCCTCAGATGTCTGCTTTCTAGATGTCTAAATCAAAATGAAGAAAAATGGTGTTAAGGTAATGCAGGGGTGTCCTAGAGAAACAGCAAGAATTTTTACAGTGTGCCTTTGCAAAAACGTACTACTTTACATCCATTCCTATTTTCTTTCACATTTGAAACAGTTTGATAGCTTCAGTCATTAAAGAAGTATTGTAAGTTGAACTGCTGAACTGTGCATTATCCCTGCTGCTTTGTAAATGCTTTATTAGAAAGATGGTATGTATATTAAAAAAAAAAACTTTTACAAAAAAAGCACAAAAACTTTGTACATTCAGGCAACTGTGGGTTTTGTAATTTCTCCAACAGTTCAAAAACATCTTTGATGTTTTTATATCTTAAGTTGAAACAGTATCACTTTGGTGGCAGCCCAGACCATCATATGTGAGTTATAAGTTTATAAATATGAAAATAATTTGAGATTCAAAAAAGTGCTATATTTATTTTAAGTGGCAAAGTTATTACAATCTAAATCTGTCATTGGCTGGGAAAASTAACAAAGGCTGAAAAATGCGTTTCAAATAAAATCCTTATCCATCTGGTATTGTTTATGTATTGCAACTATATTGTACTGGTCATCACTTAGTCCACATGATCTACATATGATTGCTCAGGGCTTTTTCTTTGTTTTGATTTATAGGTGACTTTGATGACCTTGTGGTGAATAACAGTGATGTCGTGCTCAAAAATATCGCTGAAGATTTGCAGAATCACATACCCAGGGAGGCAACTTTTAATTCGGAACATCTCGCTTTGCAGAAAGTAAKCCAGTTGTTATGGTCTCCGCATGCAGAACCACATAATTTATTTGGGCACTCTGCTGATTTGGGTTATTTCRGTTTTACTAGTAGATAATCAGAGAATGAGCACTGGACTGAGATACAGGAAATCTCAGTTTGCCCCCCAGTTGCTGCGTAGCCGTGTGACCCCAGGCGAGTTGTTTCATACATCTCAGTACTTACACRGTAGGTTATTTGGCATAGCTTTCATTCTGTGTGGTATGACACTTGTCACCGTGATTCTTCAGCACGAACTCCGTAGCAGAATCTAACAGCGTGCTTAATAAAAATAGAACTGGAGGGCCAGGGCTTTGCTGTTGCCATAATGTGGGCAGTACAGAAATGATTTTTGCTTTTTCTCAGATTCCCATGGCTCAGAGAGAGAGGTGGGCCGTGAGTCCTGTGGGAGGAGAGGACATCTTTTCTACTTGAGCTGCCAGTATAGATTGCAAGTTAACACGTTTCCCGGAAAAATGGGGAAAATGGCTCTTAAATGCAATAGAGGATTGACCACATGCAACTATGTGGATAGAGGGAGGAAAGAGGARCAGGAGGATGAAGATTATACCCCCTAAAATGATAAGGCAAACATCCTTACTAATACCACGTAGTATTCTTCTGATTGAAAATGATATATGCATTAATCAGGGATGTTTCTAGACTGAGGCTTAGAACATGAAAATGACAGTCTTTAGACAAGTGRCGTTGAGAACCAAAATTGTCCTTTCTGCTAAATTTAAGCAACCTTCTCAGGAAAGGGGAAAAGAAGCAGCTTCCATTCCCATGTGCCTCAGCTCTGCGTTGCCTCCTCTACACCAAAGCCAGCTCGAAGAGACAGAATTCAAAGCAGGCCTCCTGTTCAGCTATCCAGACCTCCAGCTTTCTTTCCTTTGTCAACTTTCACTTACTGGTAATTTCAGTGGAATTTGATCTAGTTGACATGCAGGAATCCTATGGCTTAACTCCATTAATTTGTAATCAGTATAGTTAATCTATAGAAAACTTGTTTGGATGGTTCTTAACCTGTCTTGAGAATAACTGATGCCAACTTYGATTTGAGCAGACCAGCCATGCCTTTTGCAGAACTGTTGTAAAATGCATTGATTTTAAATATATCTATATTTATGATAMAATTAATATTGGACTTGCAGAGACTGTTAATGTGCAAGACCTACCTCACAATTCCCAGAGTTCTCATGTGTGTTTTTTGGCTAGGGGGAACCTTGGATGTTGGGGATTTGGTTGAAAAGTAGGATGGTGGGTAGATTACCTGAATAAAAGTGAAATTAGGGGACTTTGTTTTCCCTTWCTTAGGTTTTGTTCCTTTTCTCAGATAAACCAGCATCCACTGCCCATGATTCATGTTGATGCATTCCTGTATGATGATGATTTTGTTGATTCATTATGTGAGGAAGGGAAAATGAGTAGGAGCTACTGCACAGAGTGTGGCTCATACAAGGTGGCACCTTTAGGAAAGTGCTCATTTGGGAACATGAGAAATTCTGCTCAACTAAATTGGTGTGTGCAGTCACTCAGCTGGGCAGCAGGCCCTCCAGCTGCTGGAGGACCTTGTTCGGCTGGGGTAGCATATAGACCACAGGTATGTTGGGGTAGCATATAGACCACCACCAGTGGAAGGACACTCCTAGCCATGTAAGCCAAAAATAATTTGCAGTGGATGAGTGACCCAGGTCACTCAGAAACTGGGCAGGGAAGGGTCAGGGCTGCCTATCGCTGAGGAGGAAGATGCAAAAAGAAGACAGAACCGTCACAAGCCATGTAGTAGCCTCTTGCTTATTGAAAAGCAGTAGGAAATACCATGTCAGATCTTGTGTGTGGTGTGTGAGCTGTGGTGTGGTATGGGTCAGTGCTGTCACCAATACAGCACAGCATTGAAGAAGGGATTCTTTGTTTTAAGATCATTCAGTTCCTTAAAAGTTTGGAGTTGAAATTTAAGCTATTAATATGTCTGCTTATGAAAAGGTTTCCATGAATTGTGGTGAGCTTTAGATACTGTGTTTCTGCATTTACTTAAGTGATACCAAGTTAATGTATCTTCTTTTTACTGTATGTCACTGTACAGTCAAAGATAATTCAGCTTCATGAAGGATTTCAAAATTTTTCATGTGAGGTAGTGAATCCCCAGTCTCATGATAGTCTTCTTGGCAGGCTGCTTCAGATCTGCAAACCCTGTTTTTGCAAGGTCCCCAATACTACTTTAGTCAGGAAACCGGACAGGTTTTCAGGGAGGATAACTCTTCAGATTTGTACTTCATTGATTAATAACGCATTAGTTAGTACTGCCCACCCAACACCTTTGTTTTGTTCTTATTTCCCAGAGTTTATTTCACATTCCTTTTCCCTCATGGAACTGCAGTTTCTTTATCAACAGGTACTGCCCGACCTAACAGGAAAGGTGGTGGTTGACCTTGGCTCCAAGCTTGCTGCAGTGATATTTATGGTAACTTCCAGCACCAGAATTCCTATTTTATTACCATGACATACATTTTCCCACTTCTCTGGCTGCCTGCTCTTGTTCCTCCACCATGACCAGGTCATCCTGAGAGGTATCTTTAGCCTGACTGAACAGGGCAAGGTGTTGTTTAAGAGTGATTGCAGTTCTTGTTGTGTTCCTCACAAAAGGAACTACAAGTGATGTTGCTTATGGAGAGAAAAGTCTGTCGTCTGACAGAGTAGCATCTTACCATCACACAGACTGTTCTTTTGTTAATTATTGCTTGTCCTGTACATCTTGGCCATGGCTATATATAGATCAGTTATGTTAAATTCCCTTATGAAGCTGACAATCCTTCAAATTATACAAAGGAAGACTTTGATATGAATTTGTCTCCTAAAACATATTGTCCTGCTCTGGGTTTTAAAATGCATATAAAATACTTCATTGAGAAACTTGAGTGCAATTTTGATTGCTTTTGGCATGGCTGGTGCAACATATGGCCAACAGCAACTCAAAACACACATTGCAACTTTTGTGCAAAAGTCAAAGGCTATTTAGGGCTCTGTCTTGGAAACACTTGAGCATGTAATTTTAGTCATCTGAGTAATCTTATTTTGGGACTACTCAAATGAAGAAAGTTGCGCCCCTTTGTAAATATTTGCAGCATTGTATCCTTAAATGATAACACGGTTTCTAGCTGTTATATTTATTTTGAAGTACACAAACATGCGTACTGTTATACTAGAAGATAGCCTCAAGATAAAGCAGCAACAACATTTAAAAAAAAGAAAAAAAAAGTTCTCCTTTTCATCGTATTCTTAGTTTGTACTGGAGAGGTGGTGGCTTTCTCTTCACGGGTTGCTTTTCTGCCCTCAGAGCTGAATGCTTTCAGATAAACTTTAATAATTAGATTTCAAATTGAGATTATCTCTGGCCTTTTGTACATGGTTGCTTTGTCTTTCCCATTATTAGCAAGCTGTGATTTTAGTGTTCACTGAAGACACAACTGCAGTTAAAGTTCAAGCAATATCCCCATTAGCCACATTGGCTCAAGTGTTTCTACTTTTTTTTTTYCYTKKWAWYYYMAAAAAAAAAAAAAGAAAAAAATCCATCATCTCAGTTCAAAACTGAACTATTTAAGCATTTTGGTTATATTACCAAGGAATAATTTATCTTTTTTCCCCATATGTGCCTGTAGGAAGCACTTGACAATAGTGGTAATCCAATGTTTAGAGGTGCTGGCAAAGATTTTGTTCTGTAATAATCACATTAGGGTATATCACTTGCCATTTTCACTCAGTTCAAATGTATCTATAGTCCGGGATATTCTCTTCTGGTCTTGCTCTTTTTTTCTCACATTCTTAAAAGAAACAAAATTATACAGAGAGTGTTTAAAGACTGAGCTTCATTGCCTTTCATTGTATTTTTTACAATTTTGTTTATAGTGTTTTTTCTTTTCTTCTTTGACCAGTTTACATGTTTTGCAATTGAAGTAAAATTGCAGTTCTCCTTTTTATTATTTGATCTGTCAGCTTGGATCTCTTATTAAAATTTGCGAGAAAGCAGTGATAATTGCCAAAACAGGGGCTTAGTTCTGAAAAACATATAGCATCCACTGTTACTCAGCTTCTTGTTTAAAATGTTTTCTTAATCTTTTGTTTTATTTTTCCTTTTTAATTGAAATGTTTGAACTCACTTGAAAGGCATCCCCATTACTAAATTTCCTTTTCTTAATGTAGGGTTATCTTTATAGCTCAGCATCCCAACTCTATGGAGTAGAAATGAATGCAGACTTTTGTCAGTTGCAAGAAATGACAATTACAAAATACCAGTCCATTGACATAATAAAGGTAACTAKATATATGGTTCAGTGTGTATTTTCAGTCGACCATGTAGTAGGTATCCTGTTCATTGGAGTGACAGGTAAATCAGCATTCTGAAAATAAGTCTATGCCGTTGCTTGTTTTGGTCTTAAGCAAAGACTTTATGTAAAAAAAAAAAAAAAAGAAAAAAGAAAAGAAAAAGAAAAAAGAAAAAAATCAAATTGGAAAAAGACTGAAATTATCAAAATACGGTAACATGTTGAGTTGCTTGGCCTTTTTCCTGAGCGGACTTACCTAGTGGCTTGCACCAAACAGATGCCTCCTAACTGCTTTTCCTGGGAAAGCAGTGATAGGTTTGCCACTAACTTCCGTGAAACTGACTGTATAAGAAGTTTTTATCTCGAATAACAAAAACAAATGGCATCTGCGTTMGCTAATAGCAGCTCTGTCTTTTGTTAATACTAACAGAAAGATTTTCATGGGATTTCTAAACACCTAAAGGATTTCAGGCTATGGGCATCTGTTTTCTTGGAACATAGGAAAAGCAACATGGATTTCAAACAATCTGATATTTTGGGAACCATTTCCCATTATGAGAATAACTACAACTATTTTGATGACAAAATTTTTCTTTTGAGGGGATACCAGTAGTTTCAATGCCTGCAAAAGTTGGTGAGTAGGATATGTTTGGTGAAATACTGGGTTTAATCCTGTTACATGCACATGCTTTTGAGCGGAGTCACACAAAATGCTGGATGCAGTAATTTCTTGCCAATTAAAATAACCAATTAAAAGCTGAAAGATAAATTAATAAATATTAAAATACTGAACACTCAGGTAAGCAGATTCACCAGCTTGTCCAGTTTAATCACAGTACTGCCAGTTTTATGGATAACATTATTATTTGCATAAGTTTGGGGTTCATATGTGCATCACCTTGTTGTGACGAGACTGAAGGCGCAGAAGGAGCTCTGTGAAGTTAACCCAGTAGAGCTGGCGATGGAGGTACACGCACTTCAGCCCTGTATGTTCTTTACTGTAAGACTTTTTTGTTCTTCCTTCACACCTTGTAATTCTGCTGAAATATTCATTTCAGAGTAAAGATAAGAAGATAGAACATTTTCAAAGCAGTGCCTGAGGACTTCACTACTTGAGTTTCATTAGATGTTTAGTCATGTGAGCCCTGTTATCGCACTGCTTTGAACATTTCATTCTTAGATTTTTATTTCACCTCCAAATTAATCCTCTCCAGAGATAGGCATTGGCTTTGAAAATAGTCAGAATCCAGTTCCTGGTAATAACCCGTGATTCAAAATTGAAAAACCTTGAAGAGATCCTTCTTAAATAACCATTGATTTTTCAGGTATATGAATATAGAATATTGTTCCTGAAGGACAACAGGTGCAGTGTTATCAACTCTAATGACTGTTTTTTTCCGAGTGAATCTTGTGTTCCTTTGGTCAACATTTGATTTGTTACAGTACATAGGAATTGCTGTGCGGCGCTCGCCGTTTGGGCAAACGTTCAGACGCCGGGAGGAGAGTTACCCAGCTGAGCAGGTCTTGAGAAACGTCAGGCCTCAGCTGGGAGGCTGCCCACGTTCACCGGGCCCGGAGTGCATTCCTGCTGGCAGCAGGTCTGTTCAGTCCCTTGCAGCCCCTGCTGCCGTGCCAGCGCCGTGGCCTTGTGCGGGTTCACAGCCAAAGGGAGCAGGGAGCTGAGCCAGCTCCAAGGAAGCCGGCAGGAGGATGCAGAGCGGGTTCAGCTGGAGGAGGATGTGGGTCTAGCCCACGGAGCAGCACGTGAGTGTGGGGCTGGGAGAGCGGCTGCTGGCATCAATTCAGGCAGCACAGACACYTACTCTGTACCTGCACTCTAACGTTAAGGTTTCACTGTTGAAAARTCAAGGAAACATCAGCACATACTCACAATTTCCCAGGTGTTCAAGCCTCTTTCTGAATTGAGGCTTAAAATATTAGAAATATTAAGAAAACTTAGTGCTAACCGTGACTTCTCATGCTTCTTACAGATGGGTGACCTTTTGCTCCCTCAAGTTGCCTTTCTACAAATCCCCATGAGAATGAACCATTGGTCACTGGCATCTGCAGTAAAGGATTACTGAGTTTTTCTTTTATTGTTTTATTTTGTACAGTAATTCAATGCTGCTGTTATTTTAGTCTCTCAAAGGAAGGGGTAAGACATCTCCTTAACCTTGGAGACCATGATTTGAGCATCACTTATGGTTTAGGGACACTAAAATGTGCCTAAATAATAATGCGGGTATATGAGGCTCTAAAGATATRATATTGATATCATATGCTGTATTATGGGTGCCATTACACGGACAGCAGTGGCTCTATGCGGAGGACTTTAGCTGACGAGCAGAGCCTCCCTTAGGCAGGACTGCCATGGTGAGACCCGCCTGGGCAGTCTATCTTGTTCCGTGGTGCTGGCATGTTTGAGCTTTCATTACTCAGCTCCTGTGTGTTACTCTGCTACGGTTTACATTGCAGTGTCTTAAGATAAATTATCACCTGTTTCAGTTGTCTAAGGAGAGCCTTCAAACACTAACCTGCCAATCTTGAGTGAGATGCAAGAACGTTGTTGCTCCTTCCTCTTATTACCGGCATGGGTGGAGAACTCAGCATGGTACTGTGTTTAATGAAATAAAGCTGCTTGTTTTACCGAGTAGGAATCCTCACAGAGAACTCAGGGAATAGAGCTCCCAAACACAAGGTGTTGTCATGTCGGATTTTTACAAGCAGCTGAGTTTTGTTTCTGTTACAGCTAATACTGAAGTACTTGGCTAACGTTGCTCCAGTGCACGCTGGAGCTGCAGACCACAGCCACTCACTGCCTCCCTCCCCGCTTGAACTGCTGCGAGTTGCAGGGGTCCCGGCTGTCCCCGCTGCCAACGAGGACTGCATGCTGGTGTGCCCGGCAGCTCTCGGTGGGCAAAATGTTTCTCAGCAGAAAAAGTGTCTTCTGTGCAAAGCTTCGCCTTTCCTGCCAGAATTGTGATTTCTCCTTTACACCCAGCCAGCGTTAGAAGAAATCCACAAAACRAGGACTATGGGATCTCTCCAGTTAATCTAGTCCCAGCAAAATCTAGGAATAGGTAACCTAGGAAATGCTAGAAGCTCTTCACGTTTCCTGACCATTTTCAACATATAGACATACTTTCAAGAAACTAGAGAGAATGTAAATRGCATTCAGATTAGCATTCTCTCCATCGTTCATGCAAAAGATTCCTATTTATGTTTCTCTTCAGAGTTAGGATTTGATGTATTTCCCCGTGTTTAAGGGGAAGTCAAAAGCATCTTGTCAGCACCTTAATGAGCATCCATATTTTCCCTCCACTGTTTGGAAATGACATGATGTGCTTTTTGGTAGCTGTAGGTAGATGTAGGACTCTGAAATTCAAATCAGCACGCGTGCTGACTGGAGAAGCAGTTGCTCAGCAAGATAAAGCACTTTGTGTACCCCAGCAACACAGAGCTGCTGCCTCTCCAGCACTCTCAGTCCCAGTGAATGTAACAAGAATTCAGTTGTCAAGCCTGGGTCTGTTSAGTCTTTTCTAGCTGTGATCCCTTAGTAACCCACGGTGCTTTTGAGATGCCTTTTGATATCCTCCTGAAAGCTTTGGCTGGCTGCAGCTCTTTATTGAAATCGSTAAACATTTGGGATTAAAACATAGGTAAGTGAAAGGTAACAGACATCACATACATCAGCTCCTTTTTTATGGCACACAGTGTTCTAGATCAAAAGTCAGATACAGCATTTCACAGAACCTAATGAATTATTTTAATTAAGAGATTAAAAAAAGATTATTTTACTTACGTCTTTATCTATTACAAACTCTGTGAAATATCCCTTTTTACGACCGGTTCAGAACTGTGGTAGCAGGTGCTGTGTTGTGTTGACAGGCTTCATGTCTGCTTGAAGTCTGTGTTTGTCTCCTAATTTATGCCTTGTGAAATTTCTCTCCTTGAGGTGGTTCACGCAGACATCTGTATTCAGGCTTTGCTTCTTCAGAAGGCTGATGTTGTTGTAATGAATAATGTCTCTGAATATTTTCTTGAGAGACAGGAACAGGCCAGGTAAGCTATGTGTCCAAACAAGTAATCTATTTCTTTGGCAATGTGTATGTAATCTTGTGAGTTATGGAAAACCTAAAGGTTGTGCTTTTTGAAGTTGCATATATAATTTACATAAGGAAATCGTTTTAAACTACCTGCATTTAATTGTTATACGTAATTGCTAAGTTGTTACGGCAGTTGTTTTGTTGTTAAGCCCACTGAACACTCTTCCTTTGTTTATCCAGTTCTTACCCCAAATCCTTGCACTGAACAGTTAAAATAGTATCTAACTTAATAGGTTTGAGATTACTCTGCCTGCATACCTTTAATTTCAGGTTAAGTAATCTTTGGAAAGAGAACAGCTTGCTCTGACTTTTGGGTATCTGAGCTTTAATACACATGCACTGCAAGAGATAGTTAATGGTATTTCTGATGCGATCATAAGTAAGGAATAAGACACTGATATATCAATTGTCCTCTTTGTGATGCGAGATGCTCACAGTTGGGCTTCTGCTTGTCCAGCTGCGTTCATTTTAGGTGTGAATAAATAAACTTTGCTGCAGTTGCCCTGCCTTCAGCACAGGCAGCCAAAAGGATGGGTTGCCTGTGTCCCAGGCAGCCCCAGCAAGGGTCTGACCCGTGCCAGGCCTTTAAGCTGAGGCTTGGCCCTGCTGTCCCTCGCTCTCAAGCAGGCAGTGCTGCAAGAGGCAGAATGGCCGAGCGAGGGGTGGTGGGTGCTTCAAAGTGCCAGGGCATTAGTTTCCAGGTAAATGAGTTGGGATTCATCTGATTTTCGAAGAACTCGTGTTAGTGGCTTAATGTTGCATAGTGTCGTGAAGACAAATGATGTTTGAAGAGTGCTAGAAATTAAATTCTTTTTTAGTCTAAATTGCCTTGCTCTGAGAAATGATCTGACTTGCAAAATCAGAAAAAATGAAACAAGGAAGGCCGGGGGCTTTCTGTAAGTGCTGCCATTGCTAGTATCTTATGTGAAGTGTTTTTGTGACAACTGCGATGTAAGTATATAAAGAGCAACTTGTTAAAATTAATCAAACATGGATTTTGTTCTTCAAAACTAACAGTTTAAAGGGACAAACATATAAATAAATCCTAGCCCAGAGTGAAGGTGTTGGCAGTGCAACATGGCATGCAGGCAAGTGTCAGAGTGAAATAAAGTGCCTCAAATATTAACACTATAAGATGATGCATTCTCTCTTTTTCTTTTGGAGCTTGATTTTGTTCATACAAAGATACTTGGTGAAGTATTAAGAGATAAACAGATAAATCAGTATTAGCTAGTAAATACTTATAGCAAGTCTTCTAAGCTTTTTCTATTTTTAGGTCATTAAATTGTACAGGTGTTAGATTATCGCACTTCTATAACAAAGGCATTATAACAAGTGCATCTCTATTCCTAAAAACTGGTCATCTACCTTGGAAATCTGTTTCAGAGCTTGGGAGTTTATTGCTTGTAACGTAAGAAAAAGAGGGTCATTGTTAGTAACAGTTCCAAGCCTTGAAGAATCTCTCTCCAAGCCCCAGGTAAGTTCTCTAAGCCAGTTTTAGCCAACACATTCTGTTGCCTCTGTGAAAGTGGCACCTCTGTAGTTGAAGTTAACTGTTTGCAGCCTTTCAGGAGGGCAGCCAGGTGCTCCTGCGTGCAGAGCAGAAGATGCTCTGTATCAAATCCAGTGCTCTGGATTCTGTTCCTCGGTTGACCACCAGCTGATCGTCCTCTACTTCAACTGTCTCCAGCTGTGACATGGAAATCACAAGCTATCTCAGCGGGCTGCATGCATTATTGTATGTATTATTAACAAATCTTTCATTGGGAGGTTAAAAATGCAATATTATTAGCAAAGGTGAGTTATGATGTAAGTTATGTCATATATAAGTATGTTATATAATCATACCACTCCCTTCAGAATAGACGTATTTATACACTTCTAGTTAAAAACAAAACATTTTTCCTATCCAGCTTGCACTTGCACATTGCCTTGAAATATSACAAACTGTTTTGCCAGTGTAGTGTGAGAAAGAATCATAATACAGCAGGACAGTGCCCTGAGGATAGCCAGTCCTYTGACCTGCTGTTAGCATAGAAAATGATTCATAATATGTCAGTATGAGCTGTTAGAAGTACAGATGGGGGAGAGATGCGGTCTGCAGCCAGCCAGGTGATTACGAGTGGGTGTTCTGGATCCATGATATAGCTTTAGATTGCTCCTGGAAAGACACAGAGTGACAGTGCAGCTTCCAGGGGGGTTCAGTCATGCAGCAATGTGCTGCTGCTGACGGTGTTGGAGGGTAGGAACCCCTTCTGATGGGGCAGCCTCTGCTCTGTGTCCCTTCCACACAGGTTTCCTGTGGGTTACAGCTGTGTATAGCTGCCCAGGGAAATTACATGGGCTGCCTTTGATTAGGGAACACAGTGCTGATAATGCACAGCAAGGGTATTTACAAAGTGGCTCACTGGTCACAGTGGGTTGCTTCAGAGAAAGTGAAGCCCTCCTCACTTCCATGCTGATAGGTGAAATCCAGGCTCAGCCCCGGGGCAGCTGTGCTGTCATTTGACCTTTCCTTGGAGCAGGCAGCAGTTATACAACAGCTGAGAAGCCCTTTGTAGTCTTAACACAATCCCCCCTGGGTGTAAAACAAGAAAGTACCTGTGATTCTTCCCCGCTACAGTTAGCTGCTCCCTCACCACTTCTATCAAAATGTTGCCTTCTGATCCGGATGCTTGAGGCTTATACAAATGCAAATGGAAGGCAGTTGTAACATGCTGGCAAAATATCTAAATGACTGAGTGAGGTAATTTTAAAAGCTATCTTTAATTCTCTCCTATTTAGGTTAAATGACAATTCCAGAAATGAATTATCAGTCCTGTATAATATGGAATGACAAATCTCTCTTATTATACTTTGCCTTAATGTTGTACTGACCTTGAAAGTCCTGTTATGTTTCTCAAGATTGTGTTAATTTAAGAATGTGTTTTCATTGTTTTAGACGGATMATACAGCTCAGCCAGTGTGTAGAAGAGATGCAGCTTAACTATGATGTGCACATGGAAAGGGAGGTTGGCAGAGAAGCAGTCAAACAAATACATTTATACAAGATTCTCTAGTACTACATGGATTTACAGATATCTTTGTAAAATCATGCATATTTTGAAAATGAAAAGAACTCCGAATAATTTGTCTGAATAAATCAAGTGAAAAATCTCATTGTGATTAATCTCAGTAGTCATGGCTATAGTTTGAAAAAGGGTGTTTTGAAACAGGATTTCATGTGGAGCATTCTATCTCAAAAGAGATCCTTATGGATGCATTTTGTGGAAAAATGTTTGAARAAATATCTGCATACTGATGCTGAAAGAGTGTTTTTGTGCACTGGCATTGTGCACTCYTGATATCTGTGAAATATATCAAACCTAAGAGTAGTGACTCACTATTAAGGTGAATGATAGCAGTACATTTAGCATGATTGTGCTTAAAAGCCGCAGAATATTAGTGTTTGCTGCAGGGTTTTTTTTTTTGTTTGTTTGTTTTGTTTCTAGTATAGATCATTTTGCCATATTTTCTTTACTGTTCCTCCCATGGAATTGCTTATTTCTATATTTGTTTCATGGTTTGCTTGAAAACTAGAGAATCTACTGTTTTTAGTTAAAAGAAAAAAAAAAGAGTACTTATGTTTATGTTTAAGTCATCCTTAAGGTGGCTGGTAATATAAAATACTTACAGAATTAATACTGCAAGTCCACGATGACAAAATTCTGTTCTACTTCCTGGACTTGTGATGAGGATTATAAGAAGCATAAGAAGGGGTTAAGGAGCTGAAAATTTTGAACAGGTGTCACAGCTYAACGCAGGCTTGGTGGTAGTGTAAAACATTGGAAATTCGTAACAGAGCCTCCTCAGAGAGAAAAGCTCCCCATACGCCCACCACATTTATATTTAGATTTTATATTCTAAGGGTATAAAGGTTTTAGTCAGCCCAAGAATGCTTCAGCTTTTAGAAAACATTGACAATCAAATGCAAAAACATGAACTTCAGCAGCTTTGGACAAAGCGCATTCTCAGTTCAAAAGCAATGTTAGTTTCTAAAAGTTTGCTGCACAGCTTAGGTCTAGTAAAAATGGCAAAACTGGAAACTGGGTTTCAGTCTTCAAATGATTTCCAGGTCAGGGAACTGTGAAAAATATACAGTAGGCAAAAAGCAGTGGCTGTTAAGCACTCAGTAACATAACAGGTAGATGGTACTGCATAAAGTATATTGAGTTTTAAGAAGTCGTATTTGAGCCATTTGTTTGGAGTGAAGAAAGAAGTTTTAAGTTGAGTGATGTTGAACCGGTGCCCAAATACTATGTTGAATCTATTTTTCCCGCATTTAAAAATAACGGAGATGGAAACTTTTGCTTAAAATGCACCTTTGGTTACTTAGTTCTCAGTGAAGCAAATGCACTAAAAAGGGAACCTGGAGAGATGAAGAGACAGAGGCATACAAGGCAATGCAAGATCTGTCAAGGAGGGAGTAAGAAATGTGGAAAGAAATGCACGTGCACTTCGGTAGGAGGAAATGAGCACGTAGTAATCAGCATGGCACAGTGGAAGCCGTGACTAAACTTGGAGTGTATAAACAGGATCCTCTAAAAGGAAGACTGACTGGTTCCTAGCAAGCTGCTGCATAAGTCATCGTTGTGTGAGAAGAGAACTCCAGACTGGAAGGTTGCTTTGCTGTTTCAGAGGTCCTGCAAGATTTCTCCATCAATTGTCAGTACCCGTCTCTCAGTACTGGCTATAATCTGTGCCCTGAAGCTTGCTTTGGTTAAAAAAGGAACTACAGTTTCATGGCTGTTGTTTTCCCTTTTCATKCTGAGTCTTCACATACCTTTTTAGTGTTCATCTCCAATATTAAAAAAAAAAAGAAAATCAATAGACTGGAGCAGATCGCCAGCATATTTAATGACATCTGTATCCTCTGACTCTGGAGGCAGCATGTGTGCATCTGGAGCTCATATGCAGCAGAGGCTTCGCTGGGGAAGCTCCCCCCGTCTTTTTCAGACGTCAGGAGARAGTTGGAGGCAATTTCAAACCACTGGAACTTCTGTGTTCCTCCCCAGCCCTTAACAGGTCCTTCATTTAAAGCCACACACGTGAGAATTTACAAAGAGAAGGTGGTGGTAATTATGTTTGTTTTTGTTAAAACTGATGCTTAGAAGTACATTTTTTTTCTGTCCTTTTATGCATCTCTTCTTAAAACTGCATTATAGTACCTCAGCACTTCTCATGAATGTATGAGTTGCTTAATTTGTGTACTGAAGAGCTAGAAACAATTACTGTGTGAAAGGAGTTTATTGAATTTGTTCCCCTCCAGCTTTAATTTCTGTTGTCCGTCTCTGTCTTMGTCACATTACAGATTCACACACAGGATAACAGGGAGAAGCCAAAACACAGGAAGGCTGGCGAGGTAAGTGTGCAAGGCTGTCCTTGCTGCATCYTCTTACAGGCCAGAGTGTCCCCGCRACTCTCCCGGGAATGTGAGGGTTGCGCGSGCTCCGGTGCCGCGCGCTGGAAGCTGCTGAGGTCCCGCAGAGCGGCCGGGTCCGTGGTGTATCCACCGGGAGTCTCTGGCAGGCACGAGAGCAGCTCTGCCCTTCCCCGTGTAGTCCCTGGCTCCTGCAGGATGCAGCGATCTGAGATTTAAACCCACTAGGAACTAACGCAGTAAATCAAGGAAGACGCTCCAGATCCACTGGAATAGAGCAAGAGCCAACAAGCTGTTAAAATGATGGATTAGCTTTGCACACAGAAAACACTGCACATACTATCATGTGAGATAGGGTCCTTTTAGAAAAAACATCAAGTATCTGTTAGGGGCAGCCCGGCTGTCAAAACGAGTCACTTCTTATGGATGCTTTTTCCCCACAAACAATATGGGAAAGAACTAATGACCATACTCAGGAATTCCCAATAGTGGGGCCAGCTTSAAGAAACCCCAATGCAGCCCCTTCGTTCCTCACCACCTGTGTTCTTCTTTCCTTCTGCCTTTCTCAGCTTTATTCCATCTCTTGCCTCTCCTCAGAGGGTGGCCCAGRCCGTGGTGACGGAGGATGCGAGTGGAAGCTCAGGCCAAGTGTGGCTCTTGGTTACGTATCATCTATTAATGCAAGACAGCAACAGTGAGCGTAGCCAGTTACTTTAGCAGAGGACCTTCTAATGGTCAACTCCCCCTTTCTCTATTGGGGTCTGACAGAAGACAGAATACATTTTTTTTTTTTTTTTTTTGCGAATTAAAACGGTTCTGGAGGCTCCAACTTCCATTCCCTGCTCCAAAACCCTGAGGGCAAGTGCGGGAGAGGGAAGGCTCTGCTTAGCACTTCTTCGTAACTGTTTTTCTCAGGTTTGTGGGCGCATGGAAGGCAGCCAACCAAAACTGTCAGCCTGGGCTAGAAATAGCAGGGAAAGAGAAAGTCAGAAAGAGATTTCATAAAGAAAAAAAAAAAAAATGAAGCAGAGTGTTTTCAATAGGGTGGTAGTGGCCCCAACTGAGATCAGGCTCTGATTGTTTGCAGAGTGCGTATTGTGTCTGTCTATGCATATACAAAATGAGACTGTTTATTCTTAAGAGCGTACTATGCACACAGGCAGAGGTAGAAGAAAGGAAATATTATTTCCTATCCTATACATGGGACATTGAATTCCGCGTTGTTATTGTGATTGTGTAAATGAGGTAATTGCACGCACACGGCCTGCCCTACCAGTGGTGAGTGCACTTCTTGTGCTGATGCCTAAATTGTGCTTATAGCTGTGAGCGTGGAAACAGGCACACAAAGTTGTTAAAAGGAATAGTTTCTAGTTTTAAAATGTCATTAAGATGAATAAATGCAGTGGAGGGAGGAGAGGAACATCACTGACAGGTTCCTAGCAAAATGTTTAAGACACTATAACTACAGACACCAAACTGAAAAGAGAAGCAAAGACATTGATGAAATAGAGTAATTTGAGTGGAGCTCCCAATTATACTTCCAAGTGCCTCAGCAAAGAAACCAATAAAGGAAAATATTAACAATTTCTGTAGTAAGGTAAATGGAAAATTAATAAAGCGTGAGGCTTAGTGTCTAGAAAGGATTAAAAAAAAATGCCTAAGCACMATGTTGCACAAGTGCTTGCCCAATAAACAGGGCTAGATATTGAGGAGCAATCTTCTGTGCTAGAGCTCATAGATGCCTGTAAGTTTTATTTCATCCTACTAAGGTGTGCGAGCAGATGGTCTGCATAAGCTCATACATGTTCTGGGGAATTTTGCAAGTAAGTACACTTTGGTTATGAACTATCACCGGCCAGGAAAAAGAYAGCCTGAGCTTAGTAGCATTCTGTGCTGTGTGTATGAAGCAGAGGCATCTCTTTCATTTGCCTGCATTGCTAACAGCCTTTCGGCAGTGCCTCAGACTTCTGGATCCTCTCCCACTTGGACATTTAAAAAGACCGGATCAATGACTGGGAAGTACGTTATTATAAGAGCTCTGATCCTGCCAGGACAAAAATCCAGTAACTGGAAGGTCATCATCAAAAAATCTCAAATGTAGCCAGGCAATGACTAGGTAACAGTAGGAATTCACTGTTTTTGTAATCAAACATCCTGCGCATGCAAGTACACCATGCAGTGTTGCAATGTCTGCGGCTGTGATTCTTACGCAGTTACTGGAATTAGTAAGGAGCTCCACTTCCTAGTTAAAATCTGTGTTTCATCGACCAATTCTCTCTATTTCAATGTCATAAAGGTGTCAGCCAACATTTCTGAAGCAGCACTAAGATCTGCTATGGAAGAGAAGATTGCAGAGCTTTTGGCACTCTTTCAGGAGGGGCTGACTCCGGACTACAGTACACGGTGTTGGGCTTTTTTAATTTTTAATGACTCATATTTTGGACCTTATTGCTGTCTGTTTTCCAAAGCCAAACAGAAATTGCTATTTAGGTCAAACTGCTGTTCTGGTACTAACAGAAGCAGACATTAGTTTTGTGTATGGTTTTCACAGCTATGCATTTTTCAGAGCGAAGTTCCCTCTTCAGGCTACCGCTGACATTTAGCTGTGCCAGGGTTACTGCAGCTTTCAGACCGCGCTACCTGTGCTGCGTTACTTGGCACAGTTGCGTAGCTGAGACCTCCTTTCCACACATTGTTCCCTTGCTTGTTTGGATGGGCTTGGGGACGCTCTTCTGCCAGGCCCTGCTCTGGGGCCTGCCCGCTGCCCCGGCTCTCCGCTCTTGCTCTCTGGGCTCTCCTCACCCACGAGCCATCGCAGGGCGCCGAGAGAGGAAAGGGTTAGGTCAGCTTAACGGGGGATGCTGGCCCCACACGTGAAACTCCACACGCGTGAGGCTTCAATGAACTCCTTTCCGTTCTTGTCAGCTCTCCACCTTTGGCTCAGGGCATTGGGACTTCTAAAAATAAATCTTTAAACCTGTTTACGCACAGGTTTCAGCTCCTGAGCTACAGCCAAAGGTGTGGGCTGAGGGAGAAAGTAGGAAAATGGCCTGAAGGTACCTTTGAAGTTCCTCCATATCTGTATTGCTTTGGTTGCTATAATGGATAACACTTTAATGTGCAGAATAGCCAAATTTGGCCTGGAGAGTAGTTATCCCAAAGGTCTCTTCTACAAGCTAACTCTAGGAGGCCAAGGGCAGCTTTCAGGACTCTTTTCTTACCTCTCACACTTCTCAGCCTTTCCTGTAGGTAAGAGGAATCCTAAAATGACTGCTRGTTTAGTTGTGAGAGGGCTTTGCATGCGCGAGCAGCCCACATAAGCATTGCATGAGAATTAGATTCATTTTTGCTTACACAGACAGCAGGGTGGCTTCTGTGAAATTTTCTAATCCTTTTCAAATTGATCCTCTTTCGCAGTACATCAATGACACAATCCTGTGCTGCGCTCCTTTCTGTCTGAGCTGCTCTGCGCTGCCTTTCTTGCTCTTTGCTTTTTGCCGATGTTTTGGGGAGGAAGGGGCAACTGTTTTGCCCAGACTGTTTATTCAGAGCAATTTTTGCCACCCTGAGCACTCGCTGGTAACAGAAGGATATTTTTACATGCTTTACTAGCTTTTTTCTTCTTGTCACTTACGGTTTGAGTTGATATTCACGCTCCGACTTAACAGAAGTTAGTTGCGGCACCCACATTTCATCATAGCCATRCATATGGTTCAGCTCACAAAACTAACAGGGMCAGTTTTTATTTAGTAACTAGAAARSAGTGTTTTCTAGAGACTTGCAAGCAGAGCATCCAACCCACAAACTGTGAGCTCTGCTCTGTGGAGCCGTGGCCCTTCCCTGTCGTCTTTCAGCCCTGAAACGTGGTGCTGCTGCAACCTCAAGGTGTGCAAAGCCAGATCCTCTCCCGCAGATCAGCCTCCCGCTTTTTCTTGCATGGCCCGGCCAGTCTTGTCTCCTCGGAAAGGAGAACCCTCCCACCTCTCCCTGCGCTCCTTTAGGAAGCCCGCACTTTGGGCTGCCCCATCACGCCTCACTCCGGCGCAGGAGCCGGAGTACAGAGGTCAGGAGACTCTGGAACGGCTTCCTGCCCAAACTGGTTCCCCGGGATGTGTGCGCGGCRGCTCCCTCTGTGCCGCTGGTTCCCAGCCAGCCTCCACGTGGGATGGGAGAGCAGGGAGGTGAGAAGGAAAAGCAGGAGCAGCAAGACTTGTTCTGAAAGAAGTGAGCCAAAGCGCTTGGGGCGAGTGCGCTGCTATAGGCAGCTATAGGCTGCGGTTTCTGCCTCTGTCACCAGGAGCCGGGCGATGCACGGCTGGCAGGCAGCCGCCTCCTCCTCCTCCTTTCCGGGGTGTGCGCTGCTCCCAGCGCAGTTTTGAAGCACAGGGAATGCAATGCGGAGGAAGCGGTGCATTAGGGAGAAGGRGATGAGATGGAGCTGGTGCACAGCAGTACTTTGCTTTGGAGAGGGGCAGGACCGAATGTGGAAGCATCGTGGGATGGTCGCTCCTTCCACTTGTAACGATCCCCTTCTAAGCTTCTTCCTGCTCAGCTCCCATACCTTCCTCTCCACCGCCTTGTGCTTGTTGGTCTTCCCCTGCCACACATGCCTCACAAAAACACAGGTCTCGTCCGAGGTCGGCTGGCAAGAAGACCTTGTTGCTGCCTCTCCGATGCTTTTGCTGCTGGCCTCCCTGAAGGAAGCCTCTGTGGGAAGCCTCAGCGCAGCCTAGCGCCTTCCACCACGCCTGAAGCCACTGTTTTCAGAAGTAGTACTTATGGCCACGTATAAATTACATATAGATTGCTTAATTTGCATAGGTGCCAGACAGAGAGATGCACAAAACTTGGCAGATAGGCCCAGACACACGGGGTGGTGTGTTGTGAGTGGGAGGAGACAGGGCCCGTGTTCATTTGGCTGTCGGCATTGCTGCTGGCAGGGGGAATGGGTTTACTGTAACCCAGAAAATTACCCAGGGCAGCCCCAGATCAAAGCTGTAAAAGGGCTGTTAAATCTTTTATGCTTTCCGCCTGCACCGCATCTGCACTCTCTTGTGCTTTGCTTTGAGCAAAACTTTCACTGTGGTCAAATCACTGTGCGTGTGAAGGAGCCGTCTGTGTGAGGACACTGCGGAAGGTTCTGGCAAGTCAACAGAGTGAGACATCAGGGTTGGGCTCTGCCAGATTTAGCAATGACAGCTAGATGTTACCCCCGTGTCCTCCTCTCGGCCGGCAGCCCGAGGTTGGCGCGTGTGCGGCAGGAGCGGCGTCCTGCTGCTGCGGCCAGCGCRGTCCCCAGGCCGGGGGCCAAGGTGGAGCTGCCCTCGCCCGCAGCYGCGCCCAGAGCAGGGCCCAGGGACACGCCAGCCTCTGAGCTCACGAGGTGCCAGGGAGCCCTGCTGTTTCGTCCAATGGAGCCCACCAGCCAGAGCCCTCAAAATGCATTCAGCTTCTCCCAGGGAGAAGTTTCCATTTACACCATGATGCACAAGGTTGATGTTCTGCAGGGAACATCTGCCAGATGCCTCCATAGACACTCTGCTCCCAAAGGAAGGCATCTTCATGGGGTTCGAGATGCCTTAAATTGTTCATGTTGTCTCCACGCCTTTAGCTGATCCATCTTAAATTTTCTAAGGGAGAGCATGGCACAAGTCTGCCGAAAAGCCCACAGAAATTTTGCCTGTAGGCCCAGGACAACTATGAGTAATGATTGCAAAGCACCTGCTAAGGGTGAGGTGACTACATCCTCTTTGTTGTCATGGCTTCCCTTTGCTCGGCAGGGGCACGGTCGGAAATTCTGCCATCGGGGGTTRAGAGCAGCTTGGGGATGTGGTTTCTGCCTCCCCTCGCGGCGCTCTCAACTCAGCGCTCCCTCTCGGGGCTGAGTGGGATGGATAGAAACCCGGGAGGATGTGGTTTCTCCATTCTGAATCATGACAATTTTCCCCCAATACTCTTATCAGTAGTAATTAAGAAATTCCAATTTGGTAATTAGACTGTATCTGGTCTGCGGCTCCGTGAGCCTTAACACTAGCTGCTTAAATTTCAGGGCTAACTGGAGTAATCAAATTAAGCTTTTTAATTAACAGGTCRGCTAAACTGATACTAAATCAGAGGCCAAGCAGAGGAGCAGCGTTTCAACAGCCACGCTGTTGCTGCCGCTCGTGTTTGCGTTTCCTCCCCGAGGAGCTGCAAGTACCACACTAATTCTTTCTGTGAAGCCAGGTACAGGCGGCACGCTAGAAATAGGTAGTGTGARTGAAGATATTCCAGCAATCTGAACTTTTCTGCTTTGGCCTGCCTTAGCATAGGAGGCGGATTTTAGATGACCTTCGGAGATCCCTTCCAGGCCTCTTTTTTTTTTATCCCCASTACTCATAAAAATAATGGGAAAGTGATAATCAAAAAGAGGTGGGTGCCTCCTGCTTCCAAAGATTTATTTCCAAATGGTAAACTGATTAACTGCATGTGTAGTGAAAAAAAAAAAAAAGAGTAACCTTAGGAGGCAAGTTTCCAGGGCCTTAAATATGTCCCTCAGCAAAGCAGCGCTTCACTTYGGACAGTGCCGACATGATTAATACCTCCTCTCAGCTCGGCCTCCGTGAGCCGGAGGGGACTTGGCCAGGGCTCCTCTGCCAACGGGAGCAGCTGGGCCAAAATGGGGGCCTGGTCGGGGGCCCCACACGGCAGTGGGAGCCAGGGATGGGAATGAGGTGTGATCTGGCAGCCCTCGGGCTTCCCTTGGGACTGAGCACCCAGCAGCGGCCACTTGTGGCATCAGCCCCATCCGTGGCAATACGTGTGGGATCAGGCCCTGCATCAATTGACCCCAAACTCGACTCTAAGCTTTGTTTAGGTGAATGAGCACCTCATCCCGTGCTTCCTCAGGTTAAAGATAAGCTGTCGCTTGTGAAGTTGGAATTACAATAATATTCTCTTTCTTTTTCTGGCTGTTGCCCAGCTAGTCCCTGAAATTCATCTTCAGATTTTGAGCCACCTTTACCCTGAAGGTTGAGCACAGCAAAAATGCAACAATATCAAATTCTGTCAAAGCACATCTTAACTGCCTACACCTCATGGAAAAATCTGACAGATGCCTTATTTAGAAATGCCTTGGCTTAGGTATGTCATTCGATTCTGTTTCCTTAATACGTTTCTGCGAAAACCGGGTTATGGTTTAGGATTTAATCTTCTGTGTATTCCTGACTTCAGTCATAATCTCTGTTCACATCACAGTTAGCTGGGACATTATCTTCATGGTGTACAGCAGATTTGAAAATTATCTTTTTATCCTTTTTTTTTTTTTTCTGTAAAGATTTAAAACCTAAACAGAAAGGTCATGAAAAGACCTTAATTTCACAGAGGTGTCATGCTCAAAGTTTTCTCATTCTTTTAAAATTATTCTTAGGCTGAATTGATTTTGTGGTATTGATTCCAGGAATACTGTTTGCAAGCAGTTGTTTCATGCAATATATTAAATAGCAAAAAGGATCTGGGTGCATGTATTTATAAAAATATTTAATATTTTTTCAGTACAGTAGGAGAAAATAAATCCGTCGGGAGGTAGTATTGGTTACAGTGCCACGTTTGCTTTTCAATTCTATGTTGTCACTGGAGAGGATGTTAATGAACATGCAGATGCTTTTTCCAGTACAGAAGAGCCTATAAGCGTGAAACATACTGGGAAAAGCAATCCATGAATTTCTGTGAATAGCTGGAAAAGTGATTAAAAGAACTCATAAAAGATGCAAAAGACACAAAATACCACACTAGCAGCTTATACTGCTTTCATTCTCTGAGACAAAGGATTTAAATATAACATCAGAACACTGACAATTATTCAAGTTGAAATAGTACCACGTTACGTTGATTTTAGAGATGATAGTTGARCTGCTGAAAAACAAGAAATGCAAAACAGGGAAAAACACTTTTTCCTTGGAAAGCTGCTTACTGTTCCATGCTCCGGAAGGCTCTGGGAAGCAGTGGACATATGTATGCATGTCTATATCACAAGCCAAAGACATCGCTGTGATCCATAGGCTACCTGAGCTTGCCCAGGGGAGGATGGCAGTGCAAACTCAAGCGGGTTGCTTCACGGAGCTGGWTGCGGCTGGGACAAGATCTGTGTGTATGAATCTTTCCAGAGCAATTCCTTGGCCAAGTGTTCTCCAGGTTTTTATCTGCTAGTGCTTAAGGGTTCACCTACATACCGCTTTTGGGATCAATTTCACTGTAGATCAGTTGCGAGCGCGGGTGGCCATATGGAAACAAGCTATGCAGCAGACCTGCCTTCAGAGCAGCACCCCTGCGCCCRCTCTACAGGCACAGCACAACTTTCAGTGATATTTGTATGTTTAAAACACTACAAAAGTATGTTTAAAGCATCCCTAAGACATAAGATTACACAGGAAGAAGCTTTATGACAATGCTTGCTGCAAGACTTCAGGGATAAGCCTGTTAGTATTGGTACTTTAAAATAATCTGCATTATAACTTGAAAATAATTTGTTAAACCTTTCAATTTACTATGGTTGTATATAAGTCGTCAGCTACTGCTTTGGCTCCCTCACCAATGTGTGGCTGTTTTACAATAATTAGAACTGAACTTTAGCAAATATATTTATCCAAAGTGATTTATTAGAATTCTTGGATCCCATAAATTGCTTTAGCCCACTCGGTATTGCAGGTCAGGGCTGCTCAGAGTGGCCAGGGTAAAGCGAAAAGCTTGGGCTGCTTTACTTGAGGTCTCGGTTAGCACTTTTTGCCACTACAAAATGCACTAAGAATTAAAACATGACAGAAAACTCCCTGAAATCACATTTTAAAAAGAATTTTCCAAAAGTGACTATGTTAGTAGATTTTATTGTCACCAGAAAGCCTCTATTAATCTTACATAGCATCTGCAATGAATAATCTTCCCCTCCCCCTTTCTTATTTGCTGCCAGAAACAGCTTATAAATGCTTGGTTGAAAACTAAGCCAAATTTTGCTTTTAAGCACACTGTTATAAATAAGGAGTATTTCCATAGATTTGGGTAGAATTGCTCCAGATTCACACAGAGGTAGAAGAAGGCMCAGTTTTGCTTGGGTCTTTCCTAATGAGCCACCATTCCCACCCTGGTCAGCACCAGAGCTGCTGCCCCAGCGTCGGATGAAGTCAAGTGCTTCAGCTGAGCCTGCCATCGTTTGACAAATTATTATAAACAGATCTGAACAAATATTTCTTTACAAAACAAACTGGTCAGCGGGCTCCAGGCCCTATTCTCCTGATGCGTTTTACAGGAAATAATATCAAGTTAGCTATTATGAAACTACCCCCTCCTCACACACACATAATTGCTTCCAGCTTGCTGATTATTGCCCTTTCCTTAACTGATAGAGTGAGAAGAGAAATAAAAATATCTCTGTACAGTGGGCCAAATCCTCATCTGGTATAAATCGACATAGCTCCATCAAAGTCAATAAAGCTATGTTGATTTACACCAGTTGAGGAGCTGATGCAGTGTAATTTTTTACTTGCTTTTCAAAATAAAACCGTATGTGATTGTGCAACCAACATTGCAACAGAAACCGGCGTTTTCTTTCGTGAAGTCAAACATGTGCCCTCTCTTTGACTTTCAAACATTTTCGCTCAGATGGCTCTTTGATACCTTTTTTCCTCACCTTGTGGTTCGATGCTCCTCGCGCACTGTTTTACTGGGCCATCACCCTGACAGAGGTACAAATTGTGCTGAATGAGAATCAGACACAAAATAATATGTCCACAGAGCAATGCAGATAAGGTATGAAATTGTCTCCCTACCCTTTCACACAAAAGAGAGAAAAGAGCTAACAAAAGCAAAGGAAATTGATAAGAAAACTATTTCTTTACTGACATCCTCCTGTCTCTATGACACTTGCCAGCAAACAGTACCAAGTGATTAGTAATTTTTCTACCCAGTAATGACTGTATAGCAGTCTGACTGCTATGGATTAAGATTTTAATTCACATGTAATACGGTGAGACTTAGTACAGCAAGGTTTACTGAAGCTGACAGTGACTGTTCTGCCTGAACACACTACAGATTTCTGAAGTCTTTCTTCAGTCTTCGCTAAGGGCTGTCAAACACATGGTGGAGTTTTTGGGAACACTCTTTGTCTCGTGTTCTGATCACAAGTATAAAAGGATGTTTTTTCTACATCCATCCCTTGGGTCTGTGCATTTCAGTGTGGTACATTATCAAAGAAATGTCTGTTTTTTGTTTCCGCCCCCCCCAATTCTTTTTTTCTTAGTGGGGTGGTATATATTCAGGAATTCTTGATAATTTCATTAATCCTGAAACTCTGAGTAACTCTTTATAGTTAATGCTGAAACAGTTTTGTTTTGGTTCATCAAGGACTCAATATTAGAAAACTTCTATTAATTTTTGGTATAGCAGTGTCTAATAGCACGATGGTATTTTATTAAAGTTGATGGTGATGTTCACGTGAGTGTTTGTTTGTAGGATCATAGTCTTAAATTTCCAGTTTTCTTTTTTAAATATTATAGCAGGTTTATGATATTCAAGTAAGATGATATTCAAGTAACAATTTAAAAAAACAACAAATGCAACCTATTATTTACCTCGTTATTAAGGTGTAATGAAAAATTGCAGTACACATAGCCAGATGATTTTTTGCACAATATGGGCCAGATTAAAAATCTCAGTTTAAAACACATATTCGATTGTTTTGAATAGCATTTTGAAAATTATGCTGTGGTGTCTGCAGTTTAGTTGCAATTACTGAATGAAATTCTAGTCACACGGTCGGGTCTGTGTTTTAATATACAATTTTAATTCATGAGCAGGTCTGAAATTCATTCAGATGTGACTACAAAGCTGTTCATAATATAACTTGAAAATTTCCTTATCGTGTTTGGAAGGTACCGCAGCACTAATCACGTTGATTTGGCAAAGACATCACAGATTGCTAGCTGGTATTAAGCCCTTTGTTTTGGGGTCCTGCTATTGTTGTAACCTTCATCTTGGATTTTGTAAGGAGGATTTGCCACCTGTTTGAATGAATGACTGAGATGATGATGCAGAGAAATCCAATTGAGATCCTTTATTAATCAACTGTTTCCATGGCAAGATATGCCTGGAAAACATGATCTAGTCCCTGGAGAAAACAGTGGCTCCCAAGCACCCTCTAAGAAGGTGTTTGCAGGCAGGCACGYTCCAGATCTGCATAGATGGAATAAAACGCACAAAAGTGGCCAACGCTTCCCAGGCAGTGAAGGCTGGCAGATGGGCCCTGCCTGCACAGAGAGGAGGCAGCAGCTCTTGCCAGACGGTCCTGCGACATTTTGGGTAGGGCGGCCTCGCACAGCAYGGGCAAGAAACACCGAAGCTCGGGTGGATGAAGCGAACACTTTGAAATGCCCGGTCCCTGCTGCTGCGGGCGACAGGCAGGACTTTTGCCGTTGGGAAGCTGGCTCCAAGATGGGAATCCAGCGTGGCCGTGCCCTGGATAGCGAGCRCGGCGGCTCGGCGCGGCCTCGTGAGCAGCCGGGTCGGTTGAGCAGGCCGGGCCGCGAGGCCAGGCCCTTCCCCAGCAGCGAGGGCGAGGGCGGTGCTCGTGGGGTCCGGGCCGCCCTCGCGGCCTCGGGCTTGTCCTGCCCAAGCCGCCCACTGCTCCTTGAGGGAGTCGTGTCAGGCCCTGCTGAGGTGGATGACGCGGACGCTGCGTCCCCGCAAGCGGCTTGCGGGTGGTGAGGCATCCACATTGGACAAAATTCATGGAGTCAGTTTGTTTCAGGAGAAAAAGCAAATCCAGCCAGCTCCCAACCAASCCTCAAAGCATAAATCATATATACAGCAGGGACAGCAGTCTCATCAGGGCTTTTTAAATCTATAGCAAAACTTATCCTTTATTCCAAAGTGTGGTAACAAGGGTGTACAAAAAGACACCCTGCTTTCGAAGCCTTGCTTTAATCCTGATGAGGCCTTGCGGCATCTTCAGACTACGCTCTTGGCTTTTGAGACCAGGGAAACCTGACAGCATGCTGGATATGAAGTCAAAACAGCCTGTTGCCCAACTTGCTTGCTTCCACAGAGCAGTGAAACACAATGAGCACAGGCAGACTGTAACTCCCCTTGCCTGCGTGGGGCTGCACTAGTTTGTCTGCAGCCCAGTGGGGCAGACAGCTTTGCACTGGTGAACTGCGAGGCTCTGAACATATTCTTATTTGAGTAAGATATGATCACAAACGAGTGAAAACATGTGTAGGCTGARAAATCAGTATGTTTCAAAGCAGGAGTTGAGAAACAAATTATTCCTGTATTAATATGCTGCAAACTAGATTTAGGGATTCTGCTTTAGCACTCAGCATTACTAACATTTAAAGTAGTATTGTAAGGAATATTGTAAGAAATTAGAGCTGCCCTCCTAGTTAGATGTTAATCTTGGCATCACCTAGCAATAAGGGGCTCAAAAGGCTGACAGTGGTAAACTGAACATGGCAGGGGGAGAGGTCAACTTTCCCATTCTTTGCACAATAATTAGATTTTAATAAGAGTTTTTAATTGATCTTGCTGAGTTCTGCTCTTTTGTTTTATCCTGAAATTTTATAATGTTTTAGTCAAATTATCCAGAATAGGTATTCTGTAGTTAACACATTTGTATTTTGTGATTCAAGACTCAACCCCGTTGTCACTGAAGAGTGGCAAAATTCCCTCCAACTTAATCACATTCAGACCTATTCCATCCTTAACATCAGAAAGCCATTAATAACTAGCTTATACCAACCAAAGTCTATTCTGTCTGTGATGACACATGTTAAAAATAGTTTCCTCTGAATTAAATCTACATTTCTGTACTGAATTACTTGCTGGGAGTCACTSTTTCAGTAACCCTCATATACGCTTTGCTCAAACAAAACACATATTGCCCTTGAGAACCACCTGAATAAAGGCATGCCTAATAGGATACAATTCAGGAATTAAAGAGAGTAACTGAAACTAGAACTGAAACCGGTAACTGATAGACCTGAAAACTGATAGAACTGAAAACTGTAGGCTAGCAGTAAAATAAATATTTTCTCTGCCGTAAGTATATGGCATTTCTTCCTCCAGCCCATACTTCACTCAGGGCATTGACAAATGCAGGAGGATTTGAACACTCAGCCTTTCAGAAATAATCCTGTGATTCAAGTCTCTGCATCTCGCACATAATTCACTAGGACAGAACCGAACATTTCCTGTTTGTACTTCTCTCTGTATCCTGGTGTCTCCTGAGTGCTGTTTTGGTCTACTAGCAAGCCATATATGTACTATAAATATCTGTGTATTTATAATACAAAATTCTCCAAATTCTCATCACCTCAGCAGATGATTGATTTTTTTATTTCTTTAAGAAGATACACAAGGAATACCAGTCTCATCCTCCCTACAGGTATTTATTGGGCCAGCAGATTTCTTTAAGGAAATGCTGTGTTGGCAGGAAAAGGGACAGGCTGTTGAGTTATGAGACTGTGGAGCAACCGTGCTAATCAGGAGCTGGCAGCCAAGAATGGAGCAGGAACCAGGACGAGGGTTATTTCAGTCCTTCAGCAGCCCAGGTAGCTTGTTGAGGGGCACCATAGTATTAATGATACTTTTAAACATGATTGGCTTTTTCCTATGGGAAGTTTGGGGGTTTTTTTTTTTTTCTTTTTTTCCAGTAAGAAAACATGGTTCCATGTAAAAGCATTCAAGTGAAAAACAGGAAAAGCAGAATGGGGGAAATCTTCCCCGTGAGAAGCACACTGGCAGTGCATACACCAGGATTTGGCCTGAACTGAGGGCGTGTGAGAAGCTCCCAGTTCAGTTTCTTAGGTTATTATGAAAAGGGAGAGAAACGGTTAAGCTGGTTAAGGCAGCTATGTAAATGCATGCACATTATGTTAAATGGTAGAAGAAAGAAAGAAAAAGAATGCCCTATTTTTTAACCTGCTTAACAATTACTGTAAATATTTTCATCTTTCATCTACATGGGAGTGAAGTTCCAACCGTATTGGGGTGGAAGTTTGTGGACAGCTGCGAAATCACTTGCACTTGCCWATTACAGTGTAACTTTGAATACTCTACGGCCACAGCCTAGACTGAGCACAGCATGCTGGCAGCTGAGCGAGCTGTTCAAAGGGAGCTTTACCAGGGGATGACTTGAAATGAAGCAGTTGGGAGGGATCACAGCTGAACAGTTGGAAAAAAASGCAAGAGCAGAGATAGTAAGTGTGACCGGGCCGTGCGGAAATTGGTAGTTTGAAAGAAGGTGAAAACTTCTCAGGTTGGAGAAGGTTGAAGAAAACTTCTTAAGGTTGGAAGGGACCTTTAGAGATCATCCAGTCCAAACCCCCTGCTCCAGCACACCCCCTGCTCACACCTGGAGCACGTGGCACAGGGCTGCATCCAGGCAGGTTTGGAAGATCTCTAGAGAAGGAGACTTCACAACCTCTCTGGGCAGCCTGTTCCAGGGCTCTGTCACCCTCACTGTCAAGAAATTTTTCCTTAAGCTCCTGTGGAACTTTTGATGCTTCGGTTTGCAGCCRTTCTTGCAGTAGTACGAGGAGCCCTGCACATGTAGCGTGAGGAGCCAACCTCATTTCCAATGAAGTTGGCTAGTTCTAGCCTGAAGGAACCAAAAGTTCTAGCACAAAGGAACCATGCCAGAGGCTGCTCCTATTGCAAGGAATCTGTTTTCCACCGAAGGGAAACACCATTCTGTGCGCCTCAGAGAGCTGCCTTGGGGCTTCCTAGCCATAATCCACTGAAGTCCATCATGGGTTATAGGATCAAACCGATGGCTAAAAGACAACATTTGAAGGCTACGCTGAAAACAAAAATCAAAATACAGTGTGGCATTGACTGCATCCAAATGGAATTCATGCAGTGAGAGAGACATGGCCTTTATTTTTTTGCACCGAGTTTAACTTGGACCTACGTTGAACTTACCACAATATGCATCACTTGTTATGAATAAGAAAACCACTTATGACAGAGTACTCGATGGCATCTGCCTTCAAAAGTTACTTAAAAGGATTCTTAAATGCTATAAATATCCCAAGGAATGGTGACTTCTTCCTTGAAAACTTTTTATAACTTTCTGATGTACTCTACTACTGGAAAACTGGATATGACAGTCCAACTCTGAGTCGTGTTTCTGATAGATAAGGAGGCACTTAAAGTAAAACTAGCAGTTTATTTTCCCTAATCATCTAAATTATTCTGGAACTAGGAATTCTTGGGAGCTGCCATGCGTTCAGCAGACTGAAAAGGGCAGTGTTAACAGAAATCTTGTAACTCTAAAAGGGAGCGTCTTGTAGAAACCTAAAATACAGAGATGAGTTTTGAAATTGGGCTGTGAGAAACAGRATAAAATTCACCTCTCTGTAGAGGTAACGTTTATGCACCACTTACTTTCCTTGCTGACTGTCAAAACAGGGAGTCAATCGAATCACTTGGTGCATAATCTTTTTGCTTACCTCTTTATGAGGCAAAGTTCACTCCACGTGATAAGGAGACAGAGCAAATTGGGAGAGGGTGAGTGCTTGAATGATAAGAAAGGAGACTTTCAAGCAGGTATCTACGTTGCATTTTCACATTTTCATGTTCTCAGCACTGTCACAGCCCATCCTTTATGGCTTATGATGAAAACCTTTATTTGGTGCAGACTTTCATGCACCTGCAGAAATACAGAGGGCAGAAGGTGGTATCACTTGTGCCAATGAAGCAACTTCAAATTAGCTGAAGTCAGCATCTCTTCCAGGTGTCCTCGTTCTAGTCACTTCCATATTAAACCTGGGATGAGGCTGAGCTCTCTTTGGAGAACTTGTGCTGTCATTTTGCTTTACTAAGCAAACTGGGTAAGCTATGGTGTCTCTAGGTAAGTTTTTTTTTGTGTGTTACCTACTACACTTTTAAAATATTATGAAGCTCCCTCTGAACTTTTTGAGGCAAATTACTCTACTGGTAACCAAATAAATTCARTGTCAGGATGTAATACTCTCTTTTTTTCCCCTCATAACTGGCATTAGTTATCTCTTAGGTGCACACTGAGCGTTCTTCTCTCATCACAGACCCGATTATCATAAAAAGGGAAAATATTGTTATCTTCCTAGCATTCGAGTTTAGTATCTGAGTCTTTGAATTAGTGCTTCTATTAGGAGGACAAAGGACCAACTCTATCTGTTCCTCTAAAGTCTCTGTAAATAAACAGTAAGTTATTTCTTCTTCCCAAATCCTGTGCTTGGCCCTCAGGACCATTCAGTGCCCTAAAGGGCTCTTTCTTCCTTTTTTCTCTCTTGTTCCTCCTCACAGAGCGTAAGACCCAGTCAGCCCCAGGATTTGTAGAGCGTTGTTAAAGGGCAAAGGTTTTACATGACTCTAGGCAACAGGAACACAACAACAAAATTTCCGTCCCCTTGCTCTAGGCAACTGCTAAACAGAGAGTTTTTTTTTTTTTTTTTCTCCTGGAGGCAGCGCCTTTGCTCTCAATTCATTCCCATCAACCCGGGAAAATCACACTTWTGGCTTACACTGTTATTGCTTGGGTGCTCATGTTCAACACTTTGCTTTGGCTGAGTGCTACCTCTGTGTTCCTGAAGCTATCACCACACGAGACMCATCTCTGCATACCCTCTAGTTAGGCTGAAAGAAAGGAGCAAGTTGGGCAGCCAGCTGTGTAAATCAAGCATATGACTGTCAACAGATTAAAACCTTCTGATGTTATCAACAGTTTTCGGCACTGTAAAATGTTGACTCTCTTTTATTATTCCGTAAATTCCCTTTACTTTCTCACTAGAAAGATGCTTGAGAGCATGTTTGCATAAAACAAGCCACAGGAACCCTAAGCTGGTACCTGGCTTGGCTCATCGGAGGCCAGGAGAAAGTAAACACAGTTGAAAYGTATCAGTTGACATAGAAAACAATAGGTTTTCATTGCTGATTGTATCTCTGAGATGAAGATTTAAAAAAAAAATAGGGAAGGGTAAGTGAACATTTTGTTTATGCGGCTTGGGGTTTGTTTTGTTTAAAGAAGTCACTGGCTCCTCCAGGCCTGGAGGGAATGTTCCCGGGACAGCGTCGGAACGGTGCAGGTAGGGGCAGCCCATGCCATTCGTCTCTTCGCATATGTTCTGGGAGCAGAGAAGTGCCCTGCAGAGCTGTGCCAGCAGAAGGGAAAAAAATTCATGGCTGGGGCAGTTAAGCTGGCTCTAGAACTGTTGTGAACCATTGGATGTGTGCCAAGGATCTGGCTCGACCGATAGATTTTGTTTTCGAGTTGCATAAGTAACCTGCAAGACTTGATTATTTTTTGGTACAATGGTTAAGTTCAGATAGGATTATTTAAAGAGCAATTGTACTAGGACCTGTGTAGGCATTTCTCTCTTTACCTTAAGTGCCCTCTCTAAACCCCATCCTGGCCCATGGGCCTTTGGGTTCTCATCATACAGCTGCTCAGTGTTCTCATATACCAAACACCACCGAATCTCTAACAGCCCTGTCCAGAGTGGGTTTGTATATATTCAGTTATTCCTTTAGAAAAAAAAAAAATGTAGATCAGACTCTCTCCTTGAGGTAAAACCAATGATCATAGCCCACAGTGAGTTTTCTTAGGAAAAAAAAACATTAAATTTCATAATAACCCAAAATAATTTTAAAACAATTGAGTTTATGGTGGAAAATTTCCTCATTCAGGATACTTTTTCATCTTACTGCTGACTATACTTTTGTTTTCTTTAGAAGTGTAAGCACACTGAAAAACTCTTCTTCTCACAGACTTCTTGTAATGGCTCTGGAATGTGTTGTATAGGAGAAAATGCTTAGGTCTTGAAATACATTGCTGTTGACTTTTGCTACATAAAAGGAATCAATAATATTATACTTATGTGTAAAGAAAATAGTAAGCTAGCTGATAGAGCTGGATTTTTAGCTTTATTACCACTTTAGGCACTTCAGGAGGAAAGCRTATTCTGTCACACATTTCAGATCTCTCTCCTTTTCATGGGACCAGCCTATACTAACAGCAGCCAATCAAAAGGACAAAAGGAGCTTAATTCCAATTAATGCTAAGACTAGTCCATATACAAGGCTTGTACTGCCTCACATACAATCACTTTTTACACCCAACTAAATACCCTTAAAACCCCGTGTTAATGTGCTAATATAACTTTCACACCTTGTTTCTAGGCTTCCCACATAAAGGTTCACACCTCTGTAGCGTAAATGATCCCCAAACAACTCTAGTTAAACTAGTTTATGGCCTTGTCTACATGCAGGGCTAGGGATATATTGAAGAGCAAAATTTAGTTTTTGTAAAGGAAGAGCGGACTCAGAAAAGCTCCTTCCTATATTCTCTGACACTCTGAAGCCATAATAATTTACAGGGGGTTTTATTCTACCCTAAATATTTACGAATGCATAGTTCATTAAAAGAAAAAAAGGACAAAAGGGACAGAACAAACTTTACAGTGAATCACAAGATCAGCATAGAAATGTTGAAGCCTAGTTACATACATTAATTCTGGTTTAACTTAAGAAATAAGGACCAAATGGTCAACAGCATTTTGTTGTTCAACTCCCCTTGGAACTAATTATGTTTTATGACTCTCAGCCTGAGGACCTCAATTTCTGCAGGTTTTATGCACCCCGTGCATTAATAACGAGAGCTGGACGCTGCTCGGCTGCGGTTTGAGGATCAGGGCACTTCGAGGGGACCCGGTGCAGCTCTGGAAGCTGCTCTGCTCCTCAAGCTGCAGCCGAGCAGCGTGTGGCTCTTGTCCCTTCGTGGGGACCTGCCCGGGGTTTGGTGAAACCCGGTGCCCGGGAGGGACACGCTTGGAGGCTCCYATGGGCCAGGAGCCAGGAGGCTTTTCCTAGCGCTTCAGCTGGGAGGCTGGAGGAGGAGGACACGTCTGGGAGTGTTTCCTGGYGGCTCATGGTGGTGCCTGGAGCCACGTCGGGCTCCTCTGCCTTCTGGGGAAGCGTGTGGGGTTTGGGGTGCCGGGTGAGGACAGGCGCCCTTCAGCCAGGCTCCCCATGGAGGCCGCATCCCGGCAGACRAGGGACTTCTTCACACTGCGTCCCCTCCTCCCGGCCTTCGCCTCTCGGGCTGGCCTGGGTTAAGCTTTAACCGGCCGCCTTATCTAAGCAGAACGTGCGCCWGCCGCGGGGCCTTTCGCTTCCCTCGGGCCGCGAAGGCCGCGGCCCCGCTCGCCCGGGCCGCGCTCCGGGGCGCTGCCGCCAGGGGGCGAGCGGCCGGGCCGGGGAGCGGGGTCGGCAGCGCGAGCAGGAGCGGGGCGGCGGCGGCGCTTCCCGCCCGCAGCGACATGGCCGCGGGGGGCGCGGGCGGCCCGCGGGGAGGAGCCGCTGCCCCCGACCCTCGTCCCGCGGGGCCGTGTSCGGGCCGGCAGCGGCAGAGCCGCGGGCTCGCGAGCCGCGCGTCGTGCCTGCCCCGCGGCGCCGCCGCTGCGAAAAGCYCGGCTGCTTGATGGGCCATAAGAACCCTTCCCCGTACTCGTGATCACAGGGAGAAAACGTGTGGTGCTGGAAAAGCCTCTGCCTTCCAGAGCCCCCCGCTAAACGGCCCGGCGGCCACCTCCGCCCGTGTGCGCGGGAAGGGAGAAGGGCAGCACCGAGGAAGCGTCCCCGGACATGAAATACCCGTTAATGTAGCTGGACTCCAGCTCTGCTGGCTGGAAGGGCATAATTGCTATTTGCTTTTGAAAAATAGTTTTTTTTTTTTTTAAATACAGCTTTTTATACTAGTGTTTTGTATGAACATTAAAAAGGCCTGAGATTTGTTGGCTTCAGAAATGGGTTATAATCAAAGACTCTTGTGGAACTCATTGAGAATTTGACCGTTTACACAAAACTGAGCTTTGTTTCCTGGCATACCTTTTCCAGTCCTCTTCCTGATTTTTACAACAAATTGTCGTCCTGCCAGAAGATTCTTTAATACTGTGTGAATGAAGTAGTATTTGGGGGGGGGGGGGGGGGGGAAGTGTTTTATTTCAACTTATGTCAGCCATTAAACATTTTTAGCCAAGCTTGGGTGCATGCGGTATGCACAGGATAAATGCTGAGTTTGTAACTCCTTTTGCTGCTAAATTCTCAGTTGTCCTAGCAGGAAAAAAAAAAAAAAAAGTTAAAAAAGAAAAAAACTAATTGGCAAAAAAAAAAAAAAAAAAAAAGAGAATTGAGGTCATACATATGGTTTGTATGGCTAAAACCTATATATAAGGCAGGAAATTCACTAAACTTTGTCTCAAATGCACAACACACCCACTCGCAGGCATACAAAAAATCAAGATAGTTAAGGACAAAGATGAGAAGGCATGAGCATTGTCAAAATATATCTGATTGTTAGAAGTGATTGTTAGGTATATTCTTGATATTTCAGTTTTACTGGCCTGGCATCTAAATTGCTACCCGCATATTGCAGTGCTTTATCAGGCAAAATTCACAGTGGGAGAACAGTTTTCCTTGCTCTATATTACGAYTCTTTTGACTTTAGCAGGGGTTGTTTTCCTAGGTGAGGTATAAAAGAGCGGATCTGCAACTCTTCATCTTTTTTTCTCATTATTATTTGCATTTCTGTCACTGGGCATCAGAGGAATATGTGGTTCTCAGTGTAACCAAAAGCTGTTTGTAAGCAGGGCGCCTAAYCAGTTACACCCAGTAGGGATTAGGCAGAAATGTAGGTGAATTTTTGTTTCCCCTAAAGGCCTAAATGAGGGATATAGCTAAAGTGTCTTTCTGTTTTGTTGGGGCAAAGGGTTAAGTCTGTTTTAACTATCGATTACAGTCTTTGTCTATAAACTAGATTTACATACGATTTCTGATGACAATGTATATTTATGATTACTAGGGTTATATATATATATATATACACACACACATATATATACACACGCACCAATTCAACCCCAAACATGCCTTCATTCAGAGATGATAAAGACCAATTGCACCGAGTTGTTCCTATATGTCAAAAAACTATGCAGATGGAAGCATTTATATAAAATTACATCTATATCCATCCTATAGTGTTGCACTGAATGTAACATCCATATCTGAATGTGATTTTAGGATTGTAAATTTTGCCCTTTTGTTTCTAAACCTCCTGGATGACTGAAAATCACCAATGAGATACTTTTAGTTCTTAATTCACAACTAACTAAATCTTTAGCAATTTCTATCTATCAAATGTTGCTCTGAATTGGTACTGAACCCCAAAAGGTTTAAATTGACCAAAGATACTTTTTTTTCCTTTCTATGAATGTTTATAACCTTAGCAACTGCGCTCTAACAGTCCTACAACTCTCTAGCTGTCCTAGGCCTTCCAAAGCAGGCAAGACCGAAACACGCCCTGCGCTTTCCACTTTTTCCTTCAGCTCTGCTCTACACGCGTGCTCTCGGTGTGAATAGACACGTTTGCACGTGCCTGGCTTTAAGGAACGCAGAGATGCCCCCAATATTTCCACTTGTGCAGCGTGTGAGGAGGCCCCATCGAGCCCTTGTGTGGCTGTGGGTCCCATCAGGAGCCTCGTGCCTGGCGGGAGCCCTGCGTTCCGGAGCCACTCGGAGCCGTTTCCCATGCGGAGACATCCTGAGTCCCAGTCCAGGCGAGCCGGGCTCAGGCAGCTACYGGCCTCCTCCACGCGGCACCTCCTGGGCCTGCGCTGGTGCCTCCATAGCTGTCTGTCTCCCTCATCCCTCCTAAGGGCTTCTGTGAGACATGAGGGAGGCGGAGGAAAGTCAGGTGGAGGCCCAAGGAGCCTCATGTCAAATGGCTGAGGTAAATGAGGCTCCTAGTCGCAGCGGTGAGTCATGGCCGCTGCCAGGCGGGTGACTCAGTGACCACGCAACAYGGCAGATGCCTGACCAGAATGAGGCGTTTCGGCTTGGATCATCACCGTGATCCTTGACTAAATAGCCAGGGTCGGTTACTGGGCCCACTTCTGTTCATGTGCCCCAAAATAGGAACTGCACCGTGTGCGATCACTTTCAGTATGTCTCATCTCAATATTTTTACTGTTTAGCCGTATTTAAAAGAAAAAATAGAGGAATGTAACATTCTGGAAGTCATTGGTTCTGTCCAGCAGCTGGATGGAGATGTGTTCAATATAATTAATTCAAATAAGGTCAATGCAACATCATAGTAAATACTACATTAGTATGATGCAGTTCTAGAGTTCATAATCTTAAGTGCAYAAAGAATATTGTATTTGGATCCAGATCTGAGACAATATATTTATATCTATTCTAAAATACCACATATCACTGTAGTAGTGAAAATGTGCATTTACAACAAAAGATTGCAACTGCACCTATCATTCATTCATTCAAATTGATTCATCATTCATTGTAAATATTGGTTAGCAATGACAGATTCAGCATATTTTAGTGTCAAGCAACGACGGCAGTGTCAGTATGCTGTATCCTGCATTACAGCTGAAAATAAGAAAACAGTGTACCAATCCTCTCAGCTTAAGCTGGTTTCAGAGGCACTATTAGGAAACGAACAGCAGTTTCACAACATCATTTTATCATTCTGCAATCAGGTCAGAGGCTGCATACATGGCCATGGCTGCCGAGTGGATGAGATCCTCCTCACCAGTGTAAGGTTATCACTTTAAATAGTCTTAATAGCCCCTTCTGAGAGGGAAAAAGTAGGATGTGAGTAAAGCAAAATTTGARAGGAGTGTATCTCTTCATTTCTGGTATTGTGTATCTCTGTTTCTGGAGTTGACTGGGAATTAAGCACACAATATCCATTAAACACAGTGAGGACTGTATGCCTAAATCATAGAACAGACAGACAGACATGGACTATTCCCGTAGAATAACACTGATGATATAAGAAACATCGTAGTAGCCCCAGAAGACTTTGTTGAGGGATGGGCCCTCGTGTGTGAGGTGGTTTTTAACTTTAGCCATAGGCAGAGGAGTCTGAGTGGCCATGGCTCATTGTCCTCTAATGTCCTACAGAAGAAGAACCAAAGCTTGGGTCTGCATTTGTGGCTGTGGTAGAACTGGGATAAGGCAACTAGGAACCCAGACGAAGCTTGAAAATACCAAACTTTCATTCCACGCAGGGATTGATTCTTTATTTGTTCCTTTATTAGAGACTCGTGTGAAAGCAACAAGTGCTAAAGGCATCCAGCAGCTGCAGAATAAGGAACTTACTAACCTTGTGATTACAGAACTGCTTTAAAAACATGTTGAAATACAACTGAGCTAAAATGAAAGAAAATTGAAACATGTTGTGAAAAATTATCTGCGTATCTCTTCCTTTTTTTGCCTGAAGTATGTTATTTATAAGTGACTATGTTATTAAAAACTGAGCGCAGCGCTTTACAGCCTGTAAAAGACAATAGACCAAATGTTACTGTTACACACAGCTGGGGTGTATTGATAAAACCAGCACATTGTCTTTTCTCACATAGTTTAAAGTCTAAATAAAGATATATGATCAAAAGAGTAAATGCTCTGCAAGGTGGCAGAGAAAGGAAAAAGGCGRCTAAAAGCTGTATCAGTAAGTTGTAAAATGCATAATAAATGAGATAAATAAGGTGCTTTTGCTGCATGCCTTACTCTTCAGAAAAGTAATCTATGGTTTGTTTGTGTTACGGAAGTTTAAGAATATCCACAGGAGCGTTCAGAAAGAGAAGTGGTGACACTCTCCCCAAAATAATCCACCCAGTGCGTTAAAATGAGTCGATACTCTCACCTATTTGCTTTACTTTCCTTTTGAGCATTCTTCGATCAGAGAAAAGGATTGAGATTATTGGTATTAAATTATGCCTTCTTGTAATTCGGCTGAACAGCTCGCTAGCGGGGTATAATTTACACAAATTAGTTCATTTTTTTCAAGTTTGTCTTTTCAAACAAGTGTTTTTTTACAAAAATTAGCATTGCAAATCTGAAGTCTCATTCAAAGTCCAGGGAAGTTCTTGGAAAAAATTTCTCTGACGTCAGAGAGAACCTGAGAGAACAAAGTGGCAACTTTCTCTCTTTTGGGGGGGAGAGGGAGGTGGCAAAAAAAAAGCAGACAAGCAAGTGCCTGCTCATTAGTCTCTACAGAATAAATAAGGAGGCCTAGTAACTGCATGATAATGCAGGAAAAACAGGTTGAGAGAAACCTTTACTCTTGCATGGTTCCAAGTGCAGGATTTGGCTAACTATTAGTTATTCCAATCTAAAGCTAAGTGTGAATTTAAAGCGGCAAAGCTATACTAAAATAATTCCGTGTGTTCCACTTGTTCCAGAAAAAGAATAGTCGCATATGGAATTGTTTGGTAATGGCTGATCTGAAGGGATATTTTGGTAGCATCTCTTTGTAAATGAGCTCTTGGTGGGCTAAAGACAGGGAGATGAGGAGCAGACAAGGAAGCAGATCTTTCATAGAGCAAACAACAAGTGAAAATACATGAAAAATGAGCAGAACAGTGAAGAGCTCTGAAGGGCCGGTTTGGGGGCTGCCCTGAGCCTGGGCCGACATGTTCCTGGCAATTTGGGCTGCTCTTGTAAAGCAAAGAGCCCAAGTATTTGGTATGATTTGATGTTCATAGTGGAGATGTTTCCAAKTTCTATGATGAGAATGGCGACTTCTCTGGCTAATGGATAGCTCCATTTAGTGCAGCTATCAGGTATCCATCATATTTAAAAAACCAAAGCAAATTGTTTTTTTGCCACTTTGTTACATCAGTAATCCTTCTGAGGTCTAAACAATTCTTTCAGTGATGTGTTCAAAAGAACAAATTATTATAGCAGTTAAATATAGCATAATAAATACAATAAATATTTCCTTGGAGGGAAAATGCTTTTTTTTTTTTTCAGATTTCTCAGAATTAATTTCTGCTGAAATCTCTATGCCACTTAGTTGACGTTAGCCAGTATGAATAAAAATTATTCCTGCCAGCCTTATTGGGGGCAGAACCAGGACCTGAACCAATGTATTTTAAGGTATAGAGCTGGATTCAGAGATGAAAACTGAATGAACTGCTCCTCTGTATCCTAAGAACCTGAAAACATAATGCTGCCCTATTACTCAGTGAGGTTCTGTTCACTGGAAAGCCACTGAGAAAATAATGAGGGGGGATGAACAAGAGGAGGAGGAAAAGGTGAGAAGAAAAGAGAAAGAGGGTAAGAGAAAGCAAAAAGGAAAAGGGAATTTGCTTTTGATGTCACAGCTCTGCCAGCTCATGCATTTTTCATGACAACCAACTAGTTATAAAATAATGCTGCGATAGCAGTATTACAAAAAAAAAAAAAAAAAAAAAAAAAGGCCAAATTTCCAAATATCATGATATGAGCCTAAAAATAATGACTTAAAAATATGAACTAAGGGCTTTTATTTCCCTTCTGAATTATGAGCCTTGCAGGTTCACGTATTCATCTCTTCTCTCAAACTTGCAGTAATGCAGTAATGTCATTTTTTTTTTTTTTTTTGTGAAAACTGAGGTTCCCATTTAATCACATCTGCAAAGAGCAAGAATTAAAAAAAAAAAAAAAAAACCCTAAATGTTGCAAAACTTGCTCCGTAATTGTGGAGCTGGCAACACTAAATGTCACAGCTATAGCATACTGTGTGGCTTCGATGCAAAACTATCCAAAAAACACAGTAAGCGCGAGATGCATTGGGGAGAGTTGCCCGAATTTGCACAAACGCTGTTTGCGCGAAGCTGACCTCAAACTGAAAGTGAAGGCAACTCGCAAAGGAAAATAAACTGGGAGAGATTAGAGCGATTTACCTGTTTTGTGTCTCGGGCTTAAGGTTTTGTGAACGTAAGCGGGTAAGTGACAGCCCGAAGTGCCTGTGCTGGCGACCTGGGCCCCGCGGGTGCCCGGCGGGGCTGTGAACGCGGGCGGCCCCGCAGGTGCGGCGACAACGCGGCACCTCTGCTGCYGCTCCGCGCCCGGAGCCGCAGCCCAGCCACCAGGCAGCCCCTCCGCAAGGGCTGCGCGGGGCTGAGCCGCACGGAGCGGCCGCGATTCCCTGCCAGAGCGGGGCTTTGTGCGCGTGACGGCCGCGGCAGATGGGGCACGGCTGCGCTCCCGCCTCTCCCGGGCCGGCGCTCCAGGCAGGCGCAGCCCAAGTCAGCGCTGCTGCTCGGCGGCCCGGCGGGGGCTCGCGGGCCGCAGTGGGAGGGCGATAACGAGCGCGGCCGCGGCTCCCAGGTGGCCGGGAGTCGCGCGTGGACGGGGCCCGGACCGGCCTGTCCCGTCGTGGGGCGGCGGCGCCTCCTCTGCCCCCAGTGCCCCGGAGCAGCCGAGGGGGAAAAGGCTCCTGCCGGGAAAAGCTTCRCGGTCCGGGGGAAAAGCGGGCCGGGCAGTCGGGGGCACGGGCAGACGGAGCGAGCCGGGCGCAGGTAGCGGCACCGAGGCGGCAGCGGCTCCGCGCCGCGCACGGAGCCTCTTCCCGCCGCCGCGCTCCACATCGCCAGGCTGATAATTCAAAAATGGAGGATGCGCCCTCTCAGCCATTAATTAATAATGTAGCTCTCCGTCTTCCTGTGTGACACACGCTGGAAGGCACCGCGCGGCCAATAAAGATGTAGGGGAGCGCGGGGGAAGGCTCCTCCCCGCCGCTCTTCCTGATCGAGGGCTCGCAGAAGTAGATCAAAAACTTCCCAGGCGCTGGGGGGGCGGGGGGAGGACGGAGGGCAGCGGGGCGGCAGCGGCAGCAGCGGCGCCGCGGGCGCGCACCGAGGGGCGCCTCC